>NC_022021.1:27929540-27952613 GCF_000317375.1 Microtus ochrogaster | reverse complement strand
GAACAGGGAATAGGTGGGGCTTTCAAGGAGGATGGGGAGGGACAGGGAGTGGGTGGGAATCTCTTATCAAATATAGTACAGGGGGATGACTGAGTTAAAATTCATGGAAAAAAAATCTAGACCATGACCCAGTTTTGACCCGAGAGGCAGGGAGCAGGGGTTTTCAGAGCGGTCCTGCCAGGCACTGAAGGAGGCTGCTGGGGCAGGGGCCCTAGTTCTGCAGCATGTCCCTTCTGTTTGGCATATATGCAGAAAAGATATTTTCTCAGCGTCTTTTGAGAAAGCCTCAGGCGAATGCTGCAGATCCTGGTAGTTAGAAATGGGCCAAAAAGCTATAGCCAGAAGGCTTCTGACAAGGGCAACAGTTCTGCCACACCACTAACCAACTAGTTTGCCTTGGAAATGCACGACTGAATACCATTTACCATTTGGATAGAAATCGCTGGCTGTCTCCTGCATCACACGAAAGCTTCATACATTGTACTTCCCTGGTATCGGTTCCCTGGTATCGGTGGCTTTACCTTCCAAGAGTTCCAGGCCCCAGAGTCTGCGTCCATCCAAACACAGTATATGGAAAATCCCAGGCATGAACAATTTGTTATGTTAAGTGAGTGCTTGCTTCTCGGGAAATGAATCATCCCCCATCCAGTGTTTCCATGCTGTGTAAGCTACCTGCCCATTAGCCATTTAATATTTCCTCTCATATTATTAGATGAGCTATCTCAAGACCACAGTGTTCAGGCAATTCCTGTTTCATTTAATAATGTCTCCCAAATTCAGGAGCTGTTATGTTGGCAGCTTTTAAGCAGATTATTAAAAATTATTCTATTTTGTTATGATTACTGTTATTACTCTTGTGTCATTCATAATTTGTAAATTAAGCTTTATCATATATATATACGTATATATATATATATATATGACAAACAAAACTGATTACATACTTTGAAATGTCTACAATTTAGGCATCCACCACCAGAGTCTTTCATGTTTGGGAACTCCAATTTCTGAATTCTGAGTTCTAACTCTCATCGTGATTTTTCAGGGCAGAAATATATCTGCATCATGGTACAAAACACAGTTATTTTATTGACCCACCAGTTCCCTAGGTAAACTACTGGGGTTTTTGATCTGAGAACTACCATCGAAATCTACTAAAACAAATAAACAAAACATTTTCTTCATTTGTTCTTAGGTCAGTAGATCTCAGTTTTCATTACTTAAGTCATGTCCTGTTGAGAGGTTGGTTCATATATTCTTGATTGGTATAATGGGTAAGAATTCACCTTTGTATTGAATTCGCCTTCACTAAACAATAATGACTAATGTTTATATCGTGCTTGCTGTGTGCCAGGGAATGATAATAACAGTATAGCCTCAAAAGGCTGGAATTATAGAACCCTAGGATTCTAGCAGGAAGAGGGAATTTAGGGTGACTGCATTCTATAAAAGATATTATCATTTGCTTAAGGTCGTCATGCTAGCATGGGTAGACCCTACTTCAGGGTCCCAGTTGTTTGACCTCTGGTCTGCTGCTCTGTCTACAGTTATATCTACCTGCAGGACTTACAATGGAGAAGGGACTTGTAGATTTTACTTTTATTGACTCGTTCTTCACTTTAGAATTTAGTCTTTGCTTATGTATATAGAAGTAACAAACCATTAACCCAGGCTTGTACAGTTGTAGTGACATTTCATTTGTATTTTAATAAATAAAGCTTCCCTGAAGATCAGAGAGTAAAACAGCCACACTGGTCAGTCTTACAGACCAGACAGTGGTAACACACACCTTTAATCCCAATAGCCACACTAGTTGCCATTGAAACCAGATGGTGCATGACTTTAATCCCAGTTATACATGCCTTTAATCCTAGCCCTAGGGAGGATTATAAAACAGAAGGAGACAGCTCTCAAACACAGTCTCATTCTGCGGTTTCCTGGAGGCAGGATCACCATTTTAGGAATGAGGTTGAGGTTAAGAGCCAGTGACTGGCTGCTTTGCTTTTCGGATCTTCAGGTTGAACCCCAATATCTTTCTCTGAACTTTTATTAATAGTGCATCATGCAATAGCTTGACAACTGGAGAAACAACCTGTGTAAAGGTTGTTACTCCTTTCAGTTCTATCAGACTGCCTTCAGGGCCACCTCTTGTAAGGTCTGAACTCCAGGTTTGTGAAAGACAACAAACTTCTAAGCCATGGAGGTCTACAGTTGGAGAGGCGAGTACGCCAGGCACAAATGAGAAGTGGGTTCTCCTTGGCGTTATCTGCATGTACTCTCAAATGAGGCACTCGTCAGAGGGACATTTGTGTCACAGGACGGTGGAAGTGGCTTAGTTAATCACTTGGCTTGCTTTTCATTGTTGGGGGTAACCTTGAGGAGGAACTAATTCATCATGACAAGGTTCCAGACATGTGTTTTAAAACACAATTGCAGTTATCTTTCTCAGAGAATCACCTTGTGTAACACAAGTCCTTTAGAACCAAGGTTAGCAACATTTTTGGTCAGGAGTCAGACAATAAATATTTTATTGATTACTATTTCTATCTATTGGATCTATAGTCCAATTACTCAACTCTGCCCATTGTAGACCAGAAGCAGTCATAGATCACATGTAAATAGGTGTGTGCTACAGCTGTTTCAATAATACTTTATTTACAAAGAGAGGGCAAGGACCATATCTGACCTATGAGCTGTAGTTTGTAGACCCCTGCTACAGAAGGCAGAAAACCTATCAGAGCTGTATGTGTTCAGGTGGCAATTCAGAAAGCCTGCTACCTTTGTTTGCTCCTTTGACAGTCTGTTAATTTATCAGTAATCTAATTAACACCTTTTTTCCTGCTAAAAGACTCATTTCCTGACAAATAGTTTAATTTAGTTCTCAAATATCAATAAACAAAGACTAATTTCTTACATTGGTTAGTGTATGTGCTAGATATTAGAGCAAGTCCAGGAAATTAGCCTTAGATACTTGTGGGTGGTCTACCCTAACTACAAATAATCTTTAGAAGTTTAAGATAGCCATCCATCAAAAAAAAGTATACTATTAGATAGAGCTTTCAGGCAATAAATGACTATATCCAACATATACATAGATAGGCTTATAGGCCTAGTCTATATTCTAGAGTACTTACTTTTATGTTTATACATTTTTAAAAATAGATTTATATATTGCATTTTATGTAAGGGTTTATGTATACCACTTGAATTCTTGGTGCTCCTGGCAGTGAGAAGAGGGCACTGGATGCCCTGGAACTTGAGTTAAAGATGGTTGTAAACTATCATATGGGTTCTGGGAACCAAACCTGGATCCTCTGTAAGAGCAACAAATGTTCTAAGTCACTGTTCTAGCTCTCCAGTTCATATTGTCATATTTTAAAGGAATAAAAGGAACTCCATTACAAAGGAAAAAAATCAGATTCAATTTTCTCAAGAGCAATTATTTTCATATAATTAAAACAGAAACTCATCCAGTCCAATTTTCATCGGTTAGTTAATTGAAAAGGGGATGATTTTCATATAGATCTAATTGCGTTTTATGATCAGTTAAAAAAAATGGTAATGGGAGATCCACTTGGTGAGATGTGGGTGCAGAGCCAAGCTTCTTTTTCTTCTTTGTTTTCTGCAGATCAGAGCCTGCCAGTTGGTCACTTTCCGAGGTCACCTGTAGTCATAGTGCATTTTCTGAGTCCAGGATGTTTTTAGACTTTCCCGTCTATAAGAGTTATGGCAGTTGATTTTAGGGGTCACCTTCATGGACTTGTTCTAAAGCAGTCAACTTAGCTTGTACAGAGAACAAGTCCAGCTGTTTGGCTGTATTTCAGGCCATACTTGGATTTCTTTCGCTTACAAAAGAGGAGGTCATGTGGTCACAACAGCATCCAGGGTGGTCAGGAGTAACTCCCACACAACTGGAGTACCACGTGCCTAGAGGTGGGTCCGGAAGAGGCTGCAGCACAGGGATGAGCAGTGGTGGGGACGTGCAGCCAGACCAGGTCTTCAGAGGACCTTGGCCCAGGTTGGCGTCAGTACCAGTATGCTTGACATAGGAATGGGTGCAGCTTGCCTATTCACAGAATAACTTAGGAGACTTGTTTTTTGCCCCTCATGGTAGAAAAAGCTGTGTGACTTTACTTTGGTCTCCCCAAAATCAATTTCCCTGCTCTTGTTCACACTCGTACTGTAATCGGGTAATCTGTACGGTCCTCTGCCAAACTCTAATGAAATTGTCTGTTATTTCACCTTGGTGGAGTTTCAACCAATGAAACCCTTCTTTCTCCAGAGAGGAACCCTCCAGCCACCCCTAAAACTTACGTTTTCTGTAATGAAACACACGTGTACAAATTATAGGGATCAGTAGACTTGAGATTTAACAAAAAGCAAACATTTATGCAGTTTTATTACATGCAGAACACGTTTCGCTAGGTAACATCAGGTTGAAACAAATATTCTCTTGTGACCGCCATGAAGAGATGATGGTGGAGAGAGGTTAAGTAACAAAGCCAGGGCCTGACCCCAGGGAAGCTGCATCAGCACTTTCTCCTCAGCCTCCTCTCTTTTCCACCTCTCCAGAACTGCAGCTGCATCACATGGGAAGTCTGAAGACATCACCCACAGGAGCGTTTTAATATTCATATCTTTTGCATCTTGCAGTTCAGCCAACACACACAAATGGCAGGTTCTCGGCAAAGTGTACCAGTCTGTGAGAGGCAGTGTGAACCAACCTCCCGGCCACGGCCATCCAGTTCCTCAAGGAAGGAATGGTTGCACTGGTGGCTAAAGTAGAATTTCAGTCCTGAATGAGGGTACAGGAAGCCGTGAGTCAGTGCTCACCAATCCTTTGAAATCCTCAACATGTCATCCTAAAGATCGAGCATACCTTCCTTCCAGTGACAGTTGACGGTTGGAAAGCAACCTCATCGGACTGAATGGGAGCCGTTGACTATTAGCAATAGCCTAGTGTACTTCACAAAATAGTGAGCAGCCATCCCTTCTGTACAGAGACTCTGTATCGATGAAACAAAGAGCAGTGAGTCCCTGCTCAGACAGTGACATTTAATCAGAAGACACAGGATTTGAACAGAGCAGATCTGGAAGAGCCTGAAATGCCTACCACAGTGGTCTGGCAAGGCAGGGACTCGACGGTCATGTGCTATGGTGCTCATCAACTTTAGAGAAGAGATGTTCATAAGACAATTTCCATAACATTGGATATCGGAGCATTATGATAGTGATGATAGTGTGTATTTGTGGAACGCTTCCGAGTTTAAAAAACTCTTATCTACCCTGCCACTGCTTGTATTAATCATCGTAGTAGTAGGCTTGGACTGAGACCTATTTCGCAATCATCCCTTCCGCACTTCTGACGTTGGTTATGTTTCTCAGTCTTTCCGAGTCTCAGTTTTCTTTTTCATTGATAAACGGGGGCTGAATTATTTGTCTTGTGGAGTTGCATGAGTTGCCGTGCACCACCTGTACTGTGAGTGAATAAAATTTGGCTGGCAGTAGGTTCCGTGCAAATCTCCTTTACATATGAGCCTGGAGAAAGGCTAGCAGGCATGGCCTAACTGAGCTCTCCGTCTCCTGCCTCTGTGACTAGTGGTCTTTGTCATGCGTTACCTGGAGGTGTGCATGTTCTGCTCAGTGATGGATGAGGCAGGGGAGCCACCCAGATGCAATGGAGAAGGAAGTGGATCTCCGCCCTGAGAAGACAGGGACATGAGTATCATTCAGGGAGCAATAGTAAATCAATATGATTTTATTAATCTCTCATTCAAGTTTACATAATCATCGATTTGTCCAGGAGTTGTTTACTTAGCAAGTAGCACATGCCAGGCATTGTGCTTACTAATGAGAACAAAGTGAACAAGATATACAATAATTTCTCTAAAACTCATTAGGGCTTCGAAAAATTCCAAAGATATAGCGATTCTTATTGGAAATAGAAATTACTTACTTGGTAATTTAACTCTATTAGACTTAAATCATCTGATTACAGATTATAGAACTAATTATAAATCCAAAAGGTACATTATGAACTGCTTTTCAGTCTAATTTCTCATTATAGATCTTTATTAATGCGGTTTCGTGTAAATGAAAATTCACTGCACAGGTTAGATGGTCTACAGATTTCACAAAATTATGAAAGAAGAAAGGGCTTAAATACATGGTAAGGCTATTTGATTGCACCATCCCATTCTCCTGACATCATCCAGCACTCCCAGTATCCTTAGTACAATAGCTGTAACTTTGGTCATTTTCAAAACTGGAAAATGGAAAAAGGCACATTGATGAGAAATAAAGGCCCTCCCCTTTGATACGATCTATTATGAATATTCTATTCTCACCTCTTTCTGTTCTCACCGTATACAATCCTCATCCCCCGGCCAGGCCAGAAACCTTCGTTTCACAATTGTACTTAGGAAAACCCAACTACTATTTAATGGGACTTTATAATATCAAATAATCTGGTCGAATAGCTCCATTGTGAGGGCTGAAAGTAGAGTTTTGAGTTCCTGAAGCCGTGGTTCTCAGGTCGAGAAGAGACAGGAATTGCCTCAGTCTTACAGAGAAGACTTTTAGTTCCAGGGCAAAGCTCGGGGAGAATGTTGATTTCTTTATGGCAAAACCCTCTCAAACAATAAGAAAGCGGAAGATGGTAGTAAACATTCGCTTTTCCCTCCCTTACAAGTTACACAATTCAACTGTCTAGACAGTATTAAACTGACCAAACTGTTGAATTCTGTTCCGCTTAGAGGTCCCTCTTCCACACAGCTCCTGTATTCCTCAGGAATGGGGCCTCTGCCCTTGACCTACTTAGGTTTCTACAGCTGTGATAAACACTGTGACCTAAAGCAACTTAGGGAGACAAGGTTTATTTCATCTTCTAGCTCTTATCTGAAGGAAAGGCAAGACAGGAACCCAGGACAGGGAGCTGAAGGCAGGAGCTGCAGCAGAGGTCGTGGAGGAGTGATGCTTACTGGTTTGCTTGCCAGGATCTCCTCACCATGACTTGTACACTATGGCTGGCTCAGCCTGCTTTCTTTTTATCCCACCCAGGGCTGCCTGCCCAGGCAATGTGCTAGAGGCATTTTCTTAATGGATGTCTCTTCTGGGTAACTAGATTGTGTGAAGCTGACAGGAAGCTAACTCGGACAGTCCTCTATAAGCTTTCATAGTCAACTTTGCTCCTACCCTAGTTTCTTGGGCAGGGGAGCATTTGTTGATCTTTGTGGGTTTGGCTTTGAACCTCTTGTAGGCGTGGACCATGTTTTCTTAATAACTTCCAATAAAAAATATAGAATAAGTCTAGCAACTGTGACTTTAAATGTGTATACATGCATGCGCATGCACGTGCATGTACACACACACACACACACACACACACACACACACATTCATTTTGATTTCAGTCCCTGTTAGGTAACGTGACCCAAGGTCATAGAGCAGCCTGGGTATAAGGACCAGGCAGTTTTCCGTTCTCTACTTCCTGAGCTGTCAGCAGCTTCTCTGCTCAGAAGAATTCTGCCACCCATAATGCCTCCTGCAGCTTCTGGCACCCATAATGCCTCCTGCAGTTTCCACTCCTAAGTAGGGACAGGACGAGAGGGCAGCGGTCTCCAGAGTGTGGGACAGGCCCTTGTCCCGCATGGTGTAGCTGGAAGTGTATGCCACTGTTCCCACCAGAAGTATAAGTAGAAAGAAGATGGTTTGGTTAATGCAGGGGCCACAACAAGACAAATGTCATTTAATAATCTTCAGGCACTTTGCCCCATTTACCAAGGATCATTGATAATTGGGAAGTGACACTCACCTTTGGCTTCGCTTGGCTAGAACTGGAGATAGGAACGGTCTCGTAGGTGCTCTCAGTTGATATTCAGTGTTGCGTTCATTAATCTAGAAAAATCGGAATAGACTAATAAGAAACTCCATTGGGTTCTTTGGCTTCCAAAGCCATAGTCTCGTGGAGTTTTTCAGATTTCTGTCACACACTGAAGTTCCACAATGAGAAGCAACAGCGTAACACCCGACTCTGGCCTCATCCATAGAATCTGAGTTGTGCATGCCCCAAGGGTTTTTCTAGTGTTTAGAGAGGGTCTGTGTCTCCCTGGCCAGCCTGGAATTCATTATGTTGACAAGGCTGGTCTCCAGTTCACAGAGATCCACCTGTCTCTGCCTCCCAAGTGAGTGCTAGGATTAAAGGCATGCACTACCATGCTCAGCTGCCAAGAGGATTTCTGATTCAACCTCTTATTATTAAGATTCTGGTCTAATGGTGGTGTTGCAAGCCTTTAATCCTGGCACTCAGAAGGCAGAAGCAGGCAGAACTCTGTGAGTTCAAGGCCGGCATGGTTTATGTAGTGAGTTGGGTTCCTGTACAACCAGAGATACACAAGAAAGCCTGTCTTGAAAAAACAAAAAAGGAAAAAAAAATTCTGAACACATAGTGATTCATTCTAAACAAAGATAAGTGACCCTTCTCCCCTCCATCCTGCAAGGGCAGACACAGATCACATTCTTAATAAATCCTTTCTTTAAAAAATTTTTATCAAATTACTTGCCTTAACAATTTCATGCACAGTCAGTTTGTAGTTAATTATGTACTGGCTTTAAGAATGCCTTTTCTTTTATCTCCTTTAAATGACTTGCTGTTTGCTGGATTTCATTGAGTGTCTCTTTGTTCTTCCATGGCTGAATCAGGGTTTGTTTGAAGAACGGCTTTGTTGAGTTTTCTGTGTTTGTTGCCACTGCTTAAACAGAGAGTCTGGAAGGAAAACATTGAGCAACAGCTGCCCAGTTGTGGGGCTCTTGCAAGTACAGGCAACCTCAGAGTTTTCTTTCATCTTCTAAGTGCTGAAATCCTTCCCATTTGTAAAGTTTATTGATGCTACTATTTGCTGCAGTGTGCTAACTGGGTACTCCGAGTTAGTTCATTGATGATTACTTCCATGCTAAACTTGTACAAAGGTCGCAGGTGCATTAAATAATTGCGACACATGCATGTGTAGACAGTTTAAGTACCTTATGCAAAGGTTCTTGTTCGGAGCCTCTCATGCATACGCATGTGTAGGCAGAGTGGCTAGGACTGAGATGGGGGTTGGGAGGATTCATCAAGAACTTTGCGAAGGAATCAAATTCTGTTTCAACTGTCTTTGGTGTATGTGAGGAATTAATCTTTACTGTAATATCTAGATGCCATATTAAAAACAGATAGAATAAAGGTCATGCTATCTGTATCTCATGATGGAGCCACAGCACGGCTACCCTTTTTTCTGTCTTCCTGTGGAGCCCACGACAGACATGGCTGCCCTTCTCTCTGTCTTGCTATGGGATACATAGCATGGCTGCCTTTCTATGTCTCACTATGGAGCACACAGCATGGCTGCCCCGTAGAGCTGCACACGGGACTCCCCTTTTCTATTTCCCGTCTGTTTGTTTTTATGTTGAAGCTTCTGTTTCTGCCTCTGTGCCTCATACTCCGTATGTTTTTCATTTCTACTTGAAAGAGTTTGAATGACTCTTGACTAAGAGCTTGACAAATTTTTAGTCTAATAAAGTTTATTTTTAATTTTTAACTCTTATTTCATCTGATGGTTTGAACTACAAAGATACTTTTTTTCCCCCTAATCTGGTGTGTATGAGAGTTATCTTCAATTATGAAAACCATGGGATCTGAATCAGGAGAGCTAGGTTTGAGTATTAGCTCCGATCTGAATGGCCTGACTTTAGACAAATCTTCCTACCTTCCTGGCCTTCAATAAAGATAACAGCATCACCAACCCACAGAATTACAACAAAGATTGGGTTCAGTCACATGCATCCAAATTGAAGAGGTTTTCACGCTCTGACCATCGCTCATATTGTGCTGGCCCCGCACTGACTGCCAGGAATTGGAATTCCTCCTGTCGGTTGTCTTTCATTTCTGAAATACTTTAGTGAGAATCACTTATCCACACTGGACACAAGTACAAACGTATTTTCCCCTCAGTAGTTGCCCTTTACCAGCTCCTAAAAGTGTCTTCAAATGCAGTTCTTCAGATCCAAGGTAGAGCTGTAAGTTTTATTGAGTTATTTCCTAAGCGCGGTGGTTATATAAGAATTGCACAAAAAAGCCAACGTTACTTTTGAAAACCTTTTTTTATTTTGATGTTTCATAAAGTAGAATATAGATGTGTGGGGTGCCACATGAGAGTTTCATTTAGGGAGTCATTGGTGGCAGCATGTCTCCCCTTCTATAGGAAAGAGAATTGGACTAGGGGTTTGTTCCCAACACCAGGAGACACCTGTGGGAACTGAGACCATTAACGAGCAGTGGGTCCCAGACTCCCTTGCCGCACTCACTAAGGGCTTTTTCTCACTCTGCAACTTTTATATTCAGCTTTCTTCCTTTTAAAAGTTACTCGATCAGGCAACTATCACCCCCAACTCAATGATCACCCCAAACTCAATAGCCCATGAGACGCATCATCCCTTCTCACTAATATTTCATCATTTTGGTTGGGACCAGGCTGAACGAGGCTAGATTTCTTCTCGAACTGACTTCTTGTAACAGTTTGTACACAGATCTAGTTCACCTTCTGGGACTCAGGCTCAGAGAACAGTAGCTTCTTATGGCTACAAGGCAAGAAGCCCAGGAAGCGAGCTCAAATGGGTGAGAATATTTCAAACCTCTCGCCGCAACATATATGCTAATGTCTCATTGCTCAAAGCAGGAAGTGATGGAACATATACATCTCTCTTATCATGACTCCAAACAAATTATATAGACAAACAAAGTGCCAGCGGGGAGGAGAAGTGCACTTCGATGCTGGGAGAGGAGGATTAAGCATCGTGATCAATAGCTTCATCTGCTTCCATTGCCAAGTGCTTGCGGCTGAGGGGCTGTTAGCAAGCACAATGTATGGTGCAATTCTGCAGTAGACAGCCATGCTGAAGTGACATAGAAGAGGAGGCTCACAGGTGATGCTGTCCCATAGGATGCTTCTACTGTGGAAAGACATAAGGAAGGCCAAAGATTACATGATTTGTCTTAGTTCTACCCATAATCCTTCCTCTCCCTTTGCAAGAACAGTAGCATTCCTCAACAGGTACCAATTCCTGCATGCATTTTCCCTATGTGAGGGGTAAGCCCTAGAGAGTGATTTTAGCGTTTAAAGAAAAAGGTCTTAAGAATGAAAATCTTGAGTTGAAATGATATTAGCGCTGCTTTAATTTAAAATCTAACCTTGACTTGTTATAAAAAGCAGGGGCCGTCTAGACAGGCAGCTTCAGAAGGAAGTAGTGGTCAGGGCTTCTCAATTCACTTTTTGTCACTTTCAAGTCAGAAAGGGAAGCCGGTCTGCAGCGGTAATCAAGGCAGAGAGAGAGACGGTGGGATGAATGGCCATTTGACATAATGCAGCTGTCGAAAGGTTTTTAAAATGCAGCCAAAGAATGAAAGTGTAGAGAGACAAGCTGCTGGGTAGGGAAGCGGCTAGACTGGCTCCTCTCTCTTATTCTCCTAGATGCATGTTAAAAGAGCCCCATTATTTCATTAAACGAAAAGGAAGAGAGAATAATTGGTTAAAAATAGAAAATTGACTGGAGTTTCTCATTTAAAACTGGAGCAGAAAAGTGGAACTTAATGTGAACTTTATTCCTTTCTTCTTTCCTCTCCCCCTCAAAATGCATCAAATAGCAAACATGATTATGGTAATAGTTATCAGGCAACTAGTAAAATGTGTCTTCCACATTTCTGGCTCAAAAATAGTGCTTGTGTAAAGCAAAATGTATTCCATTACTAAGCAAGCCTCATTTATCAATTGGTAGCGGGTTGAAAGGGCACAGTTTTATACAAAGCACATTGTGAAAGCAAATATGGCCATGCAAGCCTGAAATGTAGAGGTGTGTGAGTGTGTGTGAGTGTGTGTGTGTGTGTGTGTGTGTGTGTGTGTGTGCTGTGTGCAATTTGCTGGTTATCAATTCTCTTGGCCATGAAATGCTTTAGAAAGAATGTACAAAAAAATGAGAAAAATATTGATGGCTTGGTAGAAAAAAAGAACATCTCTTGACACACTGCTTTAACCTTTCTAAACTAAAAAATGACCTACAGAAGAAGAGCATTAATTTTTGATGAGTATATGATGATGATGATGACAGAATTGACTTACTAAATAATTCAGATTTCAAGAAGCCAGTTGTATAGGTTAATTTTGTTATCTTGATTGAATTAAGAAACCGCTCAGAGATTAGTGCAGCATCTCCCCCTCCCGTATGTCTGTGTGTGAGAGAGAGATAAAAAGAGAGAGAGAGAGATGGTGTTTTCAGAGACAGTTAGATCATGAGGGCTCAGAGGTAGTGGATGGATTAATTCCTTGATAGATTCATAATATCACAGCCTTACTGAGATGGTGAACAGTTACAAATGGGGCCTTTAGAAAACATGTATCTTTCCATGACCCCCTTCTGTCCTATTTTCTGCTTCATGTATGTCGTGATGTAGACAGTTTCTGACATGTGCCTCTGCAACCATGGTCTCTTCCCTCACCATTGGCCTAGAAATACAGAACCATGGGCCGCAATTTTAAAAATCACAAGTCAAAACAAACCCTCTTCCCTTACATTGCATGTGTCATGTGTTTGGTCACCATGATGCAAAAGTAATTGATATGCCGGTTTAACACCAAAGTCCTTTGTCTGCACTCAACCATCTCCCACATAAGGAGAATAGTACCTTCTCCACAGAAGAATTTCAATTAGAAAATGTTTAGGAAATGTGGAAAATAGAAAAATCACCACACGGCAAATACTGCAATAGTAGTCGAGATAGGCAATGTCTGTCAGTGGATGCTAAAATTAAGTGGACCAACTTTGAGAGCAAGAGAATGACCCACAGTGTCAAAGAAGCCTCCACCTGAAGGTATGTTTTATGGACATAGGAAATACATAGTGAATATTTGTCAGGTGAATTATGTCTAAGTAGGTAAAATTTAATAGGATCAATAATAAGACATTGATACGATGCCAGACCCTAAGAGAAGCACAGTGCTTCTCCGGTATTCTTTCCAACATATCAACCTTAATCTACAATGAAAACACATAAAAAAGAAACATTCTACAAAATAATTGACCAGGGTTCTTCAAAGGTGTCTGAGTCATGAGACACAAGGAAAGACTGGGGAGCTTGTACGGATTGGAGGAGGTTAAAGAGAAAGAACTAAATGGAACCTGAGCTCTGGGCTGAGTCCAGAAACAAAGACAAGCAACACCCCCTCCGAGGAATTAGCAGAAAACTGGCAGAATCTGAAACAACGTCATTTTTTTTTGAGAATTTATTATTACGCTGTGGTAAGATTTAATAGTAGAGGCATATTGGAACAAAGAGCACATAGGAACCATATTGTTATTGTCATTGCAACTTTTCTATAGGTCTAAAATTGTCCGTGTAAAGAAAGATAATGGCATAAGTTAAATTAATAAAGTCTGAATTCTTATTTTACAATCAGAAAATTATCCTGTCAGTAAATGAAGATGCTACTTGTCCAGAAACAGTATTTCCCAGAATTTTAAAAATATTCATAATTTATTTGACAATAAATTCCAAGCTGCATAGTTTTGTTTAGTACGGAACTCTGCATGTGATGTTTTATTTCTTTTTATTCTTCTGGTGGATTTGTAATTTATATAAAGTCAAAACTATTTGAACAATAAGTCCAATCAAGAACAGAGAGAAACCTTTCCTCCTTTTATTGAAAATAGATTCTTTTCTCATCCAGTATGTCCTGATAATAGTTTCCCCTCCCAGGTCCACCCCACTTCCCCTCCCATCCAGATCCACTCTCTGTCTCTCATTAGAGAAGAACAACCTTCTAAGAGATAACAACAAAGCATAACAAAATAAAATATAATATAAGACAAAAACTGACACATCAGAATAAGACAAAGCAAACAAATGGAAGGAAAGGAGCCCAAGGGCCAGCACAAGAGCCAGAGACATGCTCATTCATACACGTTCATATAGAGTCCCATAATGATACTGAACTAAAAGATATAATATACAGGCAGAGGACCTGGTGCAGACCGTGCGTATCCTGTGCTTGCTGTTACGGTCTCTATGAGTTCATATTACTTTTCTCAGTTGATTTAGGGGGTCTTTTCTCCTGGTGTCCTCCATCCCCTCTGGCTCCTTCATTCTGTCTGCCTCTTCTTCCTCAGGATTCCCTGAACTCTGAGGGGAGGGATTTGATTGAGACATTCCATATAGAGCTCTGTGTTCCAAACTCTCTCTTCCTGTGTAGTGTCTGGCTGTGTAGTGTCTCTGGATTTGTTCCCATCTGCTGTAGGAGGAAGCCTTTCTGACTGTTTCAGGAGGCCGCTTGTTGGCTCCTGGCTGCTCAGCCCCGAAACACACACACACACACACACACACACACACACACACACAGAAGCTATATTATTTAAATCACCGCTTGGCCCATTAGCTCTAGCTTCTTATTGGCTAACACTTATATCTTAATTTAACCCATTTCTAGTAATCTGTGTATCACCACGTGACTGTGGCTTGCTGACTAAAGTTTCAGCATCTGTCTCCAGTGGCAGCATCATGGCTTCTCTCCAACTTCGCCCTTCTTTCTCCCAGCATTCACTTTAGTTTCCCCTGCCTAGCTCTGTTCCCCTTTAGCTCTGCTATAGGCCCAAAGCAGTTCCTTTATTAACCAATGATATTCACAGCATACAGAGGGAAATCCCACATCGTCTGACGATGGCTGAATAAGGCCCTGATCCATGAGTATAGCCGAATATTATTAGGAGTCATTTATATCACTACATTTTTTTCTTTTCATAGATCAGTATTATCTGAATTTACCTTAGAACTCTGAGCTATCTAGTCTCTGGTCCTTAGTTACCCAAGCAGTGTTAAGTAGGGTTCCATTGCATGGAGTGGGCCTTAAGTCAACTCAAACATTGATTGGCTACTCTGACAAGCTTTGTGCCATCCTTGCCTTAGCATATTTTGCAGGAAGGACAACACTGTTTGTGGCTGGGGTGTGTTTACATTTCTCTTTTAGTACAGGAGTGTCTTCCTGTACCAAAGACACTAGGACCCAGGAGTGAAGGTTCTATGTAGGCACCAGCTTCACCCCTCCATGTTTGCTGAGTTGTTTGGGTGTTGTCTTCAGCAATGGGACCTTGTCAGTTGCAGAGAACAACCTGTTGTCTTGTCAACAGACCGGATTGTTTGGGGATTTCCTTGGGACCCCTCTGGCCAACAACTTGATTGGATGTAACCCAGTCTCAAACCTGGAAGATTTGTTTGGTGACAAGAGATGTCCATGTGGGACTCTGTCTTCCCCATTATCTGCATACCTCATTAGGTTGCCTTAGTACCTTTTAGGAGGAGGAAGAAACCTCTTAAGAACGCTATATTCCTAACCAAACTTGCTCGGCCTCTTTCTCTGTCCTTTGTAGTAATTATCTGGCCTTTAAACTCACACTTCTCAGGCAAAGAGCCAACCATAGACATCCATTAGTAAGTGTGAATAGCACTGTCTTTCCAGGCACACTGTGGAATACACAGCTCCAAGGTTGAGCTGCCGTCACTCTGGGCTCTGAGAACCTCCCACCAAAAATCCCAAACTATTTCTGGGCACTCTCAGCCCTAGGTCCTAAATCATAAGATAAGGAAAAGTGACCAAGGAGGAGAGACTACAGCTGGGATTTGCTACCTCTGCATGTTCCAGAGACAATGTCTCTCCAGGGCATTCCAGACAGGATCCAGTGTGTGTGGTGTGGCCACATAGGAAGCGAGGCTTTGAGAAAAATCAGTCTTCAAGGACTTGAAAAGAGCCAGATGGACAGAGTCCCAGAGCTAAGAATTGTTATCTGCTTAGAAAAGAAGGGAAATGGCTTTCTCACATGCTTGGCCCTTGAACCTTTCTTGGGTGTTTGCTTCTATTTCCATCTGGGCAGCAGTCTGCACCATTAACTGCCTATGACCACAGCTCTATCTGAACAATGTCAAAGTAAGCTGTGGAGTTCATTTCCCAAGGACCCCATTCCAGGACTCTGGCGTTAGGAGAGACTCACAACATCACAGCTTGTGGTGCCTTCCCTCTCACTTCTTGTTCACGTTGGGCTTTCCCCCCCAACTTGTTTGTTCAGTCACAGTGAATTCACACCATCACACTCCCTTCTCTCTGGACCATCTCTAGGCTTCAAGTCACCCATGGAAGCTCCCGTGTTGGAGTTTGAGATGACACTAAGACCTTTGTCATATGTTAAGTTCTCTGTTACCCAGCTCCTTAAGTACCTGCGGGCATAAAAGCTAAAGCCTGTATTAAATTACCAGAAACGAATTACAATATAAATGTGCTTTTATCATTATTTATTTATTTATCTATTTATTTATGTATTTATTATTTATGTGCATATACTTTAAAACAAACTTTCATTAAGTATTTATTTATTTATTTGTTTGTGTTTGAGACATGACCACACAGAGCCAAGACTGGCTCTAATTTTTCTATGTAGCTGAAGTTGACCTTGAACTTCCAATCTCCCTGCCTTTACCTCCCAAGTGCTGGGATTATATGCATGTGCCACCAAGACTCATATATGGGGTGTGGCACCTGAGCTTCAGGTATGTTAGACACTCTATTGATTGAGCTACATTTCCAGCCCATTAAAAAAATTACCTATTATCCAAAATTATTTAATTTTTTAAAAAAGATTTTTACTTTAATTTTAATTGTGTATGTGCATGTGTGTGTGTGTGTGTGTGTGTGTGTGTGTAGATGTGTGCACATGAGTCCACATGCCATGCAGACCCGAAGCCTCAGATTCCCTCGGGCTGGAGCTATAGCTGGTTGAGAGCCACTTGAATTGAAAACTGAACTTAGGTCCTCCCCCAAAGCAGTATGTGCTCTTAACTGCCGCGCCATCTCTCCAGCCCTTGAGTACTATATAGCAAGCATTTTGAAAAACTCCTTCCCCATCCCTGCATTATCTAATTCGATCCTAAATGGCAAATCTTTGAAATGATGCCAGAGGTAAGCTCAATGAAGATGCACATTTAACAGCTAAGGAAACAGGCACCTGAAGGAGGGAGATTGCCTTTAGGAATTGTAGCTTGTGAGTGGCAGAGGCAGGTCCTTGGCAGATGAGGAGACCTTGTGCTCCTGTCATCTGTGTGCTGCTCTGGGATGTGGTATGCATTCTGCAACATAGAAAAGATGGATTTGGACAAGACTGATGCCTCAGGTGTCCACTCCCATGCAAGACCCATGCTTCTACTATAGGATCCCTATGCTTGTTGTTATAGTATCCCTATGCAAAGCATCTTCAGTTATTTGTATGTACTATGCGGTTTGGGGAAAACAGGACCAGTTTGAATTCAGAATCTAGGATATTGTGTATACTGGCTAGTTTTGTGTGCCAACTTGACACAAGCTAGAGTTATCAGAGCGAAGGAACTTCAGTTGAAGAAACGTCTCCATGAGATTCAGCTGTAAGGAGTTTTCTCAATTAGTGATCCATGGGGGAGGGCCCAGTCCATGGTGGGTGGTGCTGTTCCCTGACCTGTTGGTCCTGAATTCTTTAAGAAAACAGGCTGAAGAATCCATTGAAAGTAAGCCAGTGAGCAGCTCCCCTCCATGGCCTCTGCACCGGCTCCTGCTTCCAGGTTCCTGCTCTGCTTGAGTTCTTGTCCTGGGTTCCTCTGGTGAGGGACAGTGATTGGAAAGACAAATAATAAACCCTTTTCTCTCCAACTTGCTTTTTGGCCTTGGTGATTTGTCACAGCAATAGAAACCCTAAGACACCATGGCAGGCCAGGTAAGGAAAGTTTGTCTGTGGCATGAAAATCTATCCAGTGTCCTAAAAGAGTATTCATTAGGTCGAATCTGCCATGCATTTAGTAAGCACCTGTGATGTCCTGGGCACTGATGCAGGTGCTTCGTACCTCAGAACAAAACCAAATAGTTATATTCTAAAGAAAAGGGAGACTTTAAACGAGCTGAAAGAAAGTGTGTGTGTGTGTGTGTGTGTGTGTGTGTGTGTGTGTGTGTGTACTGTAGCACACAAGTAACCCTGACTCAACTGACAGAGAGCAGCTGAAGGTACAGGGCAGGAACAGATATTCATAACAATATCACAGTGGCCAGGTTGGTCTCAGTGGGGTGAAGTGGGTGAGGAGATTACAGATGAACAGAATGGGTGGCCAGCAAAGTCCAGGATGGAGGGTGGCTGGCAGACTAGGAGAGCCTCAGGGAGTACTGAGGAGTCTTCTGAAGGGGCTGGCACAAAGCTAAGTGAGTTGGGGTGGAGGGTAAAAGAGATAAGAAGCTTAGCAGGAATCAAGGTCATGTGGGCCTACAGAGCAGGGTTTTGAGCAGAGGGCTGACTTGTGAGACTTACTGGTTGTCTGTCTGTCTGTCTGTCTGTCTGTCTGTCTGTCTATCGTCTGTCTGTTGTAGTGCTGGCAACTGAACACAAAGCCCTACGAAGTGCTCTACCTCCGAGCTACACCTCCGCCCCATAGGCTTTCTTTTTCACAGCACTGACTGTTTTCCACTGAAACTAGGAGTTAGGAGGTTGGAAGCAGGAAGAGGGAGCCCCATCAGGGGGTAATTGCAATAACACTGGAGAGGCCAAGAGCCAAGGCTGAGCTGTAGAGGTGATGAGACTTGCTTGGCTTGGGGTTATATTTTGAAACTAAAGCCAACAGGATTTCCTGAGTCACTAGGGGTTGGTGTGTGAGCAAGAGAAAAAAAGAACCAAGGCTGACACCAAGATTTTAGCCTGAGCAACTCAGTGGAGACTTTGTGTTGATTCAAATGAAGGAGGCTGTGGGTAAAGCTGATCTGATTGTCAGAACACAAGGAGTCCCATCTTAGAGGCTCCTGTCAGGGTGGGAGCCTGCAGTTCAGGGACGAAACTGCGAGCAAAACAATGGTCTGGAGAGCTTGGCTAGTTATTATCAACGCAACAGAATCTAAAATCACCTGGGAAAAGGGCATCACAGAGAGACGCTCTAGATTAGGTTGTCCTGTGGCATGCTTGTGGGAATTGTCTTGATTGTATTAGTTGATGTGGTAAGACCCAGCCCACTGTGGGTGGCACCATTCCCTGGGTTTGAGTCCTGGCTTGTATTAAAAAAGGAGAACCCCAAAATTGTACCTTCAGTCATTCTTTGCTTTTGGCTACGGATGTGAACAGCTGCTTTAGGTTCCTCTATCATGGCTTCCCCATATGATGGACTGTAAGCTGGAATTGTGAGCTAAAGTCAATCCTATCTATGCTGGATTGCCTTTTTATCAGGTTGCTTTATCACAGAATGGGGCGTGAAACTAAAATAAACCTTTTTAAGTGTGGACGTGGTGAGCAAGGAAGAGAATACAGGACGGAAGCCCCAGGAAGCCAGAGAGTTAGATAGAACCAACCACAGCTTCCCAGAGGAAGTGAGGTAAATTTAGGGGGGATGTTGGGAGCCTGAAACCAAGTAGAGGGTGCAGTTCAGAGGAACAAGGGGTCAGCTTGGCAATGCTGTTACTAGGCCAAGTAAGGTAAAGACAGGCACTACCCAGTGGAGTGGCAAAGCAGAGCCACTGGGGCTTTTGTGGCCGGCACCTCAGTCACACCTAAGGGTGATGCTTGCTCGAGGGGTGCTTGAGAGAAAGTGGGGGGAGGGGTGGAGTGATATGGGGACTGACAATGTGGTGTTTAGATGATGATTTGGGGGAACTGATTCTAGAAAGCAGGGGTGGTTTGGATAGTAGTGGGTCAAGGGATTGTTTTTCTTTATTGGTAGAAATAGCAGTAGGTTGAAATAATTCATAGCCAGATCTTTAAGTACTAGTATGTCATCTTTCGATGCTAGGGCTAACAGAGAACTCCAGAACACTCCAGCTTGGGAGATGGGACTCTGAAAGTGGGGTCGGGTGTATGACGTGAGTGGGTAATACAAGAGAGGTGTTTCAGCACACACATTAATTAAAATATGTGTGATTGGAGAGACCTAGTGACCAGAGGGGTGTAGATTAACCAAGTGACTTATATTAGGCGCCTTACTGTCCAGGCCCCGATGCATGTATGACGTCCATCTCATCCCTTTGTCAGTAACAGAAGTCCAGCTTAATCTCAGGACAGAGGAGTTCCCCCTCAACTAGACACACATGTAAATGGAGACAGCACATTTGTTTCTCAACACATGGAAGCTATATTAATTACAACGCTGTTTGGACTATTAGCTCAGATTTCCTATTAACTAACATATCTTATATTAATCCATTTCTATTAATCTGTGTATCATCACAAGGCTGTGGCCTACTGGTAAAGTTCTGGTGTGCTTCTCCTTCCGCAGCTACATGGTGTCTACTTGTCTCTGCCTACTCTCTATAGCTCTTCCAGCCTAGCTATATTTTGCCCTGCCATAGGGCAAAGCAGCTTTATTCATTAACCAATAAGAGCAGCACGTACACAGAAGGACCTTCCACATCATATTCAGACTCTCACTGAAGATGTAAAGTCAGTTTCTTCAGGAAGGAGTGCTGGACCCGGCAGCTGGGCAAGCTTCAGTTCAAATCTCAGCTCAGTCACTGTCTTATTCTAAAGCCTCTGAGCCTCTCTTACATGATGGAGAAAGAGCATTGAGTGTCTAATAAGGATGTTCTAGGAATTCCAGGAAGGAACAAGTATTGACATGAAGCAAGGCTTTGGAAAATGAGCCTTCCGATTCTTGCTAAAGGAAATAACTTTGTTTCCATTCCTTGGGTTAATTTTTCTTCAATAGTTCAAAAGTACCACTTTGCTTAGGCTCTTGGAATCTAAGGCTGTTTCTTTAAGAGGTTGGTGTTTTAGGTTTCTAAGATTCAGAAAGAGTGCTTAGAAAACAGGCTGTTTTTACCCGTTCAAGTACCTGTAAAATGGACAATATGGATTCTTCTAAAGCTTCTTATATGCCTGGTGAGAGAGGTGGCTTCGTTCACTTCATCTCTGAACAGGCAGAATCTCTGAGTGGGGATTTTGTGAGTGGTCTCCAGTCGCACTGCTCCGAGCCATCCTCAGACCTGTGTAGAGCAGCTCATATATAGTGTGCCAAGTGTCACCCACCCAATGCAAGTCAGAAAGAAAGACCAGGAGCGTTGTCATTAGCATTTCACAGTGATTAGAAAGCACTTAGTAGGATCACATGAAGACTTACTAGGACCAGATGAACAGAGAGTTCACCTTGTCCCTGTGATTTACCCAGCATTCCTGGAAAGGATTACCGTGAAGATAAAACCGCTTTCCTGACCTGACTTCTCCTCCCCAGTCCACCACAGTCCTTTCCCTAGTCTTTGATTAGTGAAGAATTATTGAGATAGGCAGCTGAGCAGTTGCTCAGAGAGAGCTGAAATGTCACCAGGAAGTAAAAATGACACCAGAAATATGAGCTGAGGATAGTTGTGGTCATCAGAACGCCACTCATAGATGGTGCTTTATGTCAGGAAGACAAATTTGAGAGAAAGGCATTTGGGGACAGAATGGATAAGGTCCACCACTCAAGGACAACTCACTTTTCTATTTTTCTTTTTTGTTGTTGTTTTTTGTTTGTTTGTTTGGGTTTTTTGTTTGTTTTGTTTTTTGAGACAGTGTTTCTTTGTGTAATAATCCTGGCTGTACAGGAACTCGCCATGTAAACCAGGCTGGCCTTAAACTCCCTGAGATCTACCTGCCTCTGCTTCTCAAGTGCTGGGATTAAAGGTGTGTGCCACCTCCGCCAGATGGACAACTCCTTTTGGCCAAGGGGTCTCTGCAGCGGCACAAAGGGAAGGGTACTAGTTACTCTCACATCCCTGAGACCACAAAAACTGACAGAAACAGGGGAAGAGGGAAAGATTTATTCTGACTCATGGTTTCAAGGAGCTCCAACGTATTATGGTGAAGAACACATTACGGAGCAACTCAGTTCATGGTGGCGGGAGTGTGACCCCAGCTGTTCACATCATGGCCACCAGAAAGAGAGACGGGCAGGTCACAGGGTCTGGGTATAAACTCTAAAGGCCCACCCTCAATAAACCTTAGACCCTACCTCCTGAATGTTTATAATCACAAAGTATACTGCCACATGCCAGAGAATGTATTCAAAATATGAGCCAGTGGGAGACATTGCAGATTCAACTGTACCCGGGAGAGCTCTGCAAGTGTGGGAAGAGAGCTGAACCGCCAGGCAACAAGGATGAGGGTGAAGGATGAGAATTAGTAACTCTTCTTTACCTTTTCTGTAGGGTTGCTCAATGCATGAAGATTAGTAGTTCAAATATTGGAGGCAGTGGAGCCAAATGTGCAATTACTGTTGTGTGTACTTGAAACTGCACTAAAATCAATATTCTTTTTCAAAACAAGCAGGTAGGGTACCAAAACTAAACAGAGGCAATGATCACTTAAGCCGACAGCGAGGAAAACTGAGAAGCTAACAGACATGCACCCCGAAACTTTAGGTCCTCAGATGCTGGCATCATCTGCCGATGCTGGAGGGAGGAGGTGAAGTGGAGATCAGTAAGGCCTGGCTGGAAGTGTGACTGAGAAGAAGCCAGAATTCCACTTCTCTTTCTCATTTCTACACACCCAGGCAATTACCTCACTTCTAAAAAGACTAGGCGTACAGAAGTTCCGCAGACAAATGGCAGCAACCACAATTGAGATATGGGTGCCTCAGCAAAAGGTATAAACTATCCACTGCCAAGACCTTGTGCCTTTTCTTGTTAGCACCCAGAAGTTTATCAAACAATTTCCTCCTTCAGGTAGGATGTGAGGTCCTTCCCTTGGACTTGGCCAGCCTGAGATGAAAGAGCCAAAGTTACAGACAATGAAAACTCACAATCTCCACAACCAAGCTCCCAATCTACAGTCCACTCCCACACAGCTTGTGATGAGTGTTAGGTTTCTGACCATTTAACGAGGAAGATAAAATTTAGACTGCTTAGGAATCTAAACAATGTCTCTAGTACCCAACGGTAATGTCCAACCACTAGACAAAGAATGATGAGCAACCAATGACTGTGGGGGATAAAGGAAATTAGTCCTTCCCAGGGCATATATTACACCACACACACA
>NC_022021.1:27918804-27929427 GCF_000317375.1 Microtus ochrogaster | reverse complement strand
GATACAGGGAAGGGCTGAGGGGAGAAATGCATGGGTAAAAAGATAAAATTCTATTTCAATTAAAAATAATTAATAAAAGAAAGCTGCAACTTGGAAAGAGAGATTATGAAGGAAATAAGGATTATGAAAAGGGGAAAATATAATGGAAACCCATCCAAATATCCTTTTAGATCCTAGACAAATGAGATTCTGCTACCAAGGCAGGTAGAAAGAAATCCTTTTTTGAGGTGCCATAATGTCCTTGAGCAAACTGTTATTTCTAATAGCACCAGAGTCTTGGTCAGCCTACACATCTACACTGCACATTTGCTCACCTGCTCACACCTATGAGAAGTGGGCCCAGCAGGGCTCACAATCTTGACCATGTGCCTGCTTAGGTCAGGACAGTGCACTGGCTGGTGGTGTGCCAGGCTGGCCTTCTGGTTCATAGGAAAGGTAAAGTCCTAAGTATCACTTATTCAAAGTCATTTTCATAAAGTGCAGTTGTTTTTGCTATTGTTTCCCTGATATAATTCATATTCCTTTTGCTTCCATGTAGCACAAGTTTTATTTATTATGTTTACGCGTGCCTTGTTGTGCTGCTGAGCAAGCTATTTGTCCCACGGGGGAGAAAAATGACCCGTGTGGAACTCTACTGTACCAGTGATTCCCAATGAAGGGACCATTCCTCTGGTAGTCACACCCTTCCCAGACTCCTTCCTAGAGTTGGCTGCTGTGTGTAAAGGTCACATGCAGGAGAATCCAAAAGTTTACTGATAGCAGGAATAGGTCCTGCTGACATCCCAGCCAACAGCAGGCATGGCTATCCACCCATGGGAGGGAGATCACCTTACAGGTGGGTCCTCCAGCCCCAGCTGGGCCATTCCTGCAGACAACAGGTAGGTGTGCAGCATGATGCCTAATTATAGGCTGGTCCCACTTAAAGAAGGATGATGAACAAATAAGCCGTGAGGTTGTTTTCAGACATTAAATTCTGGGGTTATGTGCTAGAGCGTAACAGATAACTAGACGGTTCTTTCTGCTTGCTTGTCCATTGGGTCTACAGTCTACAGCCCATGTAGCCAGGGATTCGCTTTGAGTTATAGTTTTAATGTAGCCCTGGAAAATACATGTCTTTTCATAGTTTGTTCTGTTGATTTTTGTAGGTACTTTTCTTAGCAGTGAAATTTGTGGTTTCTCCCAGTTGAGAAAAAAAAATGTTTTAAACAACTTAAACATTCGAAAGATTATGCACCCATGAGTGGATGAATTCAGCGGCAAAGGCATTGTTTTAGCCAGGGTTCTAAATGCTGACCTGGAACTCAGCATTCTCATGTCTCAGACTCTTGAATGATGGCCTTACAGGCAGGCACCACACACCTGCCTGGGGTTTTCCAATAGTCAGCAGTTATACTGACCTCTGATCTTGTTGTCCTGTAATATTTAGAGTGGGGTGTGACCTCCCTGGACCATGACTGCTATCCTGATGCTTCTCTGGATTGCTGTGGTTTCTGGTTCTGAGTTGCTTTTAGCTTTTCGGGAGGCATGGTTATTCCATCCCTAGAGTTCTGTGTGGGAAAAAATAGTTTCCCAGAAAAAATGTCCTTGGAAAGCTATCCCTTAGGAATAAACAGATTTTTTTTCCTTCTGTACTGAAGCAGCCCCTTGCAAAACCTCTTCCTCTCACAGCTGCTAACTGGGAGATTTAGTCATTACCCCATAAAAATGTACAACCACAAAGCTCTTATTAACATTTTCCATGCTAGCCAGCCTACCTTTCCCTATTTCCCTGTCCTTTGCAGACCTGGAACACCCTGCTCATCAATAGGATAGCCCACATCTGGTGAGGTTCTTAAGGAATATCATCTGCCCATGAGATTTTCTCTATCCTGAAGGCTGGGTTGTAGCATGAGCAACAAAGCTCAACACTGTGGTCTTGAGTACTGTTTTGAAACTAGATATCTCTGGCTTCTTCTATCCTGGACCCCAAAGCCAATTTCTTAGACTTCCTTGGGTTTCTTCATCCAGTATCCAAGATATTCAATGTTTGGATTGTAGGCTTGGTACAAAGTGTAAAATTAAAACTTTTTAAGGACTCAGAACATAAACTGAAGTTTTAGTAAATGAGTAGCTAGTGACTAGAAAGGTGTAGTTCAGTAGTATAGGCCTTGCCTAGTATATGAGACCCTGGATTTAACACTCAACACTATTGAAATAATAAAGTAAAAGCAGCCATACAAAAGGCGATGGTGATGGTGATGATGATGGTGATGATGATGATGAGGATGATAATGATGGACTTCAAGGAAACAAGTACACTTCAGAGGGTTCTTAAATGTTTCTTTCTATGAGGTCTCCCTATCCCAAGATGGACAGAAAAAGAAGGTGGGTCCTATTTTATGTGCTGCAGCTCCCGGCTTCTTTGCCTTTTGTTTGTCATGACAATCCATGACATTTTTATTGAGTCTCTTAGTTTATAATATGAGGTAAAAGAAGAACCAGTTCTCTTTAAAATTTAACACAGCTATAGTGAAATATTTGAGACTTAAAGGGACTTCCAGGGGATGTTACAGCTCTCAAAAATTGAGATCCGGTAACGAG
This sequence comes from Microtus ochrogaster, assembly GCF_000317375.1. NCBI lineage: Eukaryota > Metazoa > Chordata > Mammalia > Rodentia > Cricetidae > Microtus > Microtus ochrogaster. The sequence goes on along the minus strand of NC_022021.1, from coordinate 27,926,847 downwards.
CTTTAACGCCTGGAATTTTCCAGTTGATTTTTCCCTTACAATAGTAATAAGCTCTACTTAGTCACATTAAGTTTCAAAGCCAAGTCTTTATTGTCGCTGATGTCTTTAGATTTGGAGCACTGGTCTCAGTCAATATCTACTAATTCCACTGCAAAATTGAGTTTGGCATTTGGTGGAGTTTTGACATTGACTGTCCTTTCTTCCAATCAGGCACACTGCGGTTCAATCTCCAGCCGATCCTTTCCCTCCATTACTTAGAGTCAGGAGTATTCCATCCTCTGATAACCTTGTCTACTCTGACCTTTAAACTTAAAGGCTTAGCGTTTTTCTTCTTCTTCGAACTTGTTTGAACACCAGTATCAAAACCAGTCCCATCTGGGAGTGTCCCTGTGTGCCAGCAGCGAGCAGCATCTCCCTTTTTGGGAAAGTTGCTTTATCTCTGTTTTTAGACCCGATTTTGTTTATTTCGGTGGACCCTCATCAAGCCTCTCTTCAGACTTGGTTTCTTTGGGTTTCTCGTCATTAAGCTCCACATTTTTCACTTGCTCAGAGGCTTCACGTACAGTTTCAGTACCCTTGAAAGGCTAACTTTCAAAGAGGTGGTTATAGGCTAAAACCAAATGGTCCTTTTTAGCAGGCTTAGGTACATTTTTAATGTTTCCCAGTAATTTATGCTCTGCAAGAAATGAATCTGAACCATGATCCTGTAGAAACTAGGTAATGTCCTTCTTGGGCAGCAGCAGCACACTGCAGAACAGCTGCCATCATTTCTGTGTCCTTCCCCTCCTTCTCTCCCTCCCTCTCCCTGTCCCTCTCTCCCTCTCCCCTCCCCTCCTGCTGTTCTACAATACCTATTTCCAAGTATACAATGCCGTTAACTCATCACTGCACCTGAAAGCTCTTGAATTTATCCCCCCACCCCAACACACACACACACACACACACACACACACACACACACACACCCGTAACTAAAGTGCTGTAGCTTTTGGCTAACGTCTTCCCTTTATTTCCAGCCTCCATCCTGGATCACCAGAACTCTGCTCTCCACTTCTACAAGGTTTAGATGGCACATGAGTGAGAACGCACCGTCTCACTCCGTCTGCCTGATTTACTTTGCTCTCCACAATGTCTTCCAGGTTCATCTCTGCTGTTTCCAATGGCAAGATTCCCTTTGCCTTTGAAGGCTGAGTACTAGCCTCGTGTCCATGGGCTACATTGTCTTTATTCATTCATCTGTTGATGGACAGACTTTTCTAGAGTTTGGGGGTTCTTCTCTGTTTAGCCAGTAAAGGCAGTGGAAAGGGAAACGGCAGAATTTATAAAACACTGAAAGTCTCTTACAGCCCCCTCACTACCAAGATCTTTATCAAAGCACAAACTTGGAGCAAAGTTGGCAATATTAGAATTTCTACAACTAAGGAAGGGACGCACAAAAGGCAGAGAAACAGAATGAAGAGGAAGTTGCCACCTATCATATAATTTTAAGTAAGGAAAAGGGAACCAGGGCAATAACATGTGTGGTGTTTATATACCAAGGCCGTTGTATCCAGTGGTTGGGGTTGGGGTTGTTGGGGCTGGGGTTGGGCAACAGAGTCAGATGCCTGAGTTCACTGTAGCTCCATTCCTGCTAGTCCTGTTGCCATGGTCACTAAAAATATCAAAGTCTCAGTTTCTTTCATGTGTAAGATGATAATAATGGTAACTTTATCAGGGCTGTTGTATGGAATAAATGCAACGATATCTCTATAGTGTGTCTGTAAGCACTGGCTTTGGAATCTGTCTTGATTCACCAGCTGAGTGACTTCAGAAAAGTCACTCAACTGCTGTGTCTTGGGTCATCTGTGAAACAGGAATGTCAACACTGACTGAGAAGCTAGATATGTGGGTTCTTTCAGAATATTCTGGCACTCAGTATGTGTTGGATCCTACCCTCTGCTTTATTTATAAATACTAATGGCATTATTGTGGGAAGTGCCCTTTGAGAGGGGCACCTTCAACACTCCATTACTAACATCTGTTAAGATGCTTATCTAGCTCTCAAAAACAACACATGCTTTTAAAATGAAAATTAAAATATATCAAATGTACCCACTTTGGGGAAACTCTCAATAAATTTTTTGTTGATTATTTTCTCAGAAGAATATTATTTCCCCAGAAAAATTATTCTGATTTATAAAATCATTGTATGTATACTTTTACATTATATGTACAGTTCTGTGTTGTGTATCTGTGTATATGTATTGTATGTACACTCATATGTTATATATACCACTCTATGCTGTTTGTACAGTTGTGTGCTGTGTGTATAGCTATGAGTTGTATGTATAACCTTATACTTCTTGCAGTAATGTGTTGTATGTACCCTCATGGGACATATGTACAGTCATGTGTTCTATATATCATGTGGCCTTTGTACCTTCTTGTGTTGTGTGTATACATGTGTGTTATATGTACATTCATGTGGCATATGTATAGTCGTGTACTATATGTAGACATGTGGCATTTGTACATTCATATGTTGTGTGTACAATCATGTGTTGTATATATACTCATGTGGCATAGATACAGTCATGTTTTATAGGTATACTCATGTGGCATTTGTACAGCCATGTGTTGTTTACAGTCATGTGTTGTACACTTTATATACTCACGTGGAATGTACACAGCATGTGCTCTATGTAGACTCATGTGGCATTTATACAGTCAGATGTTTTATGTATAGTCATGTGTTATATGTACATTTTGTAGCATATGTACAGTCACATGTTGTGTGTATAGTCATGTGGCATATGTACAGTCATGGGTTGTGTGTACATTCACTTCAGAGACAGACTGTTTTGCTCATATACTTCAGAAAATAATAATTTCTACTTTCTTATTACAAACTTTTGATAAGCATTGTTTAAGTGACAGACCAATATGCACATGTATGTGACCGGAATCCACTTTCACATTCTTGCCTGGGATTCTTTTTTTTAAAATTTTTTTAATGATTTATTTAACTTTATTTTATGTGCATTAGTGTGAAGGTGTCAGATCTCGTGGAACTGCATTTTTCAGACAGGTGTGAGCTGCCATGTGGGTGCTGGGAATTGAACCCGGGTCCTCTGGAAGAGCAATCAGCGCTCTTAACCGCTGAGCCATATCTCCAGCCCCCCTTGCCTGGGATTCTTGCTGTTTGAGCTTTTGTTTATTATGACTATGTTGAGATGAACATGTTTATACAACAAACTTTATTTTTCCACATAAGACTATTTCTTCAGTACAGAGTGTGAGCATTGGGAGTATTTGGGCATACTGGTCTATACTTAAGATCTGACACCGTCTATCGACTTTTCAAGAGTAATACCAAACTATGCAAGGTGGTGCTTTCCTGTGCTCTCAGCCCTGGGTACCAAAGAGCTGGGGAGAGCAAGTGTGAGGTCAGCCTAAGCTACACTGAGACCTTGTGACAGAAAACCAAATGCTGGGGATGTAGCCCAGGGAAGAAGGCTTGCCTCGCCTGTACAAAACTCTGTCTCCCCTACCACAAACACAAAATAGCTATACCAAATTAAATAGAAGTATACAAAAATGCTCCTATAGAAATTATCATTATTAGAAACTTGTTTCAGCCAGGCATGGTGGCTCATGCTTTAATCCCAGCCTTCAGGAGAGATAGACACAAGGAGGGTCTCTGTGAGTTCAAGGCTAGCCTGGTGTAACATAACAAGTTTTATGCCAGGCAGGGTTACATAGTGAGATTTTGTACGTAAAAGCAAAACAATACAAATCCCAACTAGTTTTATTTCATTTTTATAGGTGTGTGTGCACACACACACACGTGGGTACATGTATGAGCATGTGCTAGGGCACACATGTTCACATACGCATGTGGAAGTTGGAGGGCAGCTTTGTGTAGTTCATTCTCTCCTTCCACCGTGTAGGTGCTGAGAATTGAACTCAGTCAACAGCCTGGTAGAAAGTGCCTCTACCTGTTAAACCAACTGACCAGAACCTTGTTTCGATTACAGGAACCAGTGGCCTCCAGGGAGTCAGTAAAAATTGTACTTCATTAATTACTCATGTCTTCTTAATATTTTGTGTGTGTGTTTAAATTCTGTTGTTTCTGGTAATTTGTCTGTTTAAGGCCTTTGCCCATTCTCCCTCTGTGGACCTGAACGTATTTCTACTGTATTTTGCATGAGCTCTTTGCATATTAAAGAACATTAATCTTCTACTGGTTTGTAAATATTTGTCCGTAGATAGTATTTTATCTTTGGTATACGTTTCACATAAGAAATATTTTAGGAAACAGTTGTATGATCTGTTTATTTTGTGTATGATTTTTGTCGAAGACTGAAAACCAAATGGAATAGTGCTGGGGTGGCTGAGGGTGGCTGGGGAGAATGTCCCTGGTTTATGACTTTACAAATGTTTATTTCTCAAATTCTTCATTCCATCTGGAGTTAAAGCTATGTCAATGCAGAGTATGAATTAAGACTGGAGATTGATTTTCTCTTCTAATTTGCTAACCAACTGTCCTAATGCCATCTGTGGCATAATTCTTCCACTCTCCATTGATCCAAGATGCCTTTCTTATCATAAATTAAGTTTTCATATGTTCTAGGGCTATCCGCTCTGTTCTATTGATCTTCCTGTCCATTCCTATGCCAGTTCTGTGGTGTTTTAATTATAGGTGAAGGATCTTTTACACTATTTCAAGAATGCCCAGCAGAGCTAGCACATTGTATGAACATGATGCCTAGGGATTTCATTCTTCCTGCTCAGAGTGGAGCCTGAGAAGGCCACAGAATGATTGCTGTTTATTGGAAGCAGGTACTTAGGAGCATAGATGCGCCTTTGAAAGGTCACCTGCACAGAACCTAAGTGACTCCGAAACACAAGGTCATCTGTATAGGATCTAAGTGTCTTCCAAATATAGGGTCATCTGTACAAGATCTAAGTGGCTTCCACTATTGTTTAATTTTCTGACTGATTTTCTCATGGTTTGAGGTCTTCAAACATCGATAGACTGTTATTGTTAATGCTCAACGGTGATCAACCGAAGTCAGGTGAATCCCATGACTAGCGTTGTTCAATCTGAGGTGAGCTAATAGTCACTTTTGTCACTACTTGAAACAGCTTGAATAGAAAGTAAGCTTCACCTTGCTCCAAATACTGGTCTGGGCTCCCTGGTGGGGACAGAATGGGAAGAGAGCCAGAGCCAACCCTCAGTGGTTTGTAAAATGTCACGAATCCCTCTTGTTTTAAGCCATGGTGCTTGGGACTCATTTGTTAGAGAAGCACCACTTAGCCTATCCTGACTGGTAACAGAAGTTGAGTCAACATACTTAGTTGGTATATCATGAATCATCAGATACTTAAATTAAATTAGATAATTAAGATAGATACTCGCTAGGACACCAGGGCACATGCAGGATGCTTTAATCTTGTAAATTACTCAAGCGTATCTCTTTAAAGTAGCAGGGCAGATCTCACATCTCATTGACTGAGTATTGATTTTCCAGCTCAGGAGCTATCATCACAGTGATTTCAATCTTAATGGCTCCTCTCTTCTCTGACACCCTGACATGATTTGCTTGTGTCAGAAAATAGATCCTCCCGTCTCATCATTTCAGTTACGCTGATTTCATTTCATTTTTCATTGAAACCTTAATCCTGATGGACAACCCAATATTCTGCCACCTCTGCCAATCACAGATGATAATACCATTCATCTCACAGATGTATATTATTCTGTTCACATTGTCTTAAAAAAGTTATTTCGTGAGATAGTCCCATTATACTTTCTTAGTTAATTGTGAGAACAACCTTGCCCTCGATAGGGCAAACATGACACAGATAGCATGAAACCAGATGTCAGAAGTCAGTGCCCCCTTCAACCAAAGAGGAGATATGGTTAGTTTCTTAGTACAACCTGCCTCAATCCTACCTGCCACCTGTAGCAGGAGAACGGGCCCTGTCTTCCAGTGGGGAAGCTGTTGTTATCTCTGCCAACCTCATTTTCCCTGTGTGTAAAACAGTCTTCTTGTGAAGATGGGTGGAGAAAACACATACAAATTCCTTAAACACAGACTCTGGTTCTTTAAGTGTCTATTGACTTTTATTACTCGAATAGAATATAGGTTTTCCCATTTTCTGGGTGAGTAACTACGTTCATCTTGAACTCTGACTTCGGGCAGAGAGCCACACTAAGTCTTCTCTAGGATTTCTACAATGTTGCCATTGCAGTAGGTGTTTGTGTGGTTCACTGGCCCCTGCGTCTATCTAGTCTCCATCCCTTGTTAGACAACAAAAGACAAACAAGCAAACAAACAGATCCCACAAAAGCCCAGTACCTCCCTCCCTGGTGCCCATCTCTAGAAGGCCTCTGTTTGTATTAGTTATTTTTCTGTTGCTGCAATAAAATATCATATCCAAGACAATGTATAATCCAAAAGGATTATCTTAGCTTGCAATTGCAGTGGGATAAGGCTCCATTCTGGCAGTGAGGAATGGTAGCAAATGGCAGACATGATGGCCTGAGCAGAAAGCCGAGGAACCACATCTGCCACAAACAGGAAGCAGAAAGGAAAGAGCAAATTTGAAGTAGGACGAGGCTAGAAATCCCCCAAATCCACCTCTAGTGATGTAATTCTTCCAGCAAGGTTGAAACACCTCCCCAGACAATGCCACCGCCTAAAACAAAGTGTTCATACACCTGAACCAACGGGGACATCTGTCAGCAAACCACCACACTGCTCGTCTGTCTTCACGACTTGAGGCAGTGTCCTGCCTTCTCTGCTCTTTACCTTCCTCACACCTAAAGTAAGACAGTGCCTGCCTACGAGCTGTTAGAGGATTGTCGAGTGAACATCTCTAAATCTCTGAAAACTATAGTTGGAAGGCTTGCATCTATCTAAGTGCTAAGTGCTCAGCGCACCTTTACTGTTCACGTCAATGCTTTTGTGACATAGTCAGTTTTTATAAAAATGTAGCATCTCTTTTCGCATCTATATTGCAAGCTGGTTTTTATGACATTCTGTGACCTTCTGGAACCCACGTTTGCTCTTCATGACTCCACCCACCCAGATTACCATTACTTCATTGGCATGAAGTCCAATTAAACTGCCCCCTACTTGTTACTCTCTGGGAAGAAAAGTCTTGCACTTGAAGCCCAAAACTGTTTTATCTGGGGATAAAACACCAAAGTGTTCTTTGGTCCATGGGCCAAGTGAATAAGTTATATATTTAATATGACTTCTGCTGGCAGCTGCTACCCATGCAGTAAATCTGTTCTTCGCAACAGCTGTGATGTCATTTTATCACATGAACCTGGAAGTAATTGCAAATATCTGTTTTGGAGTGAGAGAGTCTGTGGTAAAATCTTGGCTTCATCTTCTATGATCTTGAACTTGTCAATGTGTGTGTGTGTGTGTGTGTGTGTGTGTGTGTGTGTGTGTGTGTGTTTTCGGATGTCCTCATTTGAAAGCAGGTATACTGATGCCTGCATTTCAAATGCAGAGAGTTGAAAAGGGACATGTGCATTATATTGTGTGCAGCTGCGCAGGTAGAGGAGAGCAGCAGCCCAGCTGTGTGTCATCTCCTGAAGCTCCCAGTTGCTGAACTGCTTGGGAGAAAGCGGGCTACAGTAGGCGTGGAGGCCTCTTACCATGCAGCATCTCTGGTCTAGGAGTTTGTGTTTACTAGGAGGAAGAATCATTTTCTACTTTCCCAAAGTGTATCTTGTGGGCTTGAGTGCTCACTTCATAAAATGTCAAGACGACATCAGTGGAGGTGGTTGCCAGGAGATCATTCTAAACAATTTTGTGGGCCAGACTTGTAAACTTAACTGGGAATTTTTAAAGCCAGCAGCTTTCGGGGTTAAAGGAGGTGGGTGCTTTCCTTTCCACATCATAATCTTTATTCTCTAAAAGACAATGAGTCCTGAGCCCTTTGCAATTGTGTGATAAGCCATACTGTGTGGTTTACCGATGGTTGGGCTCTATGCTCTCGACGACCCTGGCTTTGCCAAGAAGGGGCCACAAGAGAAGGCTG
>NC_022021.1:27893961-27918681 GCF_000317375.1 Microtus ochrogaster | reverse complement strand
TCTCTCTCTCTCTCTCTCTCTCTCACACACACACACACACACACACACACACACACGAGTTGTGAAAAAAGCAAGGGTGGGTAGATGTTTTTTAGGTTAGGTTCCCAGCATTCTTCCAGTGCTACATGTCTTACCAGGAGCCAGTATTGGATGTAAAAAAAAACAGGGGAGGGGGATTATCCTCAATTTGAGATAGGAACAAGAAGAAAAACTGTTTACCAAAGACTTGGTGTGGCTGTCTACTGTTGTGAGTGGCACTTGGAGAATGGATCAGTTTTGTGTTTTTGTAAATATTTTCTAAATTTTTTAATTTTTTACCCATGTATATAGTGTATCATCATCTTGTTGAGCCCTCACCAGCTCCAGCTCCTCCCAGAATTACCCATCACATCTCACGTCTCCCTTCTTTAGCTTTTATAATTTTTGAGGCCACTGAGTCTAATTAGTGCTGTCCATGTGTGCATGCCTGTAGGGCCATTCCCAGGGCCATGAGGAATGCACCAGCGGGCGTACACCTAAGGAAAAGTAGCCCCTCCCACCCCTGACCATCAATTGCTAGCAGCTGCCTAGCCAAGGGTGGTGCCTCGGGAGCTCCATCTGTCCTCTGTTTGGATGACTTTGTGGTTTTGTTTTTTCAGCTTGAACATTCTGCTCCAGGTAGCCAGATAAGAAGGCTTCTGCCTGGGCAACCAGAGTCGCTTCCTGGGGTCGTGATGTCAAAAAGAATGATACTTTTTTCCTCTTTGCTCATTTTTCTTTTCAAGCCATTTCCAGTTTACACAAGTGTGTATTTCAGGTAGATTTCAGACTTACACAGTAATGTTTCCATAGAGCCTTCATTCAGCATCTTCTGATGTAGATGTCTTACATTACCATGGTGATCAGTTATCAGCTCTAAGAAATTAGCATCGATGCAGCACTATTATCCACAGTAAGTTATTATTCAAATGCTACCTATTTTCCCAGTACCTTTTTTTTTCTACCCCAGAATCCAATGAGGATCCCACTCTGCCTTTTGATGTTACAATCTCTTTAATGCTGTCAGTGGCAGGTGCTCAGTTTGTTTTTGTCTTTCGGGACATTGATGCTTTTCAAATGGGTTATTCTTTTCATAGTGACAAGTAATTTAGGTTTGTCAAATGTGGCATTCTCTTCTCATCTCATTTCATTGTATGCAATAGATGGCTAGCCGCTCAGCCCTGATGAGAGAATTAGCCTTACTGTACAGTGAATTCTCGACTCCCCCAGATTTATATGTTGAAACTAAGTTCCCAAAATGACACCATGCCTGCTATGACTTAACCATGGACTCCGCAGTGTTTAGTTGTGAGAAACATATTTCTGTTGTTTTTAAGTTACCCAGCTTATGATATTTTGTTATGGCTGCCTTCATGGACTATGACAGCCTCTGTGCTGTAGAAGGAAGACTATGAGAAAACTTGTATACATGAAAAGCTCTGATGTTGTATGAGGTTGCTTGTTTGTTTCCTGGCCGCCCGGCAGCTCAGACTTGAAATAACCACACAGAAACTGTATTAATTAAATCACGGCTCGGCCTATTAGCTCTAGTTTCTTATTGGCTACCTCTTACATATTATTTTAGCCCATTTCTATTAATCGGTGTATCGCCACATGGCTGTGGCTTACCATCAAGGTTCCATCTGGTGTCTGTCTCCAGCAGGGCTACATGGCTTCTCTCTGTCTCTGCCTTCTTTCTCCCAGCATTCAGTTTAGTTTTCCCTGTCTACCTCTACTCTGCCCTATCAGGCCAAGCCAGTTTCTTTATTCATTAACCAATAAAAGCAACACATAGATAGAAGGACCTCCCACATCATTTCTCCCTTTTCTGTTTAAATACAAAGAAAAGTTTTAACTTTAACACAGAAAAATTACATATAACAAAACAGGTATCAAGTAAAAATTATAGTTACAATATTTATATCTACTTTATCTTTTATCATAACTAAGGAAAACAATAATTGTATCTATTCTTCAACTCCATCAAAGACTCCAGAAGGATATAATATTACCTAAGTTAACAGGAAGTACATTCCAAAACTCTAGAATTGACAGAGACATCTCACTGCCTGGATAGTCATCCAAAATTTTTCTGTACCGTTGGGGCATCCATCTTCAGCCTACAGGACCATAGTATTTTACAGACTTTCCATTAAGCAGGAAATGTCAAAGACAGTTTTGCCTATATTGGTAGTTTGTCAGTCACATTTTTCTGTGTCCTGCAGAATGTCTAGCAGACTCTTTCATGAAGCAGGAACTCCGAAGGACAGTCTCACATTAAGGCAAGTTCATCAGTCATTTCTTTGTGGGTCCTACATGTCCAGGTTTACAGAATATTATCAAGTAGTCCAGGCAAGAACAGTTTCTTACCCAAATGGCTAATCAGCATCATAAGGAGCCTCTTTGATGCCCATCTTCATCTTGAAGTAATTGGTGCTGCCAGGAGCAGATGTGTCTCATTGTCATGAAAAGTTCTAAATTTTTAAAACACTTTAATGCCATATTCTAAAGGTATTTTAAATATTTAAAGAATCTCTATCTAACAAAAATGTATCTATATATATCTAAAAAAAACCCTAACCATGACTATAAACTTTACTACTACAGATGATTATCTATTAGCATATATTTATTAATTATACATTACATTTTTAAATGAGCTGCACAAACACAATACCTAATCAAGAGCAGAAATATGCATATAACAAAACTGACCTTAAATTTGTATCAATAGACCAAGATCCATACCAATGCAAAGTATTCATAACTATATCATACTCTGCTTTAAATGTAAGCAAACATTTATTTACAATATTTGGAAATATGGGCATACTTCTCTCCAAATTGTTTCCTGCTCTTTATTTGGAAAAGTATTTTTAAGGGTGTTCACAGTGACCTTTCTGGAGTCTTGATCCATCAAACCACATTAGTCTGGAAGCAATCCACAGGTTCTCAACCTCTGTGGAAACAAAAAAAAAAAGAATCTTTTTCCAAAGCAACATATCCATACACCCAAATTTTGAGGAAAAGACACCTTTAAAGTATATATATTAGTTACTTAGCTCTTTCACAGTCAAAAAGTTCAAAGAAAACACAATAATACAGTCTCTCTGTGTATATTCTATCTTTACATGGCTTATTTTTTATTTCTTTTAATCTATAACTGTCTGTACTCTGTCTCTTTAAAGACTTTTTTTATAAACCATTTACTTCCTTTTATAAATTTCTATATTCTTTTTCTTCTCTCTCTCTCAAGCCTACGTACATTTGTTCAACACTGTGACTCATTTAGAGGTCTTTTTCATCTGAATTTGTCTTTATTGCATTATCTGTAATCCTTTTCTGACCAGGAGCACTTCTTAAAAAGCTAAGTGACATTACTATGACTTAGGATGTTTCACCTTTGTCTCTGCCCAGCCCCACATGTTGGAGGAAGTCCGTTCAATGCCTCTGAGAGCCATTCTCTCTGCCCCAGATCCAGGGTTGGGTTACGGCAGGTCTGTGTTGCCATTAAGCAAGTTGTAACACTCTGCTCACAAACCCCATTTAATGCTCCATAAGCCGGACCTCCAGAAAGAGTCAGAAAGCCACTGTTTCAAAACCTCATGGCTTTTTTTTTTTCTGCTACCACTAAATCAGGAATGCTTCTCTTAAAGGAGTCTACTTTGTGCTAGAACCCACTAGGAAGCACACAGGATTGAAGAAGGCTAGAGGGAGTCCCAAATGTCCCTGACCTTATGAAGCTTACAATAGCGAGTCCATCTGGAATAGAAGAGAGAAGGGGACTTGACAGTGTGCCCTGGTGTTCCGGCTATGTGGTAAATGGGAGGAAATATAAAAGGTGTAAGTGAGGACTCTAGCCTTCAATGTTGGACATTTGGTGCATTTGTGAGCCACTGAGGAAAATAATCTCCAAGTTTTAAGTAAGTTTGTAATTTTGTGTTGGGGCCCAGTCACAATTATCCTTGGGTGAGTTTGATCCACTGGCCATAGGTTGAAATTAACAGCGAGCAAAGCCATAGGTTGAAATTAACAGCGAGCAAAGCTTCTATGCTGCCATCTTGTCCAAATGTCATTGGCAGGGTTCACGGTCTGTACTTCTCTGCCCTCCCCAGTTGGTACATGAATTTAGAATTGTAGGGAAGGATGGGCGTGCTGCTTATAAGCATTTATGTATCTCTGTGTAATGTGTGTGTAATTTGGTGTATGTGTGTGCTTGTGGGCATGTATGTGTGTGCACGTGCACCTGTGTGTGTGTGTGTGTGTGTGCATGCATGTGTGCATGCATGTGTATGGTGATAGGTATGCATGGTAGATGTCCAACCTTCTTGTTTGCTTTCTTAGACAACATGAGAATCTAGCTAGCGCCCCACTCCCATTCCTGTTTGGAGGGCATGCACGTGCACACGTACCCATGGATGCTTCAGTCCATATCCTAACCTGTCAACCCACACTCCAGAAGGATGACCTGAATCCTGGTGTTAGACTTTGTAATGGTGGACTTCAAAGGGAAGCCTGGATTTGGCAGGAATGGACTGCCTCACAAACAGGCCCATAGGGTTCTGCAAGACAAGACCTCTTGCCCAAATCCTGGCATGAGTAGAGCAACCATGGTTCTATACGTTAAAGCCATATGCTTTTGCTTCCTTGCAGGCATTAGCTTGGAAACATCTTCTGTGGGGGGATTTCATCACATCCTTACGATGCTACTGTAGTAAGGGAGTAACAACAATAGAGCATGCTTCAAAAGACACAAATGCAGGTTTTGTTTTCTTTTTTAGAATTTGCTATTTTTAGTTAGCCAGGCACTTTTCACTGCATCCGTGGCTATTAACGTGGTTCACTTCATGAAAATCAAATAACTGGAGAGCTGGCCATGCATTTCTGTCACAGACTATATTTTGGTTTGCATTTTGAAATGTTTTTATGAATTGTATTGCAAAACTAATTGAATCAGAGATGAATTTTGTTTAGTAAGTTAAAGTACTTTACAAAATAAAATTACCAAAAGAAATTGATCTAATTATTTGGAAGTTTCCAATGCAAAAAAAAAAATCCTAATACAGTGTGTGTGTGTGTGTGTGTGTGTGTGTGTGTGTGTGTGTGTGTGTGTGTGTGTTTACCTTCCAGACAAGGAGTCTCAGAAATACAGCTCCTCCCGGCAAAGAAGAGGCTTTTATTTCGTTATCTCTTTGGAGATGCAGCTCTCAGCTTACAAGAACACAGCTTTAGGGCTGTGTTCATGGCACGCTTGATTAGTGGATGGTGCTCATTTATACCAGTTCCTCAGCACTACTTTTCTATATGCGACAATTTCATCATCCATAACCATCATTGTTGAAATGGAAATATTTTTTGTTTAACTGCTTGGATCTGTTTGTCCCACATGTGAGTGGCTCGTCGTGGGAGGGCTTTTAATGTGGCGGGAGTACTGGATGTCCTCACCATAACAGACAAGCTCTCAGCCTAATTGAGATCAAACTCTTGCTGCTTCTCGGAGAGCTCTTAGAGAGCCAACCCTGGCTTTTGGATGCCTTACATAAAGTCTGTCTTCGGCTTTGATGACACAGAGAGTGTAGAGATGGGAACAGGGTCTCAGTTGTAGCCGGAGGAGCTCTAGAGAAGGCATACTGTGACCTGCTGTTACTGTGAAGACCCTACTCTAGACACCTTCTTGCCTCTGAAGCTATACAGGCCCATGTCTTCCCTTTGCCTGGAGCTTTCTCTGGGCCTTCCAGATCCTATGCTTTCCTGACTGGAGTTTATCTCTATCTCAGGACTGACACCATGGGCTGCCTCACCCCTTCCTGTAGCCTGCCCTTCCATATCCCAGGAGTCACCAAATCTCTCTTTCAGCAATGCTCTTGTGCAGCAAATACAGCTTCAAAGAACACCAGCTGAAGTCTGCCCTGCCCTCTTGAACACGTCAAACAAACTCAGAGAGAGGTCATGCTCAGACATGGCTTGGAATGTCTCTAATTCTTCTAGCAGTTGTTTGTATGTCCTGTATCCAAGCCCCAGGATCCTATCCTCTGTCCCAAACACATGTAGTCAACTGCTTCTTGAACTAAAGAAAGGGGAAAAGGCTGTCATCACTTAACCTATTCCATAGGCGTGAAAATCCTTACAATGGGGATAGCAAAGAGGTGGCTAGACGAAATTGCTAGCCCTAAATACTTAGCAGTGCTGCTCCCATCACAGGGTTGAAGGGAGCTTGCATAAAAAGAGGTTGATGGGGATGGTGCAACTGTATTCTGGAAGTCATGGCAAGTGGTGATGGGAAGTCCAAGGGGCATAAGTGGTACTCTAGCTGAAAAGAAACATGACAAAGCCAGGCGCCCCACTTGACATCTGGTCCTACTTTACTGGGGCACAGAGGACTGTTTCTGGGGTACAAGGGGCTGGGCTAGAGGAGGCCAATAGAAAGCCACAGAATATACATAGAAGGGATGGGTGGAGAGGAGTGGGAGCTGAACGGGGGGGGGGGGCAAAAGAATCATAAATCGCATGGAATCACACAGAGTGAGGCAGGAGAGATGGGGTGGGGAAGAATACTCAGACTTTATTTCTCACGGTACCTCTTTCTGTCTCTTTGGTAAGATCTTACATCCCTAGACCATACAACTCCCTTTCTTCACCCAAAAAAAGTAGGAATAATGCCCACCTCAACCCAGGAAAAGTGCGAGATGAATTAACTTCCGGCAGACATGGTGGGTTGTGCAGAGGTCTGAGCTACAAGTCTCTTTGATGCTCGAGCAAATGCTTGCAGGCTGAGGGGAAGAACACTATCCAGAAGAGTAAAGGGAGCTGAATATAGCAACAAAGAGACTTTGGAAACCACACACGTGGGCAAGTGGCATTAGATCTAGAAGACATGATTTCTGTCCAGCCATGAGGGGCAAATAGGAGTTGACTATGTTTTCAGTACTTTAGATTTTCCCAAAGATTTTAAATCTCCTTTTCTCACTCTTGTCCCTCCCTTTCTTTCAACCGCTCTCTGTTTAAATGAATGTTTGCATGGCATGGTACCGGGTCATTGCCTGGGTAGCTGTTTCCAATAAAAAGTAGATTAAAGAAATAATCAACGATTGTGTGAAACACAGACTTGCATGAGAAGAGCAGAACAGTCGCTGCCTCTGGGAGGGAGACTGGAAGGGGGCAGCAATGAAACATGGAGTTTTATCTGCATTTGTTTAGCCTTTATTTTTAAAGAAATCTGAAAAATAAAATTGTAATAAGTAGTAATGATTTCAGTGTTATATACATGCTAGTTGTTTGGTGAAAGAGAAAAATATCTCCATTTTTATTCATGTATTTTTATTTTATATGTGGGCCTGTGTGTGTATCTGTGTACCACATGTATGAAGGCGCTCACGGAGGCCAGAAGAAGCCATAAGATCTCCTGCAACTGGAGTTATGGGATGTTGTGAGATGCCCCATGTGGATGTTGGGAACCAAACCTTGGTCTTCTGCAAGGACAACAAGCGCTCTTAACTACAGAAAAAAATACAGAGAAAACACAGTACAGTCAGATGTATGGAGCATTGCCCCACCAATTCCTAGTTCATAACTTTCATGGGGATATGAAACCACCGCCCTGTGCGTGAGACCTGCTGCTCTAGCCCTGAACCCAGTGACACCTAACTAAGTTATCCTCCGTGCCTTCACCTCTTGTCACCTTCTGTGAACCCCGATGTTGACAACCCTCCCTTGGGATTAGGAGTCCAAGGAGACAGGCACATTTGTGAGACCTCACTCCTGAGAACTTCCTTAGTGAAGGCAGAACAGAGTAGGAAAGATCATGCAAACTTCTGTCTACTCATAGCCCCCCCCACTGGATAACAAGAAGCAAGGACAGCAGGTATCATGTCCTTTGCAGCCAGCCACTCCCTGATAGAGGATCAGTCACATTCGGTAGGCAATTTCCTGTGACATTTTTATGTCCCTGGAAGCCTCCTTCCTGGTTATCTTGAGCTGGCTGTGATGGTTGACATGAGGCATGAGAACTTAAGATGATGTAGGTCTACTTTCTTTTGTTGTTGAGAGCTAATCTGCATTATTAACTGCAAACTATATGTAGCCCTGTTGTTAAGTCCAAGCAGGTAGACTGCAGGCATACGGCAGCTCTATGGGCTCTAACTGGCCAGTGCACACTTAACACTACCTCAGAGATTTCCTCCATAACCCAGGGTCTCGGCTTGACTCCTAACCCCACAGTTCTGACCTTTGAATGCAAAAATGAATTTCTTTTGAAATGAATTTCTCTACAATGTGAGAAACCAATATGACGACATTGTGTAAAGCTTGTCAAACAGAAGAAAATAGGGAAATAAATAGTTTTTAATCTCATCTGCTTTAAATGTCACAATCAATCTTTTTCTTTTGCAGTCAAATTATTTTTCAAACAAATTCATCATAAGTACTATGGTCATCTGGGCACATTTCTTAAGTTTTACACTATATTATTTTAAAACACAGTGTAAAAATATATAGTCTAAAATTTACACTATATATTACAGGCATGAACAAGGCCGAACCCCTGCCTTGTTCTCTCCATATGCTTTCAGATGAACATAAATTCAGGTTTATAGAGGCGTTCCCAAGGTAGTAGAGAGAATCCCTTCATAACTTGACCCTGTTTCCCCTCAAGCTAACTCCTCCATAGCTGTGGTACACTTTTATCAAATCTCATTTGGCAAAAGCATAATTCCGTCAAGGAAGCCATAGACTTTATCTGGATTTACGAGTTTCTCACTAACGTCTTTTTTTCTGTTTGAAAAGCCAGTCCAAGGTGGCACATGTGTTTGATGCAATCCCATGCGCGTGTTTGTCCACAGTCCATCTGGAGGACGTCATCTAGTTGTGTCCTGTTTCTGCCATGTAGATCCTTACTTACGGGGTCTCTGTACCCCGAGAGGTGCTATGTAAAGTATTTTGCTGGGGAGGCCTTCTCTTGTTTTAAGACTCTCCCCCTCAGACGGGCTCATTACACTTCGAGGAACCAAAAGACAGGACAGAGTCATGGCTATGGGCACCACTGGTCTCCCACCATGCCTGCGTGCTCATTTGCACTGCCATACCTGATTACTGGGGGGCAGCACATGCTCAGGCTGTCGTCGGCCATCCTTGCTGTCACTTAAACACCTCAGCTCATTTTAATAGACAGAGCCAACATTTCAGTTCTTAAAAATCGTTTCTTTCATAACTCACAAATTTGAATATTTCCCTGTGAGTGTTTACTGGCTATACTTCTTGTTTGAGTTTTCTCTTCATATCTTATTTATTAAGGTTTCAGTATGTTTTTTTCATCAATATTTATGAGTTTTCATAATAAAGATATCCCATGGCCTGCCATTTAGCAGCAATTACTTACCCCTCAATCTCCTGGTCTGAACTTTCCTTTTGTAATGTTTGAAATGCATCGTGAAAGTTTCATGATTGAGAATCAGCTAGTTTCCTTTTGATTTATTTTTTTTTAGCTTCTTTGAAGCTTAGAAATTTCCTCTACCAAAAATTAAATAGGATTTGGAAATCCAAGTACGTTCTATAGTTTGATTTCCCAGGTGTCACAGGTTCTTCAGGAATATTTTCGGTATTTGGTCTGGTGTCTGACCTGGTTGCCTTTCACGCACATTCCTACCTCGTAGGCGGCACGAAAAGGTCATTTTGGGAGAGATACATTGTGTTTTCTCTGTGGCCCTAGGCAGGTTCCCCGTAGCCATTCTGATTTCTTCCTCCCCTCACTCCCATGCGTGCTCAGCTGTTGATCCCAGACTGGCGGGTATGTGCTGGAGACATTCTTCCTGTGACAGTAGGAGAAAGTAAATGTTGCTTTTTCTGTCTAGGACACCTTCCTTCACTCCCATTTTGTCTGCCTAATTCTTACAAACCAGGCAGAACCTGGCATGTGTTTGCTGTGTGCAACAAAATTGCTACGTGTTCCCCAACAGTAAAGGTCCCTAAACCCAACTGCAGTGTTTTGTTGTGTTTTGTTAACTTGTTTGTGGGCCCACATCTTTTTATCCTTCCTGTGACCTCACTGGCTACCAGTCCCTTGTACGTTTAGAAGGCTCAATTTTGTTAGATTTGTAGAAAGAGCAGAGAAATGAGTGAAAAGGACAATGAAATATGAGTCATACCAATGCCCAGCAATATTTGATGTAAATTCTATCCAGAGTATACGACAGTGAAAAGGACATATTGCTGGAATTTATGTTTCTATGATACCAAGATGGGTGCTGTAGGTTGACATTTTCCCTATCCGTCACTTTCTGTATAGGGGCTGTTACTATAACACAAAGGCTTGGAAACAAACAAATGGCATCTCACACACACACACACACACACACACACACACACACACACACACACACACCTCCTCTGAAGTTGGCATTCTGGGTATAAACTAAGTTCTACCAATCAAAGATGCTCTCGGAAGACATAGAGAACAAGAAAGGGCCAGAGGCCACTTTCCTGCTGCTGTTTTTGCAGCCAGGCCAGGTCACTAGAATGTGTGAACTCGTCATTCTAGTGTCGTTTACTCTCTTGGATGGAGAAGCAGCTACGGTACCAGTACTGGCAGTGGGAGAGTAAAGGCTTCTTGGTTCTGAATCTCTGCTGCAGAGTAGAATTCTGGCCTCATTCCTTTCCCCTCTCTTTCTTTCTACTATCTGTCTGTCTGTCTGTCTGTCTGTCTGTCTGTCTGTCTGTCTGAATCTCTGTCTATCTATCTATCTATCTATCTATCTATCTATCTATCTATCTATCTATCTATCTATCTATCTATCTAGCCCATCTATCTTCATCATTATCTATCTGTCATAACAGTTGATGGAAAACTACTATACTCCAACTCTCTGGCCATCTACCAATTTCTATAACTATCTTTTATTCTTGAGAATTTTAGGGTGTTTTCTAATTTAGGAACTGAACCATTACAGACATACAAGAAATATGATGACTGACTCCCTTTTCCTAACTAAGCAAGCTTGCTGCCTCAGTCAGTTTTAACTTTTCTCAGTGCATAGCAAGAAGTCCTATTCCTATGAATACAGATGTAACTATCCTGTTGGTTATCTTAATATTTCCTGAAGGAACTGTTAAACCATTTCCGCTATCATTGTCCTCATTTCCGGCCACCTTTTAGGTTGTTAAGCATAGATCTTTTAACGCAGCAGTGAATCTGGTCTGTAGTGGCAATTATACAGTCAGACCCAATAATAAAATTATAGTAAGAAAATATAGTTGATTTAATGGCTAAGATCTTATCAAAATTTCTTATAAAACAATGAGAAAAATAATTCAATTTAAAAAATTAAATACACAAAGAAAAATCTCCAAAAAGTATAAACTATTTAACTTAAAAATTAATTTTACAAGGGTTTGTTTTGTTTTGTTTGTTGTTATTTTTTGAGACAGGGCCTCACTCTGGAATTCCAGCTGGCCTAGAACTCATTCCGTTGACTTGTCTGTCTTTGAACTCACAGATCGGCCTGCTTCTCTCTCCCTAGTGCTGGGATTAAGGTCGTGGGCCATCGTGCCCAATCCGTCACTGGGGTTTTAGAACCTGGGCTGCCACTTTGGGATCTTGCATTTCCCTGGCATATTCAAGACTCTAGGTTTGATCCCCAGAACTGCCAAAGTGGTGAAGGAAGCCTCAAGATTTCCATAGAAGTGTAAGATTCTCAGCAATATTGAGAAGATTAGGTTCCTGAATGTAGGTACCTCTGGGAAAGTGGGAGCTGCCTCCTGGCCTCCTAGTTCCTGCTAAGTGAAACAAGGTTCGATCAATTAGCCCATCCGAAAACCTTAAGTTCTGTTATTGGAAACATCCATAAAGCAATTAATTGCTTAAGAAAGAATGAGAATAACAAGGTGACAGATGTCTAGAGACATTTTAAAAACCTGTATGTAATATTGAATTAACAGTATTATACATGAGATTAACTGAGCAATTTCCTCAGTTTTTCAAAACCATTAATATAACTCAAGTTAAAAAAATCTTAGTTATGAGGGGAAGATAAGAACATTGGTGAACAGCCCAAGAAGTAAGAAATTGGCCCATTTAAATGGACACATTAGATTTCTGTAAATTGCAAATGTCTAACTGATAAAGCTACAGAATTCTAAGCAGTAGTTAAAAAAATAGCATCTGGACACACTCGAAAAATAAAATTAAAAAACAATTAAGACGGGGTTCGCTCTGTAGCCTTGACTGGTCTGGAACTAGCTCTGTAGACCAGGCTGGTCTCAAACTCACAGAGATCCACCTGCCTCTCCTTTCTGAGTGCTGGCATTAAAGGTGTGCCCCACCATAGTCAACAAGGAGAGTCAGACTTTAGAGCATTCGTTCACTCGAGGGATGTTGGAGGAGCTCTGATTATTTCCTACTCTGTGTGCTGAATAGTAAAGAACTGGTTTCTGCCCTCATGGAATGTTATTTAAAATGCTCAATTATGGGAAATAAAGTGCCTAATGGTAATGGAATGAAAAATACTGCTTATTATGGAACAAGTATGGTATGGGAGTATTTACAGTCATTAAAAATAATGATTCTAATGACAGCAAATTAAGTAAAATGTAATATAAAATTATGAATGTATAAATACTTAATCACTAAATTATAAACAAAATGATACATAGCTAAAATTATATGTATCATGCACATATAAAATAATTTTTTTCAATTGCTTATGACCAATAGAGGTCTACTAAAATGCTAGCCAGACTTATTTCTGAATGATGGAATTGTGTACATGTGTGCGTTCTCTCAATTTTGACAACTTTTATATGTAGTTTTAGAAGTATAAAATATCTTATTTATGGTCATAAAATTGTTTAAGAAAAATAGCACCCTAGATTCTTTTTTCTGTTGCTGTGGTAAACACCATGGCAAATGCAACTTAGAGGAGAAAGGGTTTATTTAGGTTCCAGGTTACATTCCATTATTGCAGGTAAATCAGGGCAAGGGTAAGTCCATTATTGCAGGCAAGTCATATCACATTCACAGTCCAAAAACAGAGGGTTTTGAATGTATGCATGCTTTTGCTCACTTACTCTCTCCACTCTTCAACATTTATCTGTCTGTCTGTCTATCTATCTATCTATCTATCTATCTATCTATCTATCTATCTATCTATCTATCTAGATGTATTTGAGTGTTTGCCTGCATAAATATATGCACCACATGCTTACAGTATTCCTTGAAGCCAGAGAGGGCGTTGAATCCCCATTAACTGGAGTTACAGGTAATTGTGAACTGCTATTTGAGTGCCAATAACTGAACCCAGGTCTTCTGTCCGAGCAGAGTGCTCCTGACACTCTTGCCATCTCTCTAGCCATCATTTTCTCTACTCCTACATGGTTCAGGATCCAAACTCAGGGAGTAGTGCTACTCATAGAGAATGAACCTTCACAGTTCAATTAACATCATTTAAGATAATGAATGATAAACATGCACACAGGTCAACCGGGTCTAGACAATCCTTCATTGAGACTCTCAGGTGATTCTAGATTGTGTTAAGATGATAATTAAAACTGACC
Organism: Microtus ochrogaster; assembly: GCF_000317375.1. NCBI lineage: Eukaryota > Metazoa > Chordata > Mammalia > Rodentia > Cricetidae > Microtus > Microtus ochrogaster. Next base: position 27,905,121 of record NC_022021.1, on the reverse strand, counting down.
TTTACAGAACATATTTTCAAAACAACCTATAAGTGTAGGCAGAAGTTTCTGTCCTGCCCAGTCCTGCAGCTGTTCAGTCCCAAAGAAACACACAGAGGCTTATATTGACTATAAACTGCTTGGCTCATTAACTCAGACTTACTATTAACTACCTCTTACAACTTAAATCAACCCATAATTCATATCTGTGTTTAACCACATGGTTTGTTATCTTTTCTCAGTAAGGTATTTTCATCTTGCTTCTTCTCCATCTAGCTGATGACTGCCTCTCTGCCTTTCTTCTTCCTAGAATTTGCTTTGTCTAGTCTCCCTGCCTATACTTCCTGCCTGGCTATTGGCCAATCAGCGTTTTATTAAACTAATATGAATGACAAACCTTTACAGTTTACAAGAGTATTATCCCACAGCACATAAGACTATATCAGCTATATAAGCAGATACATGTATGCAACATGCATACACAACAAATTGTTATAAGTAGATTAAAAACTGACCATCTTATTAAACCCTTTTCAGATTCTCAAGGGAAAGCCATAGAGTTTGGCCCATCCCACTAAGAACTGTAATTATCACTTTGCTGATCTCTAATGACCTCAAGTTATGGGATGGATCAAAGTTATCAGGCCACTTTATCAGCAGTGGGGTGGGAGTCAGGAGTCTAATTCTAGTGAGATTGTCTGAGATAGATGTGGTATATCGGACAATGTTTCATTTTCCTGAACTGTGATCTTTGTCTGTCAGTACACACTCATAAACAACACTGAAGATGGGCTACAGGGAGCTTCTAACACCATCTCTTTCGTCTGGGGCAGGCAAGTTGGAGCCTCCTGCTGAGATCAAGATGGGAATCTTGAACTGCACAGCTTACACCCTCCAGTGGAGAAAACCAAAGTATTCTGGCAGGGACATCATTGGGTACACGGTGAGTACAGAAGCAAGGTGGATTCTGCTGTGTGTGTGTGTGTGTGTGTGTGTGCGCACGCACACGAGTGCGTGTGTGTATGTGTGGAGAGGGAGAGAGAGCCCATTTTCACTATGTTTGTACCTTCTGAGCAGGTTGCATATCCCTTATCTGCTTGGGACCAGAAATATTTTATACTGGTGACTTTTTTTCAGACAGATTTCAGAGGATCTGCTTAATACATACTTAGATATCTTGAGGCTAGGATCCAAAGCTAAAGCCCCAATCTAATGATAGTTTATGTGTATCTTATACACATATAGCAGGAGACAATTTTATATAATTTTAGTGCATCTAAGTTTTCACTCATCACGTGAAGTCAGGTGTGAAATTTTACTTTGTTATGTTTTGGTGTCATGTCAGCACTCCAAATGCTTCAGGTTTTGAAGCAATCCAGAGTTTGGTTTCTGTATGATAAATATTCACCCTGTTTGTGACCCCTTACATAGATCCTCTTGTGTTAATAGCTGTGTCACTCCCCTCTGTGAGCTGGTACCACCATTCACACATTGGGACCTTTCCAGTCTTTGCTATTTAGCAAAGGAAAACAAAGCAAGTAGAACGCAAAGTTTCTGCTGCCAATCGCCTGCCATCAAATTTCGATAGTAATGCAGAAGCAGAGGACATCATAGGGAGTCAGGGTGAGGCTCCGAGTTAAAGGGGCACACAGGTAAAGCCGGGGAGTGATCAGCCACTGTGGCTTTTCCACCAAAGACTACAAACTAGGTTGGACGACTACAGGCCCCCAAACGTTTTTCTCTGAAGAGTGATTTTAGAGATGGGGTGGCTCTAGAAATCAGGACATTTCAGGCTTCTGAAATCTTTGTGACACCAGGAAAGCTGGCCATCTCAAGCCCATGAAGCCCTGCCCCTGGGGTTGAGCATTTCCTCTGGGATGGAGAGAAAGCGGCTTATTTCACTTGAGTTCCACCACCCCCTACTGTCTTTGTTGCACTGAAGAAGAGAGACTGTTGTTCACGGTCCACGCCTTCTGGTCTTCTTAAAGTGGCAATCTATTCTTGAGACTGTCTAAGCAAGAAAACACCGTGACCAAATGCAGCTTGAGGAGGAAAGGGTTTATTCCATCTTGCAACTTTCAGGTCATCCTCCATCACTGAGGGAAATCAGGGTGGGGACTCAGCCAGGCAGAACCTGGAGATGGAAACTGAAGTAAGGACCATGGACGAGTGCTACTTACTGCTTGCTCAACCTGCTTTCTTCCAGGACCCATAACCACCACCCTGAGTGAACCGGGCCCACCCACAGCAATTGTCAAAAAGAAAAAAAGAAAATACACAGGCTTACCCCGGGGTCAATCTTGCAGGGGTATTTTCTCAATGGAGGTTCACTTTGCTGAAATTACTGCTGTCTTTTGTCAAGCATGGGAAATGAGTGCCGCATGAAGGTTATATTTTGGGGGAAGAGGGATGAGCTGAGTCCAGCTCTACCCATCCTTCCTCACTGCAGGAGTCTTTCTCCATGCCTGAGCAAGCTTAGGACCCTTCCAGAAACTACCCTTTATTCCCAGAAACTTAGTACTTATGGGGCAAGGGGACATACCTCAATACCCCCACATTTCTGTTTATGAACCTTTGATCTTAGGGAAATGTTACCTCTGTTCTCACCAGGGTTTCTCCTTCTTTTCAAGGTGTTTGTCTCCGAGGTTGGTTCAGACAAGTCCCTCCAAGAGCGGTCACATAATATATCTGTTAGCCAGGATACCGTAATCATTGTGAGTATTCCATGTAGTCACTGGGGTGTTTGGGGCCTTGGGGAAATGCAAATCGATTTCTGGCTTGCTGCCTATACTTCCAAATATAATAACAAAGGTTTCTGTTGGCATTCTCGAGTGTTTTCTGTGTGCACTGCTTCAGTAGCATGGTATCTCCTTTCCAGAAAGGCAGGCATTTGAGGAAAGGGTCCATCCCAGACACATTTCACTTCTTCCCTCAGTGAAATCAGCCACCCGCCCCCCCCCCAACCCTCCACTATTCTTTTCTTCATAGCATTCAAGGCTGACATTTTTGTAATCTCAATAAAACTTTACAAATAAACATGGCACATCTGTGTGTTCCCAACTGGCTGGAGACATGATGCAGAAGAAAATGAGATGTAATTTGAAATGTATATTCACATGGTGGGTTGTTTATTTTATTTTCCCAGCCCCGCACCATATGTTGGCTCCTCCTGTTTCCTGTCAGGGTCTCTCAGGGTGAACTTTTTTGCTTTTGACTTTTTCTGGTTCGTTTCCTGTTTGCCCCTTAATCTGAAGGCTGGTGCTTCAGAACAGCTCCATAAAGCAGGACACCGGCTCCGACAAAACAACGCTGTCATGATGGTGGTGGTGGCACTGTCTGTCACTGCCATTTAATAAGTGCCTGCTGAGTTCAGCACAGCCCGGAACCTATTTGTCATTTTCGATAAGCCGCTATTGCTTATTAAGTGTCTGTCACTGCCGAGCACCGTCCCTCCTGCTTTATGTTTGTTTTTCTGTTTAATCTTCACAACTCTTCCGTGACCTCATTCTGCTGACAGGAATGCTGAAACAGAAAGATGAAGTAACTCCCCTGAATCATATAGTAGGAAAAACCAGCATCTCCGCACACCTTGGGCGGAGGTCTAAGCCACAGACCTGACTTGTCTTTACACAAGCTCTCACGGCCTCTATGGACTAGCTATGCATTTCACCTTGTTTGTGTCTTCCTGTCAGCCTCCAACCTTCAACTCGTCAGCCTCTGAAGCCCTCAGCCTCAGTCTGCAGTTCTCTCTGTCCTAAGTTGAAAGATTCTAAAGTTCTGCCTAATTCTGTCAGTTTCTAATTCCAGCATCTTGCTGGTGTAACAACTGGCATAGTGGCTTCTAAATGTCCACCACAAGGTGACATGCAGTCCCTGTTTGGGGACAGCATTCATTTGGGTTAGCTTCATTTAGGAAATCATCTGGAACTTTCCATTAACCTATTGATCCAGCCAAAGAGTAGGCTTTTTCCCCCAGCTGTATCTCCACATTCTCCTATCACGCAAGCCTCACAGTTCTGCCTAAAAACAAGGTACTGACCACATGGAGCTTTAAAACCAAGAGTCTGCTCAGCACAGGGGACCTGGGCTGTGCCTGCGACTCAGTGAAACCAACTTAAGGCAGGTGTAAACAAGAAGACCACGAGGTGAGGCACAGGGCTTCTGAGCCTGCCCCTCCCATTTGCAGGTAGACTGTTGGCCAAAGCGACTTTGTCTATGTTTTGTGTCACATGGAAGGAATACAATAATCGGACTGTAGTGAGAGCAACCAGAACTCTGTCTTAAAATCTCATAACGATATTAGATGCCATGCCCAATGCTCTGATGTTGACTATACACCCCCTGTTATTTACATCCAGGCATTAGGGTGTCCTGTCAATTTCTAATATTCCAGTAATAACTGGTATAATGGCTTTGGTATGTCCACTGCAAAATAACATGCAGTTGTTGTTTGGGGATGGCATTCAGTCTTAGAAAAATTCAGTTCATCTGGATGGCATGTAATTCCAGCTACATAGGAGGCTGAGGCAGGAGAATGTTGGTTTAAGGACTATTGGGCTACAGAGTGAGTTCAAGGATACACTGTAAGTTACTTATTAAGGCCATCTCTCAAAAAGAAAGAAAAAAGAACAAGAATGGAAAACGTAAAAGAAAAAAAAAAGGTGGAGGTAAAAACTCAATGATAAAGTACTTTACTAGCATGGGAGAGGCCCAGCATTCAAACCCCAATATGCAAAACAAAACAAAAAGAAACAAAACTTATATTTACCCTGATAAAGCAGTTAGAGAACAGTATAAGACCAAAATGCCATTGACCTGATATTTAAAAGACAGGATTTAAAAGGAAAAGATAAATATTGACTCAAGAAGTCAAGAGATAAAAGTTAGGGTTGAAATTAGAAACAGAACTTTCTAAAAAGTTGGATTCAAATGAATACCCTTTCAGTGGGAGGAACTGGTTTGGACCTTACGAATGGGCATGTGTGTGTGTGTGTGCACATATGGCCAGGTGCCTGTATGTTTGGGTGTGGGTGAGGACGCTTGTCCAGTACACGGTACTCGAGTGGAATTAGAGACTATGTGGAAACGTAGTAAACCAGGAGAACAGAGTAGGAAGGCTTGCAGGATGGCTCTCCACGAGCTCAGATTCCTGGGCTGCCGCAAACCAACTGGGCAATCTTTCTGAGTCTCAGTCTCCCGCCAATAAAATAAGGATTCTAATTCTCCTCTTGGCCTCAGATAGTACGTATGGTTCCTAAGCGGTGTGTCAGACAGCCCCAGAGGTCTTCAGCAAAGTTGTGATGTTTTAAAACTTTAGGGCTGGCAAGAAGGCCTGATGGATGAAAAGAAGTTCCTGCACAACCTGGTGGCCCAAGTTTGTTTCCCCAAACACGTGAAGGTGGAAAGAGAGAACTGACCTTACAAAGCTGCCTTCCGTCCTTCATGCATGTACCATGGCATGCATGCCACCACATATATATCATCTCCACACACACACACACACACACACACACACACACACACACACACACACACACACAATCATAGACTTTCAAGGAAAACAGCAACATCTCTGCAAATCAATGTTAAGAAGGAGTTTGGATATAATTCCTTAGTAAATGGGCTGTGGTGTGTTTCTTTTGTTCCAGAGATGCTACAAAATGTTCCTGAGAAATTATGTGTGCCTGAACGGAGAGAATTTGGGACCTCTGTGCTTTATCAACCTATAGCATACAGATGTGGTGAGAACTAAATGAGGCCATGGCTGAAGCACTCTCAGCACTGCTGCACAGAATGAGACCTAGGAAGGGTTTAATATAGTTCACGTGGCAAAGAAAGGAGTGTATTTGCCTCTGCCACACCTGGGGGCAGAGGCCAGCGCCCTGTGGGTTGCATTTAGCCCTGCAAATTTTTCTTCCTCTTTAGTTCTCTTTTGCTTTCCCTTCTTTCCCTCTCTTCAGGGACCTTGATCATCAGGCAATTTTTATGTCTTCAGGAGACTGAAGTCCAACCACAGCCCAGGATCAGGGAAAGGGAGTTCTCTTTACCAACTTGTTGAATTCTCTACACCCCGTCGTCTTACATAAGGCCCACCGTAGATAACTAATCCCAGGGTTAGCAAGTGGAGTTGTGACCATCTAAGAAGGACATTAGCGTCTTTATTCCTGGTGTATTATCTCACATGGCAAAGAAAGGCTAAAGGGCTGAAGTCATTTGAACTCTGCTCTAAGATTCCGGGAAGCTGATTGAAAAGGAGAAAATATTTAAACCCGTGAACAGCATACTGGGGAAGCCCCCCAGCCCCAAACCTCTTTCATCCTTACTTTAACTTCCCCAGAGTATCCTTATAGTAACATAGGTCCCATGGCCAAAAAGAAAATTGACTTGATTTTCCAGCTTGAATTTTAGGTAGGGAACTAGGTTGGCACATGGTTAGTCGGATTTAAATGATGCATTGAAAGGGGAGAAACAAAGCAACAGATAATTTGACCAATGTAACCTGGATGGCAATGTGGAATCCCTAGAGATTGCTTGATAGAAGCTTCTATAAGCTTCTGATTTGGTTAGCCTTTTGTGTCCACTCTAGAAAGATGACTTGCAGCTCCACTTGGGAAAACAAAATAATGAAATCAAGCAATGAAAACTTGACAATATTTTTGATAATTAGAGCCAGAAAATAATGGTTAGACTGGTGAATTTTTTACATTCTGATCATGCATCATCAGTTAAGTGTTTGAGCACACACCACTATATGTATATTTATGTATTTATAAATTATACATGTAGGACTATACTAATATATTATGTACATTATAAAATCCCACAGAATCCTAACAGAAGAGATAAAACTGAAATAGGAAGGTCTGGTTTCTTCTGCTATCTTAGTAGTTTGTGTTGCTTACCTAGAGGCTCGGGGCAGTTCTTTGGACTCTACTGGTCTGCCTGAGAGAGAACATTGCTTTTTTTCAGGTCATATATAAAGTTAGAGAGAGAACACTTAGGCATTATAGGGTTTGTTTCTAGTTCCCACTCTCCCAGGTGAGCAGATGTGACCTTCAGCAAGGTCACCGAGCTCATCAAAATCTCTTTGACAGCACACGGATAGACGAACCATGTTTCCTGACTGCAGCTACATTGGCCAATAGAGGGCATGTCGAAAAATGCCTGTGCATCTTAGAGGGAAAACACCAAGAGTATAAACTCTCTTACAGTGCTCAGGAGAGATTCCACACCAGGGGGATTGTAGCCCCAGGTTCTCTTCCATCCCATTGATCATTTCCTTTTTTAAGATTGTTTCTATCTACACGTGGTCTCTCTGTCTCTCTTTCTCTCTTCCTCACTCTCTATCTCTGTCTCACTGTGTGTGCAGGCATTAGATCCCTGGGGACTCATGATTGTGCAGGTGGCATTGATGAGCTCTCTCTATCCTGCCTTCGACCCCACTGCCCTCCCAGCCTTTTGTTCCCTCGTCCCCATGGTCTGAAGTTGCTAACTGCAACAATAAGGGATTCTTTTATGAATGAGGAGTAAATGATATGAAGAGAGAGAGTCCTAAGAGCAAATTGTAAATAGAGGGAGTCTTAAGACACTGAAGGGCACTGAACTTTGGATAACCAGAGCCTAACCTTAGATATTAGCGTGCTATGTCTGGCGAAGGAGATTGGAAAGACAAAGTGATAGGATGTTTTATAATGGAAGTTAGAGTCACTGTTGCTTGGGATAGTGGTGTAGTTATTGATCTAGTTTCAGAATCTATAACATGTGGATAATAGCACTGACCTCTCAAAGCTATTGGATGGGTTGAAGAATACAGTAGTGTGCCCAGATCTTACAAATTTCAAAATACTGCATACAAATATTTGGCTAACCCAGTCATGAGATGCAAGGGTGATGCCATGGCCGTCCACGAAGAGGGCAAGAGTCTCAGGGAAGAAATATCTTAGTTCGGTTACTCGAACTTTCTCTGTGAGCTCAGTGAAATTAGTGACCTGCCTTTTAAAATCTCCTACACATGTGTGGTGAACACATATTCATTGACAGATGGTCTTGGTGTTGTATAGACAAAGGATGCAACTTTAGGAAGTGATTTTTTTGCATTCCAGAAAAGAATAGACAAATAAGAATCAGGGTTGTCTTGCAGCACCCAACTTTGCCAAAAATCACACAAAGAAGAAGTGGAGAGGGAGGTAGGGAGGCTGCTGGGTTCACTCTGGCTTCTCCCAGAAAGCATCTTCAGTGCAAATGAAGTGTAAGAGAGAGGAACAACTCGGCTTGTTTTCAGACTTTGACGAAGCAACAGAACAGAGAAAAACCTTTTTTATTTAAAGAACAACATATTCAACATTTTCTCCAATTCCATGAAAGGCTAGAGTAGCAATTACAGGATATCCAAGGATAGGCCTAGAAAGATTTGTAGAATTGTCTGGTATTTTACTAATGATGCCACAAAATTCTGAGAAATTCTGTTTGGGAGGAGAGGTGTCAGCAGAAGAAATGACAGTAAATCACCGACTCCAGTTCTTTCTTCATGGCCCCAATTTCTCAGTACTCGACCTCTACCAATTAGGCCACCTGGTTAGCATGAAACAGTCGCCCTCTGTCTCTTCCCTACCATGTCTAATGAGCAGTTTGAGTCCTTGCTAATGCATATATGCCACTTCGACAAATAGAATTTTTCTTGGTTTTTATTTCTGATACACTCACATTTCTGATCTATGAACATTCATGTTCATAGTTAAATTAGTAATCTAGATTTCAGTGTTTGTAAGTATTTATTATTGAAATAATAATAAATAAATAATAATAAGTGAATAAATAATAAGCATCACAAAATATTTTCAGTATGGATATGATTCCATTAGAACTTGGGTTTTAGAGTCATAGTGAGGCAGGCTTGGATCAGTACTTTGTCACTTACTAGTATATGTTCCGAGAAAATTGAATTAAATAAGGGTACATGCTCAAAGACAAACACAAAGAACAAATAAAACATCCACCAATGATAATTAATGTTAGTGAGATTTGGTATCAACTCCTAGCAAAATCAAGAGCAATCTATGAAATGATATAATTTTACTCCATTTTCATATATTTTGGGGACTTCCAGGAGAAAAGTTTCCTACAGCAAAAGCCTGTAGAACATTCACTTGGTGAGAAAGTATTTCTTCTCAGTGGAACAAGCCGGGAGTGTCAGTTGGGAGAAGAGCAAAACCTAGGTTTTGGACCTGCACACTCTAGACTCTGCACCTTTCAACTTGGCCTAAACCCTGGGATAGAAGGTAGAGGTAGGGTTCTAGGAAGAAGAGCAGGAGGGACACTATGGACACAGACCTCGTGTTCAGCAGGAATCCTCTGTGAAGGCGTGTATAGGACAGAGAGAGGAGCAAAGGAAAGACTAGAAACAGACATCTTCTGGACTGCCATAGCAGTAGCCCAGACAAGAAGCCAAGGGACTGTGAGATAGAAATGGAAGAATGGGGTCAGATCTGAGGACATACGTGGTTGAGGGAAAAGGACACTCAGCCGTGACTTTGGGGTTGTTGACTGCAGAGCCCAGAGCATGGTTGCTCTCTTGTTTTGTGCTGCTAGAACAGAGCATCGTGGGTAATTTATAAAGAGGAGGAATTTATTTGGCTCATGTTTCTGACTGCTGGATGTTCAAGAGCACCGCAGCCACACTGCTCAGCATCCAGTGAGGGCCTCCTTGATGCCTTGTCCTGTTGTGGAAGGTGAAGGAGCCCGAGAACGTACAGAAGTGGGAGGGGCCAGCTCACCTCAATTTATACTTTCCAATATTTATGTATTTATTTATTTTTGTTTGTTTTTTTTTGAGACAGAGTAGCTGTAGCCCAGGTTGACCTCCAACAAACTACTTATGTACCTTGACTTTCTGAGCTTCCTGCTCTGACTATCAAGAGCCAGTTCCTTCAATAAGCAGCCTCTTTCTGCAATCACTAGCCAATTCCCACAGTATGTAATGGAATTAATCCATTCCTGAGGGCTCTGTCCTCATGATCTAATCACATGGGACGTGGCTCAATCTCTAGCACTGCTGTATTGAGGATTCAGGTCTATATTAGTTGATGAACGTGAACTTGAGGAGGATGCATTCAAGCCATGGAAGGTACCATTGATCATGATGGAGGGGTCAGTAGTTGAGGCTCTTGTCTTGATGAGGTAATCTGCTATGCTGGGACATCCTGGCTCTTGATTTCTTTCTTTCTTTTCCCCCAAATTCACTTATTCATTCATCAGAAACCCCCACATGAGCACGAGGAGGGTGTCTGGCAATCGTGTGCTAAGCCCTGTGATACCAGGGAAATAGGAAGTTCCATCCCGTCCTTAACTGGGTTGGGAGAAGGTGACAAATGACAGGCAATTACAATACAAGGTGAGCAGTGTTAAAATTGAGGCTCACCAAGGACACCAAAGATGCCTAGAGGAGGGGCATCTAACCAGACTGAGGGACGACGGGGTAGAGAAATGAGGTAATGTCTCAGTTGAGTCATGAAAGATGGGCAGGGTGAGCCAGGCAAGAGTAGCGAGAAGGACATTTCATGGAGAGGAGCAGCAGGTTCAAAGGCCCAGAGGCAAGGAATTGAATGGCATAAGTGTGATCGCTGCCAAGTTGTTAGGTATGACCGGAATGTAGAATGCCAGGAGGGGCGATGGCATGGAGGATGTTAGGCGGGTGAATGGGGGGAACACACATAGGCTGTGCTAAGGGGATTTTAAAGTGCAAAGTGATAGGATCTGATTTGAGGTTTAGGAAGGTAACTTTAGCATAGCAGTATGGGTGTACGGTCAGTACTTGTGGTAGACAGCATCAGCCTATTGTCTTCATTGTGAGGGCTTAGATCTAAACGACTACTGGCATAAAAATAACACAGAGTCCAGTGGAATGAAGAAGGTGTCGTCAGCTACCCTGATCACTGACTGGGTGATGGAGAGGGAGGAGGACGGAGATGTCAGTGTCAAGCTGAAGCTTCTAATGATATTGTGAATACAAATAGGATGTGTGTGGCCCCAGCTCTCAAGCAGTTCAATGGTTTACGACCTGGAAAAGCAGTAACAGTTCACAGGGCAAGTTGGTTGTCCCTTGTTCAAACGCTTCGGATCAGAGCTTCAGATTTAAAATATTTTTTGGTCTCTCTCTCTCTCTCTCTCTCTCTCTCTCTCTCT
>NC_022021.1:27870694-27893861 GCF_000317375.1 Microtus ochrogaster | reverse complement strand
AGACAGACAGACAGACAGACAGACAAAAAGATGAGATAAGATTGAGATAGGACCCAATTATAAACACAAATCACTGATGTCTCATCTATTCATAGTCTCACAGTTTGAAGATAATTTCAGGCAATTTTGTTAGTTCACAAGCAGTTTTGTCTGACTTGTCCCATGAAGTCAAATATATAACTTTTGACTTTTGATGCCATGTTAGTGTTAGAAAAAAATCTTTGGTTTTTGTCATTTTGGATGAGAAATGTTCAAGCTATGTGTATATAAGGACCAAATTAGTGGCAAAATATTCAGTAGGTGTGATCACCAGGTTTAGGTGGTCCAGAAAGGTGTGAAGGAAAGAACTGGAACTGGAACCCTGAAGTGAATGATGAACCTAAGTAAGCAGAGGAGAGTCATTGCAGATCCCGGACAGTGGGTACCACAACCTGCTTCTCGAACATGACCTCCGTCCCAACTACAGTACGGTACACATGCTATCCTAATGCTATGACCATACAAGGCAGCTATAAGTCCATTGCTGAAGAAGCTGGGACTCAGGAAGTTGAGTGTGAATAGCACAGATAGAGAAGGGTGGGGAAATCAGGGTTCAGCCAGAACAGGTTGGCTCCCAGCTGGCACATTCCCACAGCACTAACTACAGCTGCACCTCCCACTTAGCACTGTGGAGACATGCCTCGTCCTGGAGCAGAGGGAGCAAATCTTCAGTGGGCTTTCCACTCAGTGTTTCTGTGAGGAAGTTCACATGTGCATCCATCATTAGTTCCAGCAGTTCTCAGGGAGCAGGGATCAGGCAGCATCAGCATCACTATCAGCATCATCTAGGAACTTGTCAGAACTGCAACAAATTCTTAGCCATTCCTCACGCAGGAGTCCAGAATCAGGCACTCTGGGAATCAAGACCATAATTTACCTTTAGAAAGCTTTCTGGGTGATTCCATCCATTTAAAATTTGAGAACCAACATTCCCATCCTTTATTCTATGGGCACAAATAAAAACTCAAGTTTGCCATGTGGCTGCTCCCTCAACATGGCAACGTGCAAACGGAAAGAAAGACCGAGGCATCCCTGAGAAGCAGGTTCGCATAAGCTCCGGTTCTGGATGCCTGTGGATTCTAGTGAAGATTAACCCTCCAGACTTGAGAAATACGTTGTGATGTTTGGCTTTGTGCAAATTTTGTAACTGGGTCAAAACCTAGATAGAGCAAACCGTCTTTGTCCCAAGCAAGTACCCAGAAATTCCAAGATAGAAACCTTACAGAAACGGTACAGATCGGTGGTTCTGAGCCTTCCTAATACTGCGACCCTTCAGTACAGTTCCTCATGTAGTGGTGACCCCAACCATAAAACTATTCTGTCGCTACTTCATAACTGTAATGTTGATATTGTTACGAATAATAATGTAAATATCTGATATGCAGGGTATTTGATTTGTGACACTGGGGAGGAGGAGGGTGCGTCCGACCCCAGAGGTTTAAAACCGCTGGTCTAGAGTGTCCAAGTAGAACTCCTAATTTTTTGGCACTTTTCTTGTTTGATTATTGACAGGAGAAAGTGATTGGAGATTTGAAGCCAGGCACCACGTATCGAATGAGCATAGCTGCTTACAGCCAGAGTGGCAAAGGGAAAGTTAGCTATCCTCGGATCGTGACCACTTTGTCTCAAGGTAAAATTCGGCTCAAATCAACTAATGATGGGAAAGGACCTCCATTTATTTATGCATTCCCTCAGCCAACATCACGTGCCAGAGACTATCTTGGGCTCTGCGAGGCCAGTGGTGGCCACAGTAAGCATGTCTCTGCTCTCTCAGAACTCCGCAGGGTAAGGCAAGACACCCCGACTGATAAGCATATAGTAACAGACTGTTAAATAGCCCCACAGGCTGCAGGGACTTAGCACGTAGGAATGCAGGAAGAACTCACTGAGACCATCAAAACTGAGACTAGCGGGTGGGTCGGAATCAAGACAGCGAGGAAGGCGAGAGAGGGAGGGGAAAATCCAGCAACTGTTCATTCGTGCGACGCAGAGGTGGACACTGGATTACAGTGCTGGGTCCTCTGCAGCTACTGTGCACTCTGTGCTCTCTGACGAGCTGTGACATTAATCAGTCTCCACCCTGTACTTCAGGAAGTGCTTAGAATGGTGGAAAAGCCCTCCGGGCCTAAACAGTAGTGTACATAAAACCTGAAGGTGTGGAGGTCTGGACGTGTGGACAGTAGCATGTACCAGGTGACGGGATCCTTTTCCCACGTGAGGACACACGCCACCTGTCCTACCACTGGTCACCAGTACATACACAAAGCACACAGACAGAAGTGTTGGAAAATAGGTGGCAGTAACAATGGGTATTCAGTTTCCTTGGGGTTAAGTACCAATTACGACATGGAAGCAGATGAGCCATTGATAGGAGATGGGGTGTGGCAAATGATTCTCAGGGGTACACATCGTGGGTCACAGAGACATCAGAGCCAACTGAGCTGTTTGCCAGCCAGAGGTTCTGGGAGAAGAGAGGCAATAGTAAAAGAAATAGTAAAAGTATCAGTGTTTTTTATGGTTTGGCTTGTGCTTTGATGCCATACCAAGTAAATATGTTTCAGTAGTAGAATGGGTGCCTCTTTTTGATGTCTCCAACCTCTCCATCACTGGCCAAGTCTATCTGTGTCTGTCATCCTGTCTAGATTTCTGCCTGCCTCCTGAAGCACCCTTTAAACCACACGTCCTTGTGGTTTCTGATTCCGAGGTGGCTCTCTCTTGGAAACCCAGAGAAGATGAAGAAACTGCCCCAATTCAGTCCTACTCTGTGGAGTACATCAGGTAAGTCATAGGGCGAGTCACAGACCACAGCTGCACCACAGTTACTCCCTATGTGGTGTTAATCAGAGTGTGGGATCTTCACTGGACTTCAGCCAATGTGTGTTTAAGGTGGTCCAAAGTCATCGTGGACCAGGATAGCCATTAGGCCAGCATTTATCCCTGAATATCTTTGATGAGTAGTCATTGGTGACATCATCTCCTCTACTTCTTCTCTAGCCACGGTTCTGAGTTCTGAAAGTTCTTTCTGTACTGTTACCAATAAGCTGGCCAGCATTTCAGGCTTGAAACTTGCCTTTCTGACTCTAAAGTACTGTATTTGTATTAAATATTTGATGGCTTTTCTCAGAAGGAGAGGGAAGAACTCTTTATATACAAGCACCATGCCCTGTGCCTCCCAGATCCATATTTCCTTGGGGCAAGTTTCTGAGTTGGACTTAAGCTTTCTTCCCTTCTACCGACATCTTAAGTTCTTGTTCCTCAGTTTGATAAACTGTAGAAATTCATGTAGAACTCGTGATTGTCCATGCCTTTGTGCAGCTTGCTTTCTTTCTTTAAAGAAGAAACGTTGAACAAAAGGAATCCCCAATGCAAGGTCTTCAGCCTGAATTTGGGTCTCCATCTGACTCTGGGTAGAAGCTGAGTGAGTGAAGTCGGTCTGCCCTACGTTAAAGATGAGAGGCTCCTCTGAGGCCTTGATGTTGTGAATTCATAAAGAGCCTCGGCAGGACCTTGCTCCTCAGGCTTTCTGAATCCAAGCCAAAGGGTCCTGTCAAGATTTGATGAGTTGTTTTTCTGTCTTGACCTACCGGGTTATTCCTGGGCTGTGGGAAACAGACATTTATGTCTTCGGATCTTGTTTTCAGGCAGGACTTGCTGAATGAATTCCAAGTGGCAGAAGCAATAACATATCAGCTTCTGTGACTAGAAAGTCCAGTGGCAAGGCTGAAGTCAGGGAGCACTAGATCCATGCTAGCTCAGCAGTCTGTGCCCATACGTTGCTCTCCTCCATTGATTGATTTTCCAGCAGACTTTCCCATACCCTTAAGTTTTGTGGTCTTCAAGCTTAGCAAGAGAGTATGGATTTCTTCTTGGATCCAGAAGAATTTTGATATGTGTTCTGACAGGTCCATCCCTTCAGACTTCAGTTCTTTCTTCTGTGATGGTTCCTAGTGAAATCCTGGTCGGGGTGGTGGGAGTTGATATGAATTGAATTGGCTAGTCTGTGGGGTCACTGGCAGTGGAACCAGGATTTATCCCTAGTGCTTGAACTGGCATCTAAAAGCACATTCTCTTTGGAGTGATACCTTACTCAGCCTAGATATAGGGGGGAGGACCTTGAGCTCATCTTGAAGTGAAGTGTCAGACTTATTGACTCCTCATGAGAAAGAAGCCTTACCCTTTCTGAGGAGTGGATGGGAAGTGGGGGGAAAGTGGGAGAAGCAGGGAGAGGGGAGGGAGGGAGTGTGGGAATAGCCATGTAAAATGAGAAAAGATTGTATTAAAAAATTCTTAATAAAAAGGAAAAGTAAATTAAATTCTGATGTAGCAGCTTTGGGAGACATTTGTTAGCTGCAAATACAAAAGCCTGCTCTCCTCTGGCCCACCTAGGACAAACCGCCAGTCAGGTGTATCACTGCCCCATTCCATCCGCCTGTCATTTGATTAGTTGAGACCAATATGTAAACAAAGAGCAACCGAGAGAACTGAAGGTCAAGGAGATTTTTTTTTAATGTGATAACTTAATGGTTTGGACTTCACACCACAGTTCATTTTCATGGGGACCAAGGTTTGCATAAAACTCCCTGCAAGATTGACGGTGGAAGCTCCATGGAGTATGTGGGGCTTTCTCTCACTCCTGGTCTGTTGGTCACGGATGATCTATGGGATTGTGTGTCTTCCCTTAGAGCCAACTGCTTATCTTGCAATCTTCAGGTCTCCAAACGGCCCTTTAGATAGAATTCAAGGGTCTCTGTTCTTGGCTGGAAGATAACTATGTTCTTCCTTTTGACTTATGGAACTCATCACTGTCTTCGTAAATCAGTGATGATTCAAAGCACAGAGGCACAAACAGTTCCTGGGACTTCCGTCAGCAGCAGATTGGGCTTTTCTTATCCCATTACAATTGTTGCACATAGCCGGGCTATGGTGGCGCACGCCTTTAATCCCAGCACTCAGGAGGCAGAGGCAGGCGGATCTCTGTGAGTTCGAGACCAGTCTGGTCTACAGAGCTAGTTCCAGGACAGGCTCCAAAGTCACAGAGAAACCCTGTCTTGAAAAAAAAATTGTTGCACATATCTCAAAATAGCATCTGGGTTTGTCATTCCACTGAAATTATTACAGCGACTGATGTTCATTGCTGGGTTCTTATTTAACATTTTAATAATATAGTACATATGAAAATACTATGCTTATTACTTTGATTATTGTTGTCATCCTACTGGTTACAGTCTTACGTTTAAAATTTTGCACATGAAACCATTCTAAGAAGGGGTACATGGGCTTTGTCAGGCAGTCACAGTGGCATTAGAAGGTTAAAGACTGCAATTATAGGCCAGGGGTTGGCAGGCCTTTTCTTGAGGGGTCAGATAGCAGTTTTGCTCCACCAGCAGTATGAGGTCTGTCTCCGCTACTCTGCTATTTCACTGTCCTAAGAAAGCACCTGTGGGCTTTAGGACCTCAGGGATGTGTTCCCATAAAGGTTGACATCTGGGTTTCCTTGAGCATTGTTAGGGTATCCTGTTATTCCTAATATTTAATTTCCTCAAACACCCCTATTAAAAGAGTCAAGTGAATGTCTATTCATACAAGCCCATGTTATTAACATATGTGTACAGATCATGGGCAAGAGATTTAGAGGTGAATAAGCTGTGACTGAAGATTTTGGACAGTGTCATGAGGGATATAGATGAGCATAGTCCAGAGTGGTGAGTGACACACCAGGGGGAGGGACACCGGCTTCGGGGAATGTGCGCTTGGCATCCGAACTTATTTTTAATCTTGAAAGTTTTAATCGACGCATCAAAGTTGCACATATTACTGGGCGACCCAGTTTTGAAGATGTCTGGACTGGCTTCTTACAGTAGCTAGGAAGGAGACATCAGAGATAACTGCGGAAAAGGAGGAGGGAGCAGTCTGAAAGGCTTAAGCTAGAGGAAGCCACTTAAGCAATGGCTTAGAGGCAAGAAGAAAATGTTCTCGGAATTGCTTAGAAAGCCTGGAGCTATGCGTGGTAAGAGAAGAGTAAGCCGGGGTCAGACCAAGAAAGGCTTTAAGAAAGAGTTTGCTTTCTATCCTGAAGGGAAAAGGGAACCACAGAAAGTTTTAAGAGGGAGAGCGATTTCAGTATTTGCATTTTGAAAGACTATGCAGACTTCTCAAGGAACCTAGAGACCAACAGGACAAAGTCCCAATGATCGAGCTTGCAGTCTAGAAGGGAAGACAGAGAAGTTAAAGAAACTGTGTCTGAAGGTGGTAATCAGTGTGGTAACCAGCAGAGTTGGGGTCCAGGCACCGGGAAATTTCGGACACCCACAACACTGGCACGTGAGCTGAGGCTCACGAAGAATAAAATGGGGGAGCTGGAGATCATCTTAATTCATCAGTGAATCCAATGTCCTTCAGCAAATGTTAAATAGGGGACTCATCAGAGCTTTGGAATAGGCCAGATGTATCTGGTGGTACTGTAGGCTTGGTCCACTCTACCTCCTCTGCCCTCCTGACCATTGTGTGTGTGTTACTATGTCCCCTGGAGTGTGGCTTTCTGCTCCAACAAAGTCTGCTCTCTAAAACAGTTCCCTGGGGTGAAGTAACCACTTTGAGCCCAGTTTCCTAGTTAATGTGTGTAAGATGTTTCACCTCAGCTTCAAGGGCACCGGTTCTCAAATTGTGAAAGATGATGGATTTGAAGGTACTTGAACTAATTGGTAAGATCCTGACCAACCATTTTTCAAAAGGAGGTTGCGATATAATAAAAAAAAAAAAAGGAAATATGAGAGAAAGTCACACAGGGCATAAACAGGGGTTGTGAAACTTGTTTCAGTTGTGTATGTGTATGAGAGAGAGAGAGAGAGAGAGAGAGCGATGTTTATAGGGTCGCCGTACCCAGTGCACATTTTTCTGTGGGTCATAGAGAAAGCATTGCTCTGAATCATTGAATAGAATCATTGAATAGATTGAGGTCAGAGGCAGTAAAGTCAGTCCAGCTGCCTACCCTGTTCTGGAAGTCACTTATTACTTAAGCTTCCGTGACTGATGGCCACCTGCCTTTGCCCCTACAGCTGTTACTGCCGGGGTCATTTCTCCCAAGGCATGCAGCTTTATTTCTAACCATTCCTCTTTGACACCAAAAGGCTTTCCTTCTAATGAGCTGCCATTGGCGTCTCTGTAAGAAGCCATTGGACACCCGATCCCCACGTGGAAAACCCAGAAGTGTTCACATCATCATGGCAGAATACAGTCCCTTGTCTCCTAGGCTCACTACATCCTGTGCATTTAAGCCCAGCAGCGCTCATCCTTTGAACTCTGGCTCAGGTGGTCAAGGGCCTGCAGAGTGAATAACATAGAAAACCACTTCCTGCTCGGAGCTGTGTGCCTTTCCAATAGCACATGACCCTCAGAGTTCATAGGGAGCATGTGACCACTCCAAAAGTCCAGATTAGTGTCTTTTCTGTGGTAGGTTTTTACTCCATGGTTCCCCCATAAGTCTACTGAGTTGACTTGCTTTAAAAAAAACTAACATGAGTTAGTTTTTGTTAGTGTCCTGTTAAATTCCATTTGACTTGGCCTTGCCCTTGCACTTACGCTGAGATAATTTCGAATTCTGTCACACATTTAATGGAGAGTGTCTTAGTTAGGGTTACTGTTGTTATAATGAAACACCTTGACCAAAGCAACTTGGGGAGGAAAGGGTTTATTTTGCTCACAGTTCCATATAACAGTCAAAGGAAGTCAGGACAGGAACTCAAGTAGGGCAGGAACCTGGAGGCAGGAGCTGATGCAGAGGCCATGGAGGGGTGCTTCGCAATAGTTTGCTCCTCATGGCTTGCTCAGCCTGCTTTCTTATAGAAGCCAGGACCACTCAGCCTAGAAATGGCACTGCTCACAATGAACTGGGCCCTCCTCTGTCAATCACCACATTTTAGAAATTTTAGAAAATTTCCTAAAGGCTTACCTACAGCCTGATCTTCTGGGGGCATGTTCTCAACTGGGGCTCCCTCCTCAATTGAGTCCCTGATGATGCCACTTGTGTCAAGTTGACATAAAACTAGCCAGTACAGAGAGTTCATGTACCAAACAAATAACTGTATTTCCTAACATTCTTTGGATTGTTTTAAATAAGACTCTTCTTCTTTTGAATTCAAGCTACTAAGATCTTTATTAATGCTTTTTTAACTTGGTCATGTAAAGCTATTTTTTTTCTTTATTCCCTTGAGAATTCCACCCACCACCATCGACTTTTTCTTCTTCTTAACCACTTATACTGTTGTTAGGAACCCATCCCCCACGTCCTCTTTTGCTGATTTACACATTTGAACTTCTCTGAGATGTGTGAATATTCCAGGCAGGCTAATAATTTAGAAACTCATTAAAACAATAATCATTAAATACTTTGATATATTTATTTAGGGGTAGACCATCTAAAAATAAATTATCCTTTCTTCCTCATTTTCTCACAAGATCTTCAGTAAAGTGTTTCAAGGTGTTTGCAGTCTAGTTTTATGTTGTGCTGGTATGATTCCATCCTGCAAAGGTCCTGGCAGAATTGCGTGTGTGTGTTTCTGTTGGGGGGGGGGTTCACACACTCGTGTGCATGTATATGTGTGTGGGTGCTTGGGCTAACACACAAGCACCCACATATCTTGGGCATATGTTGGTTTATATGTCCACACTCATCCTATTAGTTCTCGTTGCTGTGAAAAAAAAAAATGCCCGATAGAAACCTCACAGTTTGAGGGAATCATCCACCATGGGGTGGAAGGCATGGTGGTGACAGTCGGTGTAGCTGTGGTGGCAGGAGCTTGAGGCAGGCAGTCACATGGTATCCACAGTCAACAAGCATAGGGAGATGGAAATCCTTGTTCTGTTTACTTCCTTTTTCTTCCACCTGGGGCCCTAGCCTAGGGAACGGTGCCATCCCCATGCAGAGAGGCTCTTTTCACCTCGGCTGGACCTCTCTAGAAACATGCTCATAGACAACCCCTCTTAGGCAATTCAAAATTCTGCCAGGTCCATCACAGGAATTAGCTATGGTGTTCACCCACTTACTTTCTTAGAAGTCTTCTCTGAGTAACATTGAGATTGCTGGTGAGGGGTTGATTTTGAAAAGTCAGTTAAAATTAGAGCTCATATTTTAAAGTGATACTAATACCGTAAACATTCTACTTAAAGATAAATTCTGTAAATGTACATGAATTAACCACATTGTTAAGGTAAGGCTATGAGAGGTCCTTTGAATGTTGTCCCACTGACTGGGCTGCCACCTTGAAATTCTTATGTATTTCAAAGATCTCATCTGTACTAATAGTTTCTTCAAGAGAACCAGAAATTTAAAGTCATTTGCAGTGCTGAGAGCAGAATCCTTGGAGAACTTTACAATTTCCCAAATCTTCATTCTTCTTGTTTCAAAAATAATTATTTAAGGTTCAGCTTTATCAAAACAATGTAACTAACACTCATTTTTATACTTGGTGTTTCTCTACTTTCTGTAGTATTAGCAATTATAATAAATACAAAAGTCCCAAATGAAGCCAGATGTGGTGGTGGGAGCCTGTAGCTCCTGCACTCTGGAGGCTGAGGCAGGAAGATGAACATTCAAGGGGAGTCTGGGCCCCAGAGTGGGGCCTTTTCTCAATCACGCATGGAGAAATCACAAGTAATTACTGGGATAAACTCAATTGGCTTTTGATAAGTCAGGTGCTCGGTTGGTAGGAACAAGTGCAGGGCAGTGGTTAGACAGAAGTCGAGACAGAAAAGCTTGCCTGTGTATGGAGAAAGACGCCATAGGCTTGCTTACCTAGCCATAGCTAATGTTTTCCTGTTGTATAGATTAAACAGACATGCATATCAGGGATGTATTTATTATTTGGGCTATCCACTTACCCACACGTACTTGGTACCTAATGGGTTACATGGCACATATGATGCTATTTGAATCTCTCTTCCACCCAAGGATTCTCCACTGCCCTGAATTTGTTCAAATCCAAACATTTTTGTAATTTAATTTAAGTTCATCGCTGTCCCCATGGACTTCCCTCAAGAGTTCAGCTATTGTTGAACAATTTAGATGCAGTTCTGGTGGCCTGGGGAGATGGCACAGCCGTTGAGAGAGCTTGCTGTTTAGTTCCCAGCTGTTTAGTTCCCAAGTAAACTTGCTGTTCAGTTAGGCGGCTCATGGTCACCTGTAACTCCAAATCCAGGAGATCTGATGCCTCGGCTAGCTTCCCTGACACTTATTTGTAGGCGGAACCGTACACACACACACATAAATAAATAAAACTTCAAGTACAATTCTTAAAACATGCCCTTTTTCGCCAACTTCCTCCAGATTCTTTGAGGTTCTGTTCCTGCACCGACTCCCATATGTGCTGTTCCCCCAGTGACATTATTAGCTCCCCGAGGTAGGCTGCCTTTATACTCCCCTAGGAGCCTCCCAGACTATAACTCCTGTTACGGACCCTGCCAAGACAGCCACCTGCAGGATTTCATGGCATCAAGAAAATGATCGTTCACCAAAATTTTGATTGGCAATGGGCAAGGTGGTCAAAATATTACTAGGAAAGAAATAACAGAAAATAAGGTTCTGCATCTTCAGATTAATTATCCTCTTTCCATGTTTGCAAAGGGAGAACAGCGGGTCTGCCTATAAGCTCCGAGAATCATAATTATCTGTGAGAATAGCACTGCAGCGAAGGGGCTTTACTTAGAAAAGTAAAATAAGGCCTCAAAGAAAAATCTTGCTTACACTTTCTGGAAGCTCTCAAACACTTAACAGGCTAGACTAGATCATAGCGTTGCTAGTGGTAAGAAATTCTTCCCACTAAAGTGAACCACGGAGTGAGTATGCCCTGATTACTTTAATTGACTCCTTGAATTTTGAATAGTCATTGCTGACTCTTGTGTGCCCTACCCATACGCCTTTGCCCAATTCCCTCCAAAAGCAAGCCATGGATCTCATAGCCTAACTCCTCTAGACCTTGCACATGCCATGTCTTGGAAAGTGCTGCAGGTGTGAACCCTGTAGGTATGAGGGATGGCTGGTCCTCTGTACCCACAGCACATCCTCAGTCACCTTCTCTTACCTTGGCCTTTTCATCCTTAGGGAAAGTGTCAGCAGAGTGTTGCTATGGTGACTTGACTGCCAACATTGTGGTTAGGATAAAATTCCCCCTAGTGGAAGAAGATACAGCTATTGTTGCGGATGGTTTAAGACAATGCCCCTGCCAGGCTATCTCTCCCCACCTCACCTTTGTACTTTGTACTGCACGAGACTCTGGAAGCAGTGTCTGGAAAACCCGCTACAAAACCAGAGGCAAAGTGTTAAAGGTTTTGAACTGCTATTCAATCACCGTGAGCTATATATTATGAAATTAAATGTTAATGATTTCCATCATTTTGTTGGAAATAGGTTTTTTGTGTGCATGAACTGAAGAGCGAATATAAAATCCTCCCTCCCCCCACCCCCACTTTTGCATGAAGATGAAGATGGCTAGATATATTTGCAGGTAGCCCTGGGTAAACAACCGCACACCCAGAGAAGAGATTAGAGTTCTTTCCTCTGGAAACAGCACAGGGGAGCTTAGCAAATAATGGGAGAGTTTTATCGAAAGCCCACATCTCTCCTGACTTCACTTTTTGGTATCTCCAGTGGCTTTCCTCTGTGAGGTGATTCTGTGCTAACGCGAATTTGTAAATGAGTTTCTTTCACTCACTCAGCTTTTCTCTTTGATGATAAAATCATTTTAGAGAAGAATTCCACCTTTAGGACAAGACAGAGAAGAACTGAACCCTGCTTCCTCCCCTAGGTTCCCTGTGATTTTTTTTTCTTTGTCTCCAGACCAGACAGACACTGTTGGGTGGTGCAATGCTTAGCCACTTGGTGTGGTAAACCTGAGGAATGTCCGTTTCTTGACCCTTTAGTAAATCTCTCTAGTGAAAACCTAGGCAAGCACATTTAAGAAATGGAGACCATCCAGGCTTCTTTTATTTCTTTTTCTGATAAGTTCTACACAAAAGGCAAGTACCAATGAGTTTTGTTTTCCTACTCTTTATAGACCTGTGGGTAAGGAGTGTTGAGCACCAGAAAGGGCCAGAGAGCTACCTGAAGGTCTAATAATTGCTCTCTGTCCACCATCACCACAGTTCTTAACCCAGCATCAAGTGTTTAAATTTAACCTTATCTCTTCAACCCAAGGTGTCCTCAAGAGTTCTCAGCTGTGACTTTGTTAAAGTTCCTGCCCTTTCAAAGATTTAGTTTCTCTTTTATATAAAAACAGAAGCAAAAGGTTGAGATGTTTGCTATTAGCGCCTACTACAGAAGCTGGTTGGAGACTGTAAATGGGTTAAGGCAATGGGGCAATGTTTGTTACTTTGAAACACTTGGTAATTGACAATTAGCATCCACCAAGACCCTCCAGTTAGGCCCCCAGCTGTGCACTGCTTTTTTTTTTCTTCCCCCAACTTTCACTTTGCCTTTCTCACTACCTACAATGTTTTTCCTTCTTCTCCATTAGCTAAAACATTCAGATAGAGCTACACTGTCCAAAAGAGACGTAGAGCAGCCCTATATGACATTTATGTTTTAATTGTGGCATTATGAAGGTAAAAAGAGACCAAATAAATTTTAAAAGTGTTCAGGATGTATTAATTTATGTGTATGAGTGCTTTGCCTGCACGCATGTATGTGAATCATTCATGTGCCTGACATCCCCTGGGACTGGAATTACATACAAGTGGTTTTGTTTTTTAATTTATTTATTTATTAAGGATTTCTGCCTCCCATTTCCCTCCCCCTCCCCCGATCAAGTCCCTCTCCCTCATCAGCTTGAAGAGCCATCAGGGTTCCCTGACCTGTGGGAAGTCCAAGGACCGCCCACCTCCATCCAGGTTTAGTAAGTTGAGCATCCAAACTGCCTAGGATGTGCAAGTTCAAAAATACAAGTGGTTTTGAACTATGGCATGAATCTGGAAAATTGAACCCAGGCCCTCTCAAGAATAAGTGTTCCTAACCACCAAACTAGCTCTCTGATCTATGGAAAACAAATTTTAGTAAAAACATTTTAATTCTCTATATCCAAAATATTATGTCAACATGCATTCAATATGAAGATAAAATAAATGTTATATATATTTACAAAGGAGATAATTTTCATTTCTTCTTTCAAAGCCTGTGTGCATTTTGTACTTACAATACCTCTTCATTCTTGCTGGCTATGTCTCAAGGGCTCACTGGTCATGTGGGTTAGCAGTACATGGGAACTGGGGATGTGCACAAAAAAGCAACTATGAGTTCTTAACTCCAGAAGTAAATAAGTCCTGCCGATAATGGATGGCATATATTTATAGCATGATGCCAGAGAGGATGCTAAGAATGTATATTTCATGTCATCTTCATGGCAGTACCCTTATCTAGGTCCCTGTATTTTTCATTTTACAAACAGGAAAACTGAGACATAAATACATTAAGGACCAGCTAGTAAATAGCAGAGCTCCGATGTGAACTTGGCTCTATCCATCTCCAGAGATTATACTGGCTTTGTGCATGCTGCCTCCTTGATTGAAAGACTAAATGACGACCAGCCTTCTCCACAAGGTCCTCAAAAGGACATGTGAAAATTCAGCACATTGACACTGACATAGTTTATAAAAACTATGAATGTCTGTGAACAGAGTCATCATGGGCAGTCCCATGGCGATTCACGCCGTCAGTCGCCCTATAAAACCTGTATTTGTTTACTTGTGAACAGATTGCCAAGAGATAGAATCTCTGTTCTCCTGACCACTGGGGATGAGACTGCCAAGTGGGAGGATTGTTTAGGGAACATCTGGAAAAATGAAGTTCTTGCCGATGAACTCTCCCATGTGGGGTCTTTTCATCCTAGTCAAGGTCAAATAGGCAGAAGTAGATGGTCTCTAAGCAGCACTTATAGCTGGCCCTAAAGATGATCTACTTGCTTTTATTGGCAGACACTTACAGTTGGTGACGTCATGGTTTGAAAGCAAGACCACTTTCAGATAGGAAATGTTAACTCACTTTTTATGAGCACTGCTCGCAGAGTGAAAACGGTGTTAGCTACCGGTAGCCAGCAAGCCTCTTTTCCCTATGGTATTTCTGAACTGTTGCTTTTTTTTTTTATTTTTAATCATTAAAGGCCAGATTTTGACAAGAGTTGGACCACCATCCAAGAGCAGCTGCAGATGGACTCCATGGTTATCAAAGGCCTTAATCCAGACACCAACTACCGGTTTGCTGTGAGAGCCATGAATGCCCATGGCTTCAGCCCACGCAGCCGTCCCAGCAAGACCATCCGAACCCTGGGTGAGTTCTGTGTCTGTCCTGAAGACCATGAACAACCATGCCACCGTGGTTGCCTCTCAAACCTCACTTGCCTGGGGTTTCTTAGTGCCCAACAGAGGAATAGCCTGAGACAGGGCTCTCCTCAGGTTTCCTCCTGCAGTTTTCCCCAGACCTTTGAAGGTTCGACTCACCACAGGGACATAGACTATTTCTGTTCCTAGGCAGCCAGGGAAGGTTTATTTTTGCATCGTCCTTGGGGAGTATGTAGTTGGTTTTCGTTCACAATCACAGGGCAGTGGTATAGCAATGAGATGTGTGGTCTCTCCTTGTCTCTCATCTTTTGAGAAGGTGAGCTCATCTTGGAATCCAAGGAGAGAGAGTAAGATTCCCCCGACCCTAGATTGTTCAGGGTCAGTGGTTAAGGACTTTCAGCAGAGTGTGGTGGACCCCTCTAATCTCATGACTTGGGAGGCTGAAGCGGGAGGATTAGTCTTAATTCAAAGCCAGTCCAGGCTACTTACTAAGAGTCTATCTTAAAAACAAACAAACAACACAAACAAAACAAGAGGACCTTCAGGTCACATCGGTCCTTAAAGTGGTGGTCAACAAGTCTCAGAAAAGATGTTAGCATGCTACCACGTGACTTGGGGGACTAAGCTGACTGTTTAAGTTCTCATGGTACCTCTGGGGATGGGGAGGAAGCTTAGGGCAAAGGGGAGCAAATAAACTGAGGATTTTCTTAATGTCTCTGGTTTGGGGGTTCAACAAGCTGTCACGTGATGTCAAAAGTTGTACTCCCATTAGAAGGGTTCAAGGAAGCTAGCCAGGCCAGCTTGAAAGTCTTCATGCTTTGAAACTGGAGTCACATTTACATAAACCTAGAACCCTGGGTAGTGTGGTCTCAGAAGGGAGGCCCGAGCACATTTTCCTTTGAAAGCTCTGTGTCTTTTCAACTGAGCCTGTGAATTCTTCGGGAAGAACCCTGCAGCTGCTGCAGGCCCTGTTTACCCAAGAGAGGGGCTTTGAAAGGGAAGTCTACCCTGGGTAGCTAGTTTCCCACTGACTTGCACAAAGCCCTACTTTTGTTGTTAGAATCTGAACAAGCCACACACACACACACACACACACACACACACACACACACACACACCCGTCTCCTCATAAAATACCCACATAGCTGCCTTCCAAGGCTAATGTCATTTCCAGGAAGAGATCCACTAGGTCCCAGTCCCACAAGTCCTGGGGATTCCCACTCTTCTAAAGATCCTGTAACCTTTGATGGTGAAGTTCCCTTCTTCAAGTTGAATTTTTGGGGTGTGCAGAGAGGCCTCACCTCTAAAATGACTCCCTTTCTTCCTATTTCCCCACCACGCAACAACAACAATTGGACAGTCATTGTTTCCCTTTCTTCAGAATGGAAAAGCTGCCCAAGAAGACTCTTAAAATGAAGCCCCTCCTTCCACAAACCACGCTAGCACTTCTACTTCACGGGCAGGCTGCCTTCCATTCTTGCTAAATAAGTTGTCTTCTGCCATCTTGAATAGCCAAAAAGAGGGGATAACGGGAGCTAGGGGCTCACTGTACTTCCTGTTAGGCTGTCTTTGTGTATGTACTCTGTGTGTGTGTGTGTGTGTGTGTGTTCTCTTCTCCTTCCTAGCCCTAACTTGAAGCTTTTCTGCTCTACACCGTTCATCTGTCCACAGTGTTCTCTAACTCAGAGTGAAGATAGATGCTGTGCCTGGGTCAGGCTGACCTTGGCCTTGACCTTGGATGTGGGAGTGTGCCTTAGCTTAAGGAACAGATGGGTGGGTGGGTAGGGCACCCTTTAAAGATTTTCTTTTTTTAAAATGACTTGCTGGTGTGGTCTTTGAGGTTCTGATCATTCTTTTCCCTCCATTTCTTGATCCTATTTTTCATGGAAAAGGTGGGAAATGCAAACAAACAAAGAAACAATGTGGGGGATGCAAAAGTTCCTTACAAATATGAAACATTTCATTCAATTTTTGTCTTCCAGGGAAAGTGAAACCTTGTAATTTCATAGTAATTGTGTGCACAGAAGGATGGCAAACCCAAGCAAGACAAACAAACAAACAAATGATAAAACTAAAACTCCCATGAGCTCTCCTTATGAGAGCTGCTATTGTTGTTTGGGATATTTGTTTTGGTTTAGTTTTAAGACCTAATTTCAAATAGTTTAGGCTAGTCTCCAATTCCCTATGTAGTGAAGGATGACCTTGAAGTTCTGATGTCCTTCCTGAGAGCTAGAATTGCAGACACGCACCACTTACCCAGTTTGGGCCATGGTGGGTACTACACCCAGGGCTTCATTTGTGCAAAGCAAGCAATGGAGCAACTGAGGTATATTCTCATCCCATTATATTAGCAAATATTCTCAAATACTTAGAGATCTCCTGCTCCCACATAAGTATGATTGCTCAAATGAGGAGAACGGGAATAGACTTTATTAGAGGAGCCATTGCACGGAGGCATATGAGAATGGCTGTAATGTTTCCAAAGTAAGGGTTTGGTTGTTTTCTTTCTGGCTACACTACTGTCCTAAAAACCCCTTTATTCTCCCACATTCTTTTTCTTAATTTAGTATCAGTTTTAAACTTTACTGCTTCCAAAATGTGTTTTTTTTTTCCTATACAAAAGTTAGCAAACATGCCAACTAGTATTACCTGAGTCTCAGGGAATTTGAAGGGTTAGGGCTGACACTGGAAAGCCTGCTGCACGCCAGGCCTTGTGCTGACCATTCAACTGTGTAAAATTCACTTATTCCTCCCAGAGACCCAGAGTGAGAAGGACGGCACCCACTGCTTTATAGATGGAGAAAAACAGCATCTCAGAAAGAGTAAACATTTTCTCTAGTCTGATACTTATGGAGGCAGGAGTGAAGCTGGGCTTGCTGACTGCATAGCTACTACCCTGAGTACGATTCAGATTGATGGAATCTTTCTGCTATCGTGAAGTAGCACAGGAGAGGTTAAGTAAGGTGGGTGATTCAGTTCCAGGTGTTGGGTGATGGTCTGTGTAGAATCTAAGTTCTAGGAGGTGCAGCGGCACGGAATCCAGCTTCCAACTTGTGTATTTCTTTCTTTTTTCCTTTCTTTATAAAACAGGTTTATAAAGAAATATTCCTTTATTGCAAGTCTTCTTTGTGTCCCTTATAGTCATATTTACAGTCTGTGTTCCAGTCCTGATCCCTGATAGCTGTGTCCATTACCTTGAGAATGTTGTAGAAGTACAGTTGTACAGTATAGACTTGGGATGTCTTAGCTGCTCTTGGATCCAGCAGAGGCTAGGCCAAAGTGAAGAGAGCATGATTTGGGTAGAGCCTTGATAGGTGTGTGCCTCATCTGCTTCAGCCTCACTCAAAAACAAGATGGAATGGGAGGAAAAAAAATAATAATTAAGACTCTAAGTATCTGGAACTCTTCTGAGAAACAGGGTTCTTTTGATCATTCTAAATGATCAAACTATTCTGAATTTACCTCAGGCCTCTCATGGGAGGCTTCTCACCATTCTGTTCCCATGTTGTGTC
The DNA here is from genome assembly GCF_000317375.1 of Microtus ochrogaster. NCBI lineage: Eukaryota > Metazoa > Chordata > Mammalia > Rodentia > Cricetidae > Microtus > Microtus ochrogaster. Next base: position 27,875,988 of record NC_022021.1, on the reverse strand, counting down.
CATGAGAAAACAGAAAATTGAAAAATAAATGAATAAATAAATTTTTAAAAGACTAAAATTCTTATCCCCATCCTGCTGTGTTTTTTTTTTTAAATTCCAGGCGAGAAACACCAACAGCATTATAATCTGCCTTTGATCTCATAAATGACTAGTTGATAGGCCAAGCTGGGGACCTTGTAGGACGTGCACCCTGCCCATCTGTTGGTGACTTACCAACTGAGCTCCATTCTTAGCTCAGTCAGGAAGCACGGGGCAGGCAATAGAGGACACAAATAACAGAAGCAGAAGTAAAATGTGTGGATTCATTCTTTTTTTTTACAGACCAAGATTTAAGCAAAACTAATACATGTATAATCAATCCCGAGGTTATGTAACTTCCCCTGAGGGATGGACTATGCCCTCCCTACCCCAAATCATTTCATTTCTAATGTTCCATCCTTGTAATTATAGTCAAAGAAGGAATCAATATATTCTTTACTGAAGTGGATCTGGGGTCCTCAGGGCAGTCCCCATAGATGCATTCTTTTTGTTCCTGCCAATAATCGTTGTGCTCCTGCTGCTTCAGGCCTTTGGCACCTCTGTACAAGCTCAGATCTTTCTGTGACTGTGGCGGCCTTTCCATTCTGCCCTTTAGGTCTTTGCTCACTTCCTTAGGCTTTGTTATCCTCAGGCCCCTGCTTCATGTCCTCCCTAGCAATGTCACCGTCTGGAACTATTGTATCATTTCATTATGTATATCTCCCCTGACAGTAAGACCCTTGCTGGGGTTGATAGCCTTGGTCAGTATACTGACCACCCATCCCCTTCCACCATGTCACCTATGACATGTCACTGTTGAGCTCATGTGTGAGTGTGACTTAGCCAGCCAAGAGGCTGTTTTGGAGGTTGAGTAGCTGCACGCTGCTGTGAAGGCAGAGGCAGGCGAGGGTGATCTAGAAGACCACGCATGTCCAAAGCGGGTACCCAATAGTAAAGTCTTTAGGCAAAAGTATCCAGACCTCCAAGACTGCCATGTGGCATGAGTAAAGGGAAAGTAAATAGGACAAAAGAAAGAAGGAGAGAGGGACTGGATGGAGGAAGAAGCCCCAGGAAATTTAAATTCAAGGCACTAGGGATGGAAAAGAAGCTTTGCTGATGGGGTGGCGGGAGGAGTATTTGCATCCTATTCCAAAACAAGCCCTCAGTGCTCCCCTGTGCTCTTTCCTAAACATCGGAATAAGCTCTACTGTTTCTTCTTCACCTTTGCCTCTGGTCCCAAGTCTCATCGCGGCAGTCTCAGATCTTCAAAGGCTTCGGAGAAATGTTTTGGTTGGGTTTTTGCCATCTCCTAAAACCAAGATTTTCTACAGTTTTCGACCTTCCTCTTCCAGCAATCTGAGGCAGACCCACAAGGTTCCAATTAGTCCTATTTCTGCAGGGAATGCTTCCCACGTCCTCCCATCCTTCCTGGTGCCTAGTGATGTCTGTTTCTGTCTTCGATGGCTTGGTGTCCGTGTGCGACTCGGCTTTTGCTCACTGTTGTTCTGACATTGGGGCCTGTACTTTTACTTCCAGAGACCGGCTTTAGTACACTAAGGTTCCCAGGTACATGTTACAAATATAGCCACAGAGCAGATTCGGTCTATCCCCAGTCTCAAGTAAAGCTCTCTGGTAGCAGTGCCTCAAATTGACTGTAGCTAGAGCGTGGCGGGTTCCTTCTGGAAAAGGCATTCAGAGAAAGCAGCCTTTCTGCTTGGATGCTCCTCAAGAGTCTTTAGGTGGAAGAGAAGTGATTGATAGGCACATGTAGGTAGTCATTCCCTGGAAGTCTTCTAGTGGACTGGTTAGGTCTAAGAAACCTCAATTAAGGACATCAGACAGCTAAAACTACATGAGTACAAGGCACTGTGCATGCTGAAAATATTAAAATTCTATGCCCCACTACCATACTGTAGCTTTAGTCTCCTGGTGATATTGGTACAAATGCCAGGCACATGGAAGCGGGAGGGTCTTGAGTTCAGGCCTGCATAGGCTTCAGCTGGAAACATAGTTTAGTTGGAAGAAGGCTTGAGTAGTATGCACAAAGTCCCAAGTGGGTTCCCCAGAACCACAGCGGTGGTGTGATGGCACATTCTCGTAATCCCAGCACTCAGGAGGCAGAGGCATAAGGTTTAGAAGTTGAAAGTCATCCTTCCAATGTAAGGGTTTCTAGGCCAACTAACCTAGAGATCCTGTCTCAAAAACAAAAACAAAACAAAACCCCCCCAGGAGAATTAAAACCTAACAGAGCACAGAATTATACTTTTGTGACTCTAGTTTCTGTGGCTGTTTTTTTTTAATCTCCTCTAAATCAATCAGGAACTCAAACAAGGATTAGTAAATTTTGCTAAAAAGATCAAGTTAGTAAATATTTTAGGATTTAGACCCAGTTATTGCTGAAGAAAGAAGTATATATACATATATATGATAAATAATATTTATCAGTGTATACAAATAAAAGTTAATTTATGGACACTAAAATCTAAATTTCTTATGATGTTTGTGTATCATCAAAAATTTATTATTTTTTTTTAAAAAATCCCTTCTATCTAAAAATGCCGAAACTATTGTCAGTCCATAAACAAGAGAGGTGATGTGTCCTCGTTCTGTGGACTCCTTTGTTGAGCTGTACTGTAGTTCTGGGATTTATCCCCCTAAGTTTAATATTTCCTGGGAAGTTTGGGGAGTCCATTTTTTAAAAGTAGCAATTTTGTTGAGCTTGGAAGGAGCCCGTTAGCACATGCAAATGAAATCATGCCCCCGAAAGAGCTCTGCGATTTAATCTTTGAAGAATATTCCTAAATAAGAGACCCGAGACCCTCAACCCAACAGCAGAGGAAAGGGCTTGCACTGCCTGGTTTGAAAAAGAAAAAGAAACAGAGGGAGGGGAGAGTGGCTCTGCTGGGCTTCTTCCAGGATGCGGGGCAGGCCTGTAAATTAGAGCTCCGTGCATTTGTAAATCTTTAGAATGGAAGATGGAAGCAGAGGCTGAAGAAGGAACAAATCACTGGTTTCGCTCCTAGCGCAGACGAAGCTGCATTTTAAGTGTGTATCTTCACATAAACATAACTACAAACGTGATTTTTACATTCAGGGTGCTTGCTGCAGTAATCGCCCTATTGATTTGCTAATGCCTGGATTCATGGAAATCTGAATTACACCCATTCACACGACTTTATTGGCTTTGAAGGGAATGATTCACTTTGCTGTTTAAATACCTGATACCTATTAATTGCTCTTTGGAGGCCTTTGTGCATGCTATCATACATTTATTTATAATCAGCACACCAATATTTCACCCTCTAGCTAGAAGGAGAAGACAAACTAAAGCAAATGATAAGAAAATATGATTTCCCAAAGCCTAGGCATACTCGGTGCTCTGGCTTTAACCATAACATGGTTTCCTATTGAAATCATTTCGATATGGGAAATATGGGATGTTTTGATGTTCCAGGGGGGCATTCCTCTCACCTTGGGCAGACTTCAGCTTTGGAGTTAAAGAGCTCAATGTTCATTGTCACACAGCTTCCCATTGGTCCGTAGCCTCCTAGTCCTTGTCTTGAAAACTAAAAGGGTGAAATTTGTGAACCACAGAGGATGAGGTTTAGAAATAAATTTATTAGATTCATAGGCAAGAGCTTTGAGAAAGAAGGAAGTCAGAGCTCCCATCTAGCAGGGGCAGGGAGTGTGGTTCAAAGATGCTATGGGTATCCCTATCAGACTGCTAGTCTAGAGGCTTCTTAAAGGGCTTCTGGCAGAGCTGGCAATGGAATAGGGAAGTGTCTGGGTGTCTTAGTTAATGTCCTATTTCTGTGAAGAGATACTATGACTACAGCAATATTTCTAAAGGTAAACATTTAACTGGGGCTTGCTTGTGTTGCAGAGGGTTAGTCTGTTATCAACACGGCAGGGAGCATGGTGGCCCAGACATGGTGCTCAAAAGGTAGCTGGGAGTTCTACATCTGGATCTACAGGAAGCAGGAAGAGAGAGTGACAATGGGCCTGGCTTGAGCTTCTGCAACCTTAAAGCCCACCTCCAGTGACACACTTCCTCTAATGAGGCCACACCTCCTACTAGTGCCACTCCTTAGTGACCAGGCATTCAAATGTATGAGTCTGTGGGAGCCATTCCTATAGAAGCCTTGACACTGGGTGCCTCCTCTCAGGGTCAGTCACTCCGTCACATCTTGAGTTGAGGCAGAGGTTGCGTTTAGGAGAAGAGCCAACAGGGAGCAGGAAGCAGAACTCTCTGCATTTCAGGCACAAATGAAGGTCATCCTCAGAGCTGCTACCCTGGGGTCCCTGAGCAGTATCTGTCTCATATTCTTATTAATAACTTGTTAGCGCCTGAGTTCCAGTTCTGCTTAGGTTCCTTGATGAGCAACCAGGGCCACAAATATGGTTCCATCAGCAGATATCAGAGTCTGGTGAGCACCTGCCAGGATCTAAAGGTCCTTGTGCAGACCAGGCAGGGTCGTGTGGAGAATGGTAGAAGCAGGCACGGTTTATGAATGAAGAGTACATTTCTAATGTAGAAAATAGGCCAGAACAGAGTGAGAAAGCTCAACGGAACCCACAGCATCCACAATCGGGACTCTTACAGGACATTTGTACATAGTGAGCTCTTTTTAATGCATTCTTTATCTGCTGCGTGGCAGCCATAGTAAGGATCGGCTTCTAGTCTCCTGGCTGGATTGTTTCTTTGGCATTATTGATTTGGGTTTCCAGTTCTCCAGTCACAGTTTAACACAACCTAGAGGTAAATAGAAGGAGCTTATAAATAGTGACAGACATGTGGGAGGGGCACATATGTCTGCTAGACCTTATCTGATGATCTAATTGAATCCTAAACAAGTAGTTACACACACCTTAGGTGTTACCAGTCTCCTAAGCAGGAAGTAAAGAGATAAGCAATTGAGCAATTTGAAGAAGAGCTTTGTTTGCGAAAGCTCATGCAGCAGTAAGGAAGCCAAGAGGGGGGACACTCGCTGGCATCTGGACAGTCAGGGAGCGACATGTTACCAGAGCCCTGCCTTCTATATGCAACATTTGAGACGGGCACAAGTGGACCACAGGTAAAAATTAGGGAAAATAAATATCCTTTTCCTCTTTCCTTCTTCTGCTGATGCTCCCTGATAGCAGAATACACCAGAAAGCCAGCCATGCTAGCCTCCCAGAGCACAAGGCACAGTGGAATAGGCCAGTGCTTAGGACTGGAGAGAGAGAGAGAGAGAGAGAGAGAGAGAGAGAGAGAGAGAGAGAGAGAGAGAGAGAGA
>NC_022021.1:27865906-27870594 GCF_000317375.1 Microtus ochrogaster | reverse complement strand
GAGAGAGAGAGAGAGAGAGAGAGAGAGAGAGAGAGAGGGAAAGAGAGAGAGAGAGAGAGAAGAACCAACCACCAGAAGGAATAGTATAATCAAATATAATCAAATAAATAGAACAACAGAATGGTGCCTATTTCATGGGTTATACACAGTGTGCATGCATGCATGCACGTGCACATGTGTTTCGTTCTTTTAAATTTAGGGCACAGGTGTGTCATCTATCCATGTATTTAGCATGTTGCCCTGAACATAGGTGGTGATGAACAGTCAGGCCTCTGGGTACTGAGATTTTATACTCACAGAGCTGGAAAGGGACCATCTCTGCCTTCTCCAGAAGGAAGTAGGCCTGCAAAGGCAGCAACCCTCTCAAGGTCACTCACAAGCAGATCTACATGGAAACCAGTCAGTGATTGCTTTCCAAACTAGATCCCTTAGCTGGCAGGATTCTTTTCCTCTTTAGAACCGGCCACAGAGTGTTCAAGGAAGAAGACCCATCATTCCTCTGAAAGGGGTTGGATAGAGAGAGACCAAGAGCGGTTGGAAAGACCTGACAAGGGGCTTGAGGCCACTGGAAGGCACTGAACTTGTCTGTTTCTTAGGGAGACATGAAGATTCTGGGAGGCGCTGGCCCAACAGAGTGCAAAGTCTTCACTTAGATCTTAGCAAAATCATTTGAATGAGGCTAAGAAAACCAACACATTAATCCCCAAACAGAAATAGCTTACATGTTTCTAAATATAAATAAAGGGTTTATTAAGCTTTGTGGTGCTTAATAGAAAACAGCAACATAAAATATTTGTTAAAAGCAAACTGCAAATCCTCTTTAACCTTAGTATCTAAAGAACACTATTAACATTTTAATATAGAATGTCTGCTAGAATTTTTAATTGAATGATGAAGTCATAGAACATACACCTTTTCTTTGCTACAAAAATACTGAAATATAAATAAATACAGGCCTGCCTCATTAAGTTAAGAATAATGCCAGGTGGTAGTGGTATACACCTTTAATCCCAGCACTCTGGAGGCAGAGGCAGGCTGATCTCTGTGGGTTCAAGGCCAGCCTGGTCTACAAAATGAGATCCAGGATAGTCAGAGCTGTAACACAGAGAAGCCCTCTTGAAAAAACAGAAAGAAAGAAAGAAAGAAAGAAAGAAAGAAAGAAGGGAGGGAGGGAGGGAAGGAGGAAGGAAGGATAGATATCCCATTGTGAGGCTGCTATGTATTTATCTAAGGAGCTCTCTCCTGATGAATGTTTAAATTGTTTTATAAGTGCAACCAAATTAGATCTCTTGCTGGTGCCTTTGATACCCCTCTTCTTTTTTTCTTTCTCATGTATGTATGTGTGTGGTATTTATGCACGTGTGTATACAGTTCACACGTGTGTGGGCATACAATGTGTTTGCCTACACAAGTCCAAAGGTGGTGCTGAGGATCATCTCCAAGAGTCCACAATCTTATTCTTTGGGGCAGACTTTCTCAAGGAGACCCAGGTCTTGCCAATATGACTAGTCTTGTTAGCCAGTTTGCTCTAGGACTCCCTTGTCACTTCCTTCCCGGGCCAGAATTCTAAACAGGCTGCCACACCCACTCATCATTTTACCTGGCCTCTGGAAGACCAAACTTGGGCTCCTGGATTACATGAGAAGTGTTTTAACTGCTGAGGCCTCTCCCTGAAACCATTTTTACCACAAAAAGAAAATGAAGTCATCTGCTTAAGAAGGTGCCATTAAGTTCAGGTCTACTGTTGGCATTATTTAGGGTGACCCTGCCACTGTGACGTCATGCTAAAGCACCCACGGGAGAGGAGATACTATAAAGGTCTTCCATCATCTGTCTATCACTTTTTCTCATTTGCAAGGTTAGCATGTTTAACAGTCACATAAGAATCTGAGATTGAAGCAAAGATACAAAAAGCTTGCCCTGCACACCCATCAAAGGAATGGATGTACAGAGGAGGTACACCGCCAGGCAAGGGATGGCTGGTGATCTCAACATCCCACAAGGCCTCCGAGGCTCTCTTTTAAAATGAGTAAATCATCCCTTCCAGATAATATGGAGGATTAAAAGCCACCTTTGCACAACTTGGTAAAAGATGAGAGTCAAGATGAAGAAAGGAAGACCCTAGTCCTGCAAGAGAAAAAGTCAAAGAGAAGAGAGATATGTCCACATACAGATGTTCTCTGCAAATAGGCCAAGCCACACTACTTCCTTTGTTAGGGTCTGTAGTGGCCAGGGAGGTTCTGTTCTTTCCTCAGTATGGGTACCACAAGAATGACGAGCAAGAGGCAAACTGGCCAGGAGGCAGCAGTGTTCCCTGAGCCTTACTACGCTGTGGCCAGAGAGATGGCTATAGCAGGACAGGCCACATACATGGAGGTAGAAGGGTGCCACAGGAGCCTGAAGATGAGATTCAGAATACGTACGCCAGTTTGTTTTGTTTCCATTTGCTTGATAGATTGATTTTCATGTTGACTCTCCATTTGTGAGCATCTCTGCCAGTGAGGTGTGATTTGGGGGGAGACCAGATAGTTGAATCTTGGGTGCTTTCTTTTCTGATTTTATAATGGGTTTGCAACGTTTCTCCCTTTCCTTTCCTCCCATCAAACCTTCCCATATATCTTTACCCACTCTCCTTCAAATCCATGGCCTCATTTTGCATTGTTATTGTATACATATATGTATACATATATACATACATATTCCTACCAAAGGACTGGGGAGTTTGCTATGAGATTGTGTCTCCTATAATATCAGTAGCTACACTCAAAAAGTCTCATCAGCATGATTTTAATGTTTAACAGTCATGCAAGAATATGAGAAATTTTAATTTTAATGGTGAATTGAAAATATTTACATTTTAGGCTGTTTGTTGAGGAAGGTTTACTGCTTCCTATGGTGTTGTTACTGTTGTTCTGGCTGATGGGATTATTGGCAATTACGGCAGTTATTTTCTTCTTCCATTAGGGGTTGCTGAGATGTAACTAAGGTCATTCTAAGACGAATGTGTATGGATATAAGTGTTTACATTACAAAGAATTAGAACAGTCTAAAATGAATAACCTAATAATTCATGCCAAGTTTCTATAAAAATTAGAAACCAGACCCAAACATAGTACAAAACAAGCAATAACAAAGACTAAAGCATAATTTCATAGAGATTGAAAGAAAAAGATACATAGTCTATCAAAGCTTTGGTTCTTTGAAAGCTAAATTGGGAAACCCCTCATACACATAACTGCCAGAAATACGTCAAGAAGAAGCAAACAACTAAAAACCCATAGCAAGCAACAATACTGAGGCAACGATTAAACATCTCCCCTGAAAAAGCCCAGACCCAACAGATCTACTACTGATTTCCCACAAACGATCAAGGAAATGCTAAGGAGCCAACACTAACACTTCTCAAACTGTTCTCCAAAAAAGAAAGGAAAGGAGTACAAACTCTTTCTATGATGCTGAAACTTGATGTGTCTACCCATGAAATAGTGGCACAACTATCATGGGAGTAACCAACTACTTGATGCTCAAATTTAAGGCCCACTGAAGAGGAGGGAACCCATATCTGGTACCGTTGACCCAGTCAAAAACATTCATAGACCTTAGAGAGAAGCTTGTTATGTTGCTTACTTAAATCAAGACAGCATCAAACTTCCTTCTAAATTTCTATGTTTATACTCCCAGTGAAGTGCTGCTCTCAACCTTAGCCTGAGAAACTCCTCTTTGTGGTAAGTGGTGTTGACTGCAGAGATACACAGCTGCTCACAATGTTGAGAATAAGTGACTGGTGAGCATGCAGCCCTAACTATAAATTTCTATCACCTCCTGCCAAGCTCAGGAAACATCATGAGAGGCGGTGGAATGGATATAAGAGCTGGCAGAGAGGGGAAATATAAAAACTACAAAATGCTGTTTTCTTGGGATGACAGCCATTGCGATCAACAATGCACAGCCTTGTGGTTACCTATACTAGTGCCCCTCAAAACTGGCCCTGTCAACAACCATGGATGGGGAAGGAATTCATGAGGTCAGCCTCCTCCAATGCTCAGTTATTGGCTAAGGGTGTGTGTGTGGGTCATTGTCTTCAGTTGTGTACTCACTGGTGAATCCACCAAGCTCCAAATCTACAACAACAAGAAGAGATAGTAAATGTTAATTTATTTACGTGAGGTCATATATATGAGAGGTGTGTGTGTGTGTGTGTGTGTGTGTGTGTGTGTGTGTGTGTAACTAGAAGGAGACCATGAAGAGGTAGAAGAGATCTTGTGGGGAGGGGGAAGATAAGTGAATGCATGGGTGATGATTAATATCGTGTACTTAACAGGATCCAGAGTCACCGAAGAGATAAACCTCTGGGTATGTCTGTGAAAGATTTTCTAGTTTAGGCTAACTGGCATGGGTGAGGGTCCTGGACTGAATCTAAAGAAGAAAACAGGGCCAGGAGAGATGGCTTGGTGGTTAAGACCACTGGCTGCTCTTTCAGAGGACCCAGGTTGGAGTCCCAGTATCCACAACTGTCTGCCACTCCAGTTCCAGGGGATCTGATATCCTCTTCTGGCCCCCTTCCAGCACCAGACATGCATTCATTGCACTTACATACAGAATGCAAAGCACTCATACGCATAAAGTTTAAATAAACAGAGAGAGAGAGAGAGAGAGAGAGAGAGAGAGAGAGAGAGAGAGAGAGAGAG
>NC_022021.1:27857172-27865806 GCF_000317375.1 Microtus ochrogaster | reverse complement strand
GCAACTTGGCACCAGCATTTTATTGCTCTCTGGTTTCTGTCTGTAGGTGCAGTGTGACGGGCTATTCCTGCCCCTGTTGCTTCTCTACTATGATGCTACCCTAAAATAGGAAGAAAAAATCTTTCCTTCTTTAAGTGCCCTTTGCTAAATATTTTGTCACATGTCAACACAGGGCATGTGGCATGTCACATGTCAACCTGTAACATAAAAGCAGAGAAGGACAGGCAGGAAGGAGAAGGAGTGGAGAAAGGAACCAATAAGAGCAGAGAAAACGCATAATGAGGCCCTCGGCGTGGTACATACTTAAAAACTGAGGAGAAGGGCTGGGGGAGGTTAGGACATTTTCTTCCTTCTGAACTTGAAAAGAAAATTGACGCTGTGTCAAAGAAGAGAGATAATGTTCTGCCCACTCCCAACTTCCAGGTGAAGTCCCACTGACGTCTCTCATAGCTAAATTCACACAAGTTCTGCCCTTCGTCTCATGGCTTTCTGTGAATTATAATATAGATGAGCACAGTCCTGGCGAGGAGAAAATTAGATCACCACCCACTCGGCTCATTATGACAAACTGTAAACTAATCCATGTTCCTTTACTAAATTCTTTTCCCCAAATCTTTGGGAAACCGAGACAGCAGGTTTGTGGACCTAAGTGCTGGTTATGCATCCTTGTCTTAAGCGTGGGCTAGTGCCACGCTGAGCTTCAACTCCAGCACAGAACACAGTTCAAAAATCTGACTGTATCTCCATTTTGACCCAGCGAACTGCTTCTCCCATTGACCACTTGATTGCCACTGCATTGCAGAGGTCGGTAGGGGACTATGAGACTCCCCAAATTTAGGATAGGACCACCAACAGTTCCGGAGGGCGTCCTCCAGCAGGTGGCGGTAGTTTGCAAGGTATCCAGCAGGTGGCGATAGCTCATGGACTTCCAGAACAGGATGAGCCAGGAGCATCTGAGTAGCCTGAATTGAATAAGGACTAATAGGGGCGTTCCATTAGCTTGCCCTGGTGGTGAGATTCTTCTAGGCTTAGCTAGTCCCAGCCACAGCAGAAGAGAGCAACAAATCTATAGTTTAGCTTTTATTTTAAAAGAAAAGTTCACAAGGTTGCAATCAAGTCTGTCTTAATGATACAAAGAAATCAGCGTTTTTTCCTTCTTACGGTAAATATACTAAAGGTTGTCATGTTTAGCAAGTGTTGAAACAGTGAAAATAATGCATTAGAATAGCTGTAAGCAGGATAAAATCTAATAATCACATCCCATTCTTCATGCATCACCACCAGTTAAAGCCACCCTAAAACTCCTTTTACTCAAGAAAGTATAGCATTTAGTCTAATAATTAATAATTATTTTGCCTGTTTGACCTCTCCTTTATGTAATTCTAAAGCTGTGTATTTAATGCCTGCTTAATGTTGGGCAATGTCTGGGTGCCGGGGTATTGACAGTAGGCAATATAATCCAAGTTCCTGCAGGTGTGGAGTTTACACTTGGGAGACTCTGTTTTCGCCAGGAAATGAAAAATAAAATCAATAATATACTGTTATAGTCCATAAGTAATGTGTCTGCAATGATACGTGTTGGGGGAAAGATTTAAGATAAAGTACCTTGACAGCACCAGGTTGTACGTCCTGCTCCAAACCTACCTGTCACTAACACACTCCTAACGTGTCCTGACGGCTCCTGCTGCAGAACCCAACTTGTATGCATGCGTTTTTTCTCATCAACTGATCCTGAGCTTCCCATCCGTCATCCACTGGCTCCTTTCGGAGCTATGGGGCTGTCTGTCACATCTATAGTCCTAAGCGCAGACTCTCCTTACCAGTTTTCTGGGTTGCTTCTTTAGTTACTTCCTTTAGGCAGGAGTGCTGGGATTCCATTTCCACCTCAGTGTGTGCAGGAACACTTCCTGACTCAAGCGCACTCAGTGTTCCTCTGCAAACTTCACCCGCCCCAGCAGTATTCTTATGGGAAAGTGGAAGACACTGTGCAGCCTTATACTGGCCCCTAAGTGTGAGTTATGAATCTGAGAGAGGTTAATAAACACCTGCTTCTGGCCTCCACACATGCACACACACGCATGCACGTGCATGCACACACCAAGTCACACATGTACATATATACATCTCTCACACACACACACACACACATATATATGTATACACACACATAATTAAAAATAAAATTAAAGAAGTGGGGGGGGCATGTTTAGTGGTGCTAAACTCACCCTTGCTGAACCCAAAACTTTATATTCTTACATCGTTTGACTCAATTTTTAAAAATATTGCTTATGGTCCACTGAACTACTTTTATAACCCTCTAAGGTACTGTAATCTGTAGCTTGAATATTATTGGATCAAGTATACCAGGGAATTGAGTAGAATTCGGAGGAAACTATATATTAGTATCTAAAGGCTTAAAGGGAGGGGGCATTAGCTTTGCCTGTGAATGTCACGCACACTTATTTTTGACAAATGACGTTTGGAGGAGGCTGAGGCAGCCTTTGAGCCAAGGGTATATGGTCAAGTCCAGTGATTAGATGTATCTAGAATGCCTTAAATGCCTGTGTTTGTCGGTCAACACACCCTGGAGCACAGAGCAGGGCAGTGGAGTTGGATTTCCCCAAGAGGGCAGGCATGAAGAGCGTGGGATCCTGCTGGAGAGGGTTCTTTGGTGCATCATTGAGGAGAGAGTATTCTTGGACATTGTTAGGAGACAAGAAGGTCTAGGAACCCCAAGGGTGAGGATAGAGAGCAGCCCCAGACCGGCTAATGTAAACCCCTCGCTACCATGAAGGTCCCTTCAACCTCATCTTTAAGTCACCCATGTTCCAGCCACATCAGACTCTGCTGCATAGATTGTTTCCACACCCTCTTTCCTCATATTTTCTCAGGACGAACATTTCAAAACAACGCAGAAACTCTTCCACCAGAAAGCAACTTGGGATGGATCCTGTTTGTTATTCAGACAATGAGTTCTCTGTCTTGGCGGTTCATGATTTTCTTTCTGGTGGCGGTGATTGTGCGATGGTCCAGACTCAGAAACCCTCAGCCGCACCTTGAGTTCCTCTCTGGCTCAGTCCTGCTTTAATCAATATGCCAATACTTATCTGAACATGAGAGCAGATTACTCTTGTTTCTATTTTCTCTTTCTTTCTTTTTTTTTTTTGAAAAGTTTCCTTGGGTGCAGATTAATCTCATGACCCAGAGAGAGGCTGGTCACGGACTGTCTGGAGTTTTCAGTGACTGTTGAGTACAATTATGGATCAGAGAGAGGCTTTGAGCCAGACCTCTCCCTAGTGTAAAACTAACTCCGCTGGCACACACAGAGAAGTGTGCCCCCTGACAGTGAAGGCTGTAGCCAGGGCTCTCCCAGCTTGGCGGCCACCCCCCTGTTCCATCAAGATGACAGCTACTTCTTGTTTATTGTCAGATAAACTTGTGTTTATTCAAGGAATTTGAATGCACAGGCGGCCCTTAGAATCCACAGATTCTGTAACTGTAGACTCAACCAGCAGTACATGGGAAATATTTGGGGGAAATTGTGTCTATGCTAAATGCGTAAAGACTTGGTTTTCTTGCCACAGTTGTGTAGTCTTCCTCATGAGTGGATGAGAAGGGAACAATTGTTTACTCACCTGAGTGGGGCAGATAGACAGACTCCCCCCACCCCCACCCCCCGCCCCGCAAAAGAAAAGATTTCGTCCAAGGCTGATCTAGTGAACCAGTGAGCTGTATAGGACTGTGCATGAAGGGTTCTTTACAGAAGCGTGGCCAATTCAAAGGCAGATATCTGGGTGACCACTCCCAAAAGTTTTGGCCCTGGGCTTCCATGCACAACTTGTGGGAAGCTCCCCTGAAGAATCGCTCTTCCTCCATCATCTCCCTGCTTATACAGCCTCGGAGGGAGGCCCTGTGGGCACTGGAACTTTCGGGGCTTCCTGGGTGCTTTAGCCTTTGGCTACTTCCTGAATCTTATTTGTTACTCTCTGCTTCCCCCCTTCCAGGAGGGGAAAGAGCAACACAGCAACATTTCTGTAACATTTCAACCGAATTAGGCACTATACAGAATCCGACTGTGGTTTAAAACATTCAAGACTGTGTTCGTAAAGAGTGTGTGCATACTGCACCATTTTATAGAAGGGACTTGAGCACCCATAGATTGACTGTCAGTGGATGTCAAGGGATATTTCACTGATACTTAACCACTGTGTGAAATGCTTTGAGGAAATATACACATTTTTTAATATAAGGCTGAGGTTTCATGGGCTCCTCTGTCCCCTATATGTGTACAGAAAGGATTATGGGCAACTAAGGAATGCTGAAAATGGAAGAAATAATTTTCTCCAAGGAAGAACACACCAATTAGTTATCTACTACCAAATGGTTAGCCCTGAAAACATACATTAAAGTAACATTATATACAGAGAAGGATATATTTAGAAATATATATATGTATATATTGCATGCATTATATTACAATTAATGAAAGAAGAAGTCGTGAATTTGAAAGAGAGAAAGGAGGGATATAAGAGAGACTTTGGAGGGAGAAGAAAGGGAAAATGATGTAATTTTAAAATCTCAAAGATAAAAGGAGTAATTTTTTTTAGTGTAAGGGCTGGGATTATGGCCCATTGTGCAAAGTACTTCCTGTACAACATGTAGCATCGATTGAGAAAGCCAGCTGCAACTACACAGAACTAGGACCATAACATTGGGAGACAGACAGGTGGCTTCCAGGACCTTGCTGGCCAGATAGTCTACCAAAATGGCTAACTACAGCTCCAGTGAGGGGACCTGGCTCAAAAAATAAGGTGGAGAACAAACAAAGAAGATACCCAAAATGAGTCTTTGCCTCCACACATGCAAGTGCAAGCAAATGCACATACGCATACACCAAATCTAAAGTGTGATACAATGATAATAAACCAAATCGCTACAGCAAGTAAAGGCCGCACCGAGATGAGGTGTGCAACCAGGCGGTTTGGCTCTCCCTGTATTTCCCGCACTTGGGAGGCTAACGCAGGAGGATTGCCATGAGTTTGAGGCCATATTGAGCTACAGCCTGGCTTCTGAGTGAAACTATGCTCTGAATATCACTAAATTTGAAGTTTTCTATTCGACCCAGAGAATAAATTGAGAAGAACTTGCAAAATTTTGCCTATAGCAATGAATAGCAAGTTTCAAAGTGGTTTTATTGTACATGAAAAAATTATAGTTTGCATGGCTAGATTCCCTTTTACCGGTTCTTGTTAAAAAATTAAAGGTGTCAATTTGCAGTGTAGCTGACTGCAGGCAGATCTGTTCAACTCAAAAGAAAGAAAACTCTTAAAAATCAGAAGCATTGAGATGAAGCTGTTCCTTAGATCACTTCGTTGGTCCCTTGGGTGGGTCTCAGAGAACACCACCAAATCCGCTGTGCTGTTAAAGACCAGGCTTGTGTCCTTAACCACAGTTCAAGTTGATGGTTCTAACAACTCTCTCTGTGTGTATAATAGAATGATAATAAATCAAACAGATACAGGGGATAAAATCATGCCAAGATGAGGCATGCAGTCAGGTGTTTTGCATCTCTCCAGTAAGCCCAGTACTCGGGAGGCTAACCCGGAGGATTGCCATCAGTTTAAAGACACCTTAGGCTGCATAGTGAGGGTGTGTATAGGTGCATGCTCACACATGAGTGTATTTGTGTATCTCTGTGTTTGCATTTGTGGGCACACATAGTTGCAAGTATGTGTGAAGGTCAGATGGCGGCCTCGGGTGTCATCCTCAGGTGTTCCCTAAAGTCTTTCACTGATCTCGGTGCTCGCCCAGCAGGTTGGTCAGCAAGCTCCGCCTCCCCAGCACTAGCTTTACAAGCTTGTACTGCCAGATACAGCATTATTTTTTAATGTGGCTTCTAGGAATGGGACTTAGGTTCTAGGTTTGTTCAGCAAGTACTTTATGGACTGAGCCATCTCCCAGCCACCCAAGGTACCTTAATTTCTTTTCATCCAGTCTTTCGGAAGGTAGAGGCTCCATTTACTACATTATGTATTACTCAGATCATCCTTTCCAGGCTTACCTGTTTTTTTCACTTACACTACTTCTTACCTGCACAGAAACCATCCTCTCGATTCCTAGACTTGTTTTTTAGACAGCAAATCTGTTGCCCACTTGCGTCCGGATGAAAGGCTCATTTCTAGCCGAAATGTTGCTTTATTCAACCCATCTTTGGGTTTATTTTCTTTCCCTAGGTCATCAAGTGTTTTTAAACTTGATTCATTTTTGTTATGTATCTTTTTATAGTTCCTCCTCCCTCCCAGCATCTCCCAGTTATGAAGTGTGGGCCAAATGCAGCTTGATTCCCAACCTCCACTCTGTAGAAATGGAAAACTTGGACAAGAACCCTATACTTCTTAGTTTTGATTTCATCTTCCCAAAGGAACCTTCAAGGGTGGAGAGCAAGCATCCCCACTGGGGCTTCCTTGAGCTGAATTGTTATGACAGGTTCTCCTGAGGCCCCTGTACCAGGTGATTCTGGTAGTGATAAGACAGGGATTCATGGAAGCTTAGAATTGTAAACACAAAGCTCTGATCCTCAGAGCACGTGAGGTCTTACCAGATACTTTTCATCCTTGTAAGTAAAACCTTCTAGTTGTTTCTTTCCCAAACTTTGGCCTATGTGCAGACGTCTGTAGCATGTCTGCACCAGCAGTGTGAATTCTAGTGTCAAAGCAACTGAGGAACTCAGCGGTCATAAAATCTAATCTCATCCCTCATTTTGTGTGGGGGAGGTGTGCATGCGTGCATGCGCACATGTGTTTGTGTGTGTGTGTCTGTCTGTCTGTCTGTCTGCCTGCCTGCCTGCCTGCCAGAGGACAGCCTCAGGTGTCATTATTCAGGTTCATCCCATTTGTTGAGATAGGGTGTCTCTCTCTGGAGCCTCTAGTTCATGGAGTTGGCTTGATTGACTGCCCAGTGAGACCAGGGATCTGTCTCCCCAGAACCTGAACTACAAGGGGTCACCACCATTTCTGACCTTTCCTATATAGGTTTTAGAAACTAAACTCAGGTCCTCACACTCATATAGTAAGCACTTCCGTGACTGAGCTATCTCTCAAACCCTCATTTTGTTCAGAATCACAAGATCTAACAAGATTAAGTGACTTGCCCAGCAACAGATTCTTGTGCCTATCTCACAAGACCGAGAGATATTTCCAACTCAATATCATTGATCATAAGAGAAACAATGTACAGAAAAACATGTCTTTCTAAACACAAACATATATGGACTTCATAAAATAAAGGGCATCCTTTGATTGACCAAGAAACATTTGTATTGTATCATTTCTTTTTTCCTTAATGTGGAATAACCCAGAATTTGTTTTGCATTCAGTTTGTGGTTAGACTATTATGGCCCTAATAAATGTCTGCTATTTAGTGTTCTCTTTCCTTAATTAACCAAGTGCCAAGTAGAAAGAGATAAGTTATGCGCTTTAATTATAACAACCCGGGGCTACTTGGAGAATTCTTATCAGTAGCATAGCATGTACATCATCCTACACTCAATGGAAGACAAACTTGGTGGAAACTTCGAGAGTATGAGATGGAGGAAAGAATCCCGTCCCCCACCACGGTCAGGAGAGAAGAGCGGTTGGATCCCATCCCAGGCTTCTTGGAGTTATGCAGGGTCTGGTTCTAGTTGTGTTTATTTATTTTCTTCTCAGTTAGCATGAGCTGGGGAGTAATCTGGAGCCTGGGAGAGGCAGGGCGTTTGGAACACGGCAGAGAGTCTCTGAGTCTCAACCGATTGCTTAGTAAATGTTTTGCGGTCTGGGTAGAAGGTGAGGGCGGTCAGGAGGGCGTGAGGAGGGAAATGAGGGGAAAAAAGTCTAAGGCCAGACATGTAAGAAAGTGGCAGATTTCATAAAGTAATTTGAAAGTTTAATAATTAAAGAAGAAGGGGTTAGAGAAACGGCTCAGCAGTTAAGGGCACTCACTACTCTTCCAGAGGACCCTGGTTTGAGTCCCAGCACCCACACCTGGCAACTCACACCTGTATGTAACTGCAGTTCCAGGGACTCTGACATCCTCACTCCAGTGCGCATAAAATAAAATTGATTATTTAAGAAAATAATGAAAAACCAAAAAAAAATAATGAAAGGAGAAAGTTGGGACACAGAAGGCATAAGGTGACAGGACACATGCTTTTCTTTGCGAAGGCCCTGAGGAGACTGGAAGTGGCCGCTACGGACCTCGGTATATCACCAGCATGGGAGCCACTGAAGATGATGACGGATCTGAAGACGATCTGAATCTGGATGTGCCCATGGAGGAGGTACCCACTCCTCTGCTGTCACCTCCAATGTGCTTTGCTTCCCTGCTGACCGCAGCAGCTTAGCCACAGGGCGTGGATATGGAACTTCAGATTGAATTGGGCCCGTGTGCTCTCTGCAAGGATTTTTTTCCTCTGACTATGAGCTGGGGGTGGCGGGTATGGCACATAAATTAGCACTTCCTAGCAGGCTGATATCCTATGAGAAACCTCTGTCTACAACCAGCTTCATAAACTACCAAAAAAATGTAGATTTACCATCCACAGAATTTTGTAAAATGAGACAGTATAAGAAAATGAATGAGCCGGGCGGTGGTGGC
>NC_022021.1:27821793-27856968 GCF_000317375.1 Microtus ochrogaster | reverse complement strand
AAAGCCATGCAATTTGTGATAGTTTAGTAAGAATAGATTGTAGACTATCAGCTTTACCACACCAGGATTTTTTGACTAGTACAGGACAAGATGCTTAAACTCTCTGAGTTTCAAAGTCTTTTTCTATAAAACTGGGGTCATGCTTCTGTCTCACTGATCTCCTGGGGGTTTTGGACGTTAACAATAAGCCTGTGATTCAATAACTGCATTTATCCAATATAAAGACGAATTCCCATTTATGCTAAGTCCTTTCCTCTCTAACTTAGGTTAAACCACTTTCTGCTACCAAAACTGGGAATAGGATGGAATCTAAGAAGACGTTTCTCTCCAACCCAGAGATGGCTTCCAGGCTTGCACAACCTACCTCAGCGTCTCTCCCTGAAACTACAGTGGCCATCCCACACACCGCTGCCCAGCGGAAGGGGAAAAATAATGTGGCAGTGACATCAAGGCACTTTGACACGTTCTGTGATGAGACACCCTGCCCGGGTGACAGCTTCTGTGTCAATGACTACATCTGGGGGGGATCACGATGTCACTGCAGCCTGGGCAAAAAAGGCGAGGGCTGCTCAGAAGGTAAGCCCTGGAAAGGGGATAAAGAGCATGGCTAAACTGTAGAGTCCTGTAGACGGTTGTACGATACAAACACAGCACCTTTCTAGTCCTCTTTGTGACATAAGCCTTTTCTCTATGTAAATAATAATTAATTTATTCCCTGGCAACGCTGAAGCAGGCATGGGCAGCCCGAATATGACAGTCCTGTTGAACTTGTCCATATTGGGTTTCATGGTCTCTTCCTTAAGAGGACACCAGATCTCATTACAGATAGTTGTGAGCTACCATGTGTTTGTTGGGACTTGAACTCAGGACCTGTGGAGGAGCAGGCAGTGCTCTTAACTGCTGAGCCTTCTATTTAGCTCCCCCAGGCAAAGTAAGAAACATCTTTCATTGCCTCTCTGATGCGGTAGCCTGTTTCTATGTGTGTCCAGTGTGAGGTCCTTTGGAGCAGTTATTGTAAAATTATCTGTAGAACCAGGGATGTGGACTCTGCCCTGGTCACATTTCTATCAAAATAGCCAGGACACCCAGGAGGGCAGAGAGGGCTGATGCTTGAGGACTGCAGAAGCTCAGAATGGAAATGAGTGGCGTTGGACCTCAAGCCGTTCCTTTCTTTTCCGGGAAGCAGATACTGATCTCCCAAACCCAGTTTCTTCTGAAGAATTTCAGAAACTCCTTGATCCCAAGAGTAGTCGGTGTGAAAGGCAGAGAAACGGAGATGGGAAGGAAGCTGACTGTAGCTGATTGGACGAGAGTTTTGCTGGGTGATGAGCAGACAATGGTGCCTGTTAATTTCTGCTTCAGAAAGAATGGGACGAGATCACCTTGTCACATTGTGTTTTTTCTCTCAGATATCTTTATTCAGTATCCTCAGTTTTTTGGTCACTCCTACTTAACCTTTGAGCCTCTGAAGAACTCTTACCAGGCGTTTCAGATCGCTCTGGAATTCAGGGTAAGTGGAGCTGTCCTGTGATGAGTATCTGTTGAACTCATCTGATTGCACATCAGAGGAAGAGAGGGAAGAGGGGACAACACACAAAAATATGGCATGCCAAGTCTGACCTGCAATCAGCCACAAAATCCAGCAAGGGATAGGTACAGTCACAATTTTCAAGTATACTGCTGGGGTGGGGAGGGGACGGTGCTTGTCATGAACTTTGGAAGACTAGGTTCCCAGTGAGAATGTTACTTCCAGGATGACGCAGTGGGCAGGATTTTAAGACTAACTAAGTGTTCCATTCCCCAAGCCCCTTCAGAGCCATCTCTCTGGTTCCAATCATCTAAAGATCGGTATCTGACTAGCATCTTGAACTTGATGTGATTCTTTGAGTATCTTTGATGATGCGAAAGGGCCAGGGGTCTGGAAACCTGTACCCCTTGTTATGGTCTTATGACGGGTACCGTGGCCCCTGTCTGCACTCTATGTGCTAGAACCCAGTTCGCGAGCTTCGGGCAAAGGGCTGGAGATTGAGAATACACACACAGAGACAGACTGACACACAGACCTTCTAACACTCGTACCAAAAAGTCCTCTTTAATAGCACCATGGAGGCTTAAATACCCTGCAGTCAATGGCCAACAGGTGAAAATCCCAACCTCTGATCCTCTAGGCTAGGCACAGCTTCTAGTAACTTCAATTAGAAGGCTCTAGACAGGGAAGAACAGCAGAAAACCAGGACTCAATTAGTCCCAACAGTCTTAACTGTCTGGGAGGTAGCCTGTCCCTCAGCTAACACACCCAGTATGACTACTCAGTGGATTGTTCGTACTCTTTAGATAGAAGGAAAGGAGCAAACATATGTGCTTCCTGGGTCGAAAGGAAGAGTAGAAAGGGCACATTAGTGAGAGCAGAAATTGATGAACACAGAGGAGTCTGTGGCCAGGGCTTTATGACACAGACTTTTCTGGAAGTTTTGCAGGCAGACCCACAAAGTCAAGCAAAGTGCAGGTCGGATATGGGCCTTCCTCACCTCAGAGCTTCTCCTCATACACTAACACCACTGCTATTTTTAAATGTAAAACCAACCTGGGTACGTAGGAACTCTCCAGAGTCCAAGGGCTGGCATTAGTAGGATGGCAGAGGGGACCATTCATGTTTTGTCTTCGTAAGTGTTTACAGATGAGGGAGAAGGGGTGGTCACGGTTCACATGGCTTTTACTCTTGTGCCCACAGGCAGAGGCAGAGGATGGCTTACTACTCTACTGTGGGGAGAACGAAAACGGCAGAGGCGACTTCATGTCCCTGGCTCTCATCCAGCGCTCCCTCCACTTCAGGTAACTCTTGCACTAAGTCCTGTAGGTTTAAAAATTCTACCACATGTGTCGTACGCAATCCAGCTGATACAAGTAGATTCCAGTCACTATAGGAATGGTGTGCAGGAGGTGAGCCGGGGTCAGTTTCTCAAGTCCTAGACAGCTGGGATGGCGGGCTAACCTTTGAAGTTGGAGTTTTGGAATGTTGTTGCCTCGTTCACTTATTCTGATGCCAGTTAGGCGTGCCACTATGGGATCGTGGCAGTTTGGCAAAGGCCAAGTCCTCTCTTCCCTGAAGTTCAAGTAGAAGGCAGAATCTTCTCAGAGTCTCCTTGAGACAAGATGGCTGACAGCTATGGGGGACAGGGAGGGGCCACAGACTCCCAAGGACTGATGGAGGCCTAACTCTCTCATGACTTCTCTGGGTTTGAGCTGAACCCTGCCTTGCCTCCTGTACCCTGGTCATTACCTGTTCCCCTGCCAGATACTTTGGAAACTGCTTTTAGTTAACTTTTGATTTTTCAGGAAGCAAAGTGAGGTCACGTAATGTCTGTGAATAGATGACAGGCATCAACTTTGACCCTTCCCATGCTCAGATTCATGGTGCTCACATTGACTTTGGGCATCTGGCTGTCTCTGGAGAAGAGACAAGGATTCTGTACCCCATCTACATGATTGCAGGTCAGACTACTCCTGAGTGGCTGAGAGATGAGGCCACAGTTAATAAGGCCCCATACACAAAGCCTCTTAGGCCTTAGATCAGCAGTAAGGAGACCAGGGCCATTAGAGAGAAGAAAGGCCCAGCTCTTATGGGTTATGTGGCTCTCAATAGTCATAGAAAGAACTCTGGACTATTAACTCCTAACTGTTATCCAGATGAAGTACCTCATGCTTGCAATCCCAGCACTCTGGAGGCTGGAGACGCAGGGTCATTGCCAGGATGACACAGTGAGTTCCAGGCGCTTGGAGCACAGAGTAAGACTCTGCCTCGAAACCAATGGAGGGGCTGGGGGGAGATGGCTCAGTCAGCAAAGTGCCTACTCTAGAAGCATGGAGACCTGAGTTTGCATCCCTAGCACCCATAGAAAAATGTCATTGTGACCACAGCATCTGTCACTATAGGGATGTGACAGAGGTAGACATGGCTAGCATGTCTAGAAAAATGATGAGGTCCCAAATAAGCAAAAGACCCGGTACCAAAAGATCAGATGGAAAGCAATTGAGGAAAATACCCAGTGTCAACCTTGACCTACACATATGCACACATACACACACACACACACACACACACATACACACACACACACACACACTCATCCCAAAACCAAAAGAGGAGTCTTTATCCTGGACTTGATGATGTGGAGTCTGAAAACATAAACTGGTTTATTCTAGACTCTTCCTTTCCACCCCCTGCCCTCTGCCAGGTTTAATTGTGGAACTGGGATCGCTGTCATCATAAGTGAGACCAAAATCAAACTTGGGGCCTGGCACACGGTGTTATTGTACAGAGATGGGGTGAACGGGATACTGAAGTTGGATAATGGCACCGTGGTGATAGGCCAATCCCAGGTGAGTGTGGGTTTGTACTCTCGTCTGGTCCTCAAGATGAGACTGCTACAGAGAGCTAGGCTCCGGACAGCTCTGGGAGGCTGACTGTGCATGGGGCACACAGTGAGCTGCGGTGAGGTCCCCACTGCTCTGGGAGGCTGACTGTGCATGGGGCACACAGTGAGCTGCGGTGAGGTCCCCACTGCTCTGGGAGGCTGACTGTGCATGGGGCACACAGTGAGCTGCGGTGAGGTCCCCACTGCTCTGGGAGGCTGACTGTGCATGGGGCACACAGTGAGCTGCGGTGAGGTCCCCACTGCTGTGCTTGTCTGAGCTTCCATGCACACCTTCCACCTACCCCTACTGGGAAGACGCCTTGAACTTGTGAGTGGCAATGTTCTACATGCACAACGCAGCACACACCCCATGTGCAGGCATGAATTGTCTTTGCACAAGGTTGTCCAAGCCAGAGGTCCAGGAAAGCCCATATGGGAAGCAAAGAGCCCATCATTACCGTCAGATACAAAGGTAGGCATGAGTACTGTGATCTTGTGGCTTTAGCAAACAGCCTCGAAAGGGTTGGCTGGTCTGGGTCCATATACAGGGATAATGCGTTTATCCGTGTTGGGATACATCCTTGGAGGAGGAGGTAAGTTAGTTACCTCTTAGGTCACTCTGCAGGTCACTGAGGTATTCACATAGCTGTGATGCTCACAGTAATTTGAAAATTGTCTTTTAGAACAAACAGTTTGAATTAGTGTCTGGCAAGATCTCTCTATTTTCCAAAGGAAAAGGAGACTTTGTGTCTATGTCTGAGCATCCTCCCCACTGCCAGGTCCTTGCTGTGCCACAAACAAGACATGATGAATGAAGGTTCATGCCTGAAAGTCTTTCTTTGAGCCTAAGAGTAAGGGTCCAACTCTAGTACCCAGAGTTTGCTTATACCCATTGCTAGAAAGAAGAAAGGCAGGTTGCACAATCTAATACAATAACATGAAATGATCAAATTAATTTTGATAAGAATAAAGAAACCCCAATCTGAGTGCAAAGTACAACCATGAAAACAGCATGGTTGAAAGCAAGGGGGTTTTATAAAAATTGGCAACCAGAGTCATGTGGTAGCCCCAGTAAGCTAAAGAAGTGTATGTCTACATGAATGGCTATGTGGCACCCAGAGAACAAGTAGCCATCTTTTGTTTCAGTGGTTCTGAAGTACTCTAACCTGTAGAAAGAATACGAGAACATTCTAAGAGATAAGATAAGGAGCTGCCACCCAAGCAGGAAGTTAGGAAGTTGACCAGAACCACCTGAAATGTCTTCAGTGATATATATATATATATCCTAGATCAAAGAAAGAGGCTTTGGGAAGAAGGATCAGCTCTTCTGGGAAAACCTTGAGGAGCCTGCCAGGTGTGACAGACTGGCTCAGCAATGAGTCTCTGTCACAGTGGATATTCCAAGAAAAGCGTGTGTAAGCTGTTTATGCATAGAATCCAGCAACCTGGAAGGGGGGGGGAAACCATGGTTGGTAGGTAAAATAAATAAATTTTTTTTAAATCAAGAATTGAAAAGAAAAAAAGAATCCAGCAACCAGTGGGAACCTGCATTATATGAGGTTTTATATTTTTCCAATCCCAATATTCTGTGACTTTATCAAATATAGAAATTAACTGCAGGGAGCGTGTGATGTCAAGGCTGGTCAGGATGAAGTTCATCCTGGGGACTTGTCGCTCACAGCAAGTGTGAGCAGGCCCTCTCCTGGGGAGCATTTAGTAACTGTCAGGAGACAGTGAATCTATTTTAAGCTGGTTCCCCAGAAACAAGCCCAAGGGGAAGCCCTGTGCATAGGAGGTGCACAGAAGGTGTCCCCAGGGGAGAGACCGGTTTTTAGAGAAGTTGAACAGGGTAGAAGGAGTCAGCAAGATTGAGAATCCAGCACAGTTCTTCCTGGTGTGGTTTCCTCTTGATGGCATGAGAGTTAGGGAGCAACATCATGCCTCAGAGCTACCCCAAACTGTCAAAGGCTGCCATGGAGACCCAGGCACTCACCTGCACAGTCAAAGCATACTCCAGGGAGCCACAGGCCAAGGTCCAGAGAACAGAACAATGTGGGTGGGGTGTGGAACTGACTGCTGAGAAGCTGGATGGAAGAGGCCAAGAGAGTGTTTGATTTGTGTGCTGGAAGCAGCTTGTATGTTGGCAATGAATGCTTAGAACCTTCTGAGTACTGAGCCACTCAGTCTCCTGTTTACACGCACTTCCTACCTGTGCTAGGAAAAGATCGACAGTGATTAGATCTCCACTTGCTGGAAGGAAGCAACCCCCTTAAGATACACATTAGAGTTGGGGACTGAGTTGGGGCATTTTATAAGTTCTAGGGCGGCACCTTCTCCCAGCTCCCATGTTTATCATTTAATCTAGATGAGTGAGATAGTCGCGTGCTAAACATAGAACAACCAAGGGTGTCTTCATTTCCTCCCACTTCACATGCAGCCCTGTGCTGTGTAACCTCCAAATTTATAATTCAGACTGTTGGTTTGGCCCTGGGTTAGAAACTTCCCAGACTCTTAGTAAGACTTAAAATTTAAAAAAAAAAGAAAAGAAATAAAGAAGAAAAGAAATCATACCTATGAGTAAATTTCAAAATATTCTGTAACACAACTTGTTGGATATCTCCCAGCAACGGTACTTAATGTGAAGATGGCCAGGATCATGGAAGGGCAGATGTGCAGACAGCTGCTCCCCCACATGCCCTGCCACCTTTGCATACACAGAATAGCCCCATGACCCATCCAAGGTACGCAGTAGATTGGTCTCTATGAGGATTGGAAAGGGCACTGTTGTTTTTGGGTGCCAGCCTGCTTCAGAGTCGGCTAGATTGGCTTGGATTTGACCTCCTTCCTTCCTTTGCAGACATTCCAAAACTGCTGCTCCTGGAAGCGCAGCCCTCTAAGGAGTCAGCGGGTCAACGACAGTAGTCAATAACCCCATAGACTTCATTACCTAACAGTTCCATGTCCTAAAGACAAACCCAGATCAGGAATCCCTAAGGCTTTAACCTACATCTTAGCCATCCCATCCCCCGCAACGCAATCCGTTGTGTTTTGGATTTTCTTTTTCTTTCTTTCTTTCTTTCTTTCTTTCTTTCTTTCTTTCTTTCTTTCTTTCTGTCTTTCTTTTTCTATTTTTAAAGTGAGATAAAATTTTCATTTTTCTTAAAGGGCCAGTACAGTAAAATTACCTTCCGGACACCTTTGTATCTTGGTGGCACTTCCAGTGCTCACTTGCTGCTGAGAGCCACGGGGATAAACTATGGCTTCCAAGGCTGTGTGCAGTCGCTTGCTGTTAATGGGAAGAGGATTGACATGAGACCCTGGCCACTGGGAGAAACCCTCAGTGGGGCTGATGTAGGTGAGTGTCCCGGGGCTAGACTGGACCTGGCCGCTTCCTTTCTGGTTGGAGTGAGGAGCGGTACAACTGGTTTACACAAGGCTTCGGGAGTGATGATCCCAAGGGTGTGTTCTATGAACATATCCATCCTGAGACCAAGCGTGCTGTGCCTTGCGACCAGGATAGCCTGAGCTCACTGGACAGAGAAGCATGTACTTTGTTTGACCTTTCACCTAGATTAATCCATGTCTGCCAGCATGTATGTATGTGTTATTTGTGTGCCTGGTGCCCACTGAAGCCAGAGGAGGGTCTGAATCCCCTGGAACTGGAGCTACATGTAGTTGTGAGCCACCGTGTGGGCACTGGCAATGGAACCTGGGTCCTCTGCAAGAACAGCAAGTGCTCTTAGCCACCGAGCCATCTCTCCAGCCCCAGAACAATCTAATTCTTGACCATACTACCCAATGCGTTCTTGTCTACCCTCACATTTACCCTAAGTAGAGAGGGGAGAGAATATTATTATGGCCAATATATAGATGAATGATGGGGGCTTTGCAAAGTGAGGTGTGTGTCCAGTGTGACAGCAGAGCCGGGGTTGTTTCCCAGCAACAAGAACATGTGGTCAACCTTGGAAAGCAGCAGGGTAGGGGCCATTTCCTCCAGGGACTGCCTGAGTCTTAGACACATCACAGTGAAACACCATGGCCTATGTGGGTTAAACGGAAATCTGTTCCTTGTAGTTGAAGGAGCTGCGGGGTCGAGGTCCATGTGCATGGGAGTCCCTTTACTCCAGGTCTTTCTCCTTGGCCAGCTATGACCTTTTCCACACGGGGTCAGCCTTGCCTCTCTGGGTCACACCCCTGTGTCTCAGGCATTCAGATTCCCTCTCCTAAGGACATCAGTCAGGCCAGATTAGTGCTTCACTCTGGTGACCTCATGTGGTATTAGGTCCTCAGCCGGTGTGTTTGGGAGATAGAGTTTTGTCTAGAGCACCATATTCCCGTACCAGTAGCTCCTGTTCATGTTAACCAGGGCGTTCATGGAGCTCCTGGACCTCCACTTCCTGTTCGTGTCTTCTGCCATCTGGGCACAGACCCACCATTAATGGCTGTGGGAACTCGGGGAAGCTCTCCCTCTAAGGACCTCTAACTCCAGTAATGACATGCCCACAGTGTCTTAAGTTTAAATGGTGCTAAAGGGGACTTCTCTTCTGCTCTTCACCTCCCAGTCCTTCACTTCTTCTCCAAGAGTAAGCTGGACACTCCATAACCCCAACCCTCAGCCTCTATAAGGAAGCCCTTCAATCTCTGTTTCTGCTAATGCCACCCTGTCTGGTCCCCATTACCTTCCCATAGGATGTCTTCTCCTCTCCTCTGCCTCCCATCAGAGACCTTGAATGCCATTAGCAAAGCAGCTTCACGGAACTCTTCAAGGAAGCGCCTGCCAGGGTCCCATGCCCCACTTCCATTCCCTCCTCTTAAAAGGGCCACATTGAAGGAAGAAGATTTGAATATTACTTTCTTCCCCGTGAATCTGAAATAAGCCACAGACTTCACTCCTCCTCTGGAACCAGAACTATTGGGCCCTTGGCCCCATGGGAGTCTTGCTGTCACACCAAAGCCTGTGTCTCCAGACACGGACCGGAGGCCATGTTCTCAGAGCTGAGAACAAAAGGAGAGATAGATGGTGGCCAGTTTTCTTTGACCCGGCGGCTAGCAGCTGGGATTCTCAGAGACCCACCCACCCGGTAATCCACTAGGGTTTGTAGGTGTTTAACCTCCTGAAGTTGGTCTCCTTGTCTCATGTGAGAACCGAGCACACAGCCTTGCCCACCTCTCTGGGAGAATCTTTATGGCGAGGAAATGCTGGTGACTGCTCAG
The DNA here is from genome assembly GCF_000317375.1 of Microtus ochrogaster. Classification (NCBI taxonomy): domain Eukaryota; kingdom Metazoa; phylum Chordata; class Mammalia; order Rodentia; family Cricetidae; genus Microtus; species Microtus ochrogaster. The sequence goes on along the minus strand of NC_022021.1, from coordinate 27,847,339 downwards.
GATGGGGCTGGCCTTGCTGAGGTGACACAGCCAGGTCAAGGGGGTCTGTTCCTATCTAGGGAACTGGCTACCAAAAGGTAGGTAGGTCAAGGGGTCTGTTCATCTCTAGGGAACTGGCTACCAAATCAGGTAGGTGTGGCAGAACACCAGCAAGCAGCGTGGATGGACTCCTTGTATCCCTGGCAGACACATGCGCTTTGCCCTCCTCCCTGGAAAAAAGTGCTTTATATACATCTAGTGTTTCCAGAGAGACTGTGAGAGGCACAGAAGAGAGGCAGCCGGAGCAAGTCAGGGAGTGTCCGTATCAGAAGATGCATGACAAAATGACAAGGTAGTCCTTCCAGAATACTCTGATACTCTGTTTGATAAAAAGACATACACATATATTCTCCCCCCTCTCTCCCCCCCCACACAGATACACACTCTCTCTCACACACAGTATATATACAGATATGCCCTCTGTCACTTGTATAAACACACTCTCACAACACAGATCCCCTCACACACACACACACACACACACACACACACACACACACACACACTCTGTCTCTCACACTTTATCATATACTCTCTCACACACACGCACATTTGCACACACATACACACGCTCTCTCTCACACAAACACACTCACATACATATAACACACATGCTCTCTCACATACACAAACACTCACACAGTAGACATACACTCCTATATACTTTCTCATACGCATACATTCACACACATGCACGCATACACACATACAGTATACATACACACATTCTCTCTCTCTCTCTCTCTCTCTCTCTCTCTCTCTGTCACACACACACACACACACAGACTCTCACATCCCTTTTCAAAAATGTAGGCCCACACATATACTAACAGACACACTCTCTATCACACACACACATTCTCACTGTCAAACACGCAATCTCTCTCCCACACGTAAACACAAATATATTCTCACACACACTCTCACACTCATTGCCATACATACTCTCTCATACTTACACACTCATAGACATTCTCACACACATACTCATGTATGATCTGTCACTGAGATACACACATGCTCTCTCTCACACACACATACATATACATATATACACTCACACACATATACACACATATACATATATATGGACTCACATTCTCTCTCTCTCTCTCACACACACACACACACACACACACACACACACACACAATCACATTCACATCCTGTGACATGCAGATGACCCTGAAGTGTTTTTCACTATGAGGGAAAATAACTGTGGAAGGAAAAGCAGGGTTCTGGGGCATGTGCCAAGGCTCCTCCCCTCGTGGGTACCTCTCCTCATCCTGCCCCGGAGAGAAGCTCCATGATCGAGTTCTGCTTTTCCGAGGCTTGCTTTGCATGGCTTAGCTTTGAACCAGTGAGGCATCAGCATTTAAGCCGATTGGGGTCACACAGTCAGGATGCTTTTAAAGTAAACACTCAGGTGATGGGGGAAGGGCGGGTTGTTGTCCATCCCTCTTTCAGGAACCCCAGAGAGATGGATTAAAAGCAGGAACGGATCCATCATCCCCTCGGTGGTTATAAAATGTGTCCTTTGATTTATTGTGTCCATCACGTTTGAAAAGTTTGTGGCTCTTCCAGGGGCTAAGCCAACATGAGACAAAAGTGAAGAAGAGTGGGTTCCTCTTTGATGATTGAGGGTCTGTTATTCAGGGGTGAATTGCAGAAATGGGGCCCTACATGATGCTGTGGTCAGCTGCATCTCTGGGAGGGCACTGGTGACCTGGCTCTATTATCCTCCCTCTGTTTAGGGGAATGCAGCAGCGGGGTCTGTGATGCCGCCTCCTGCATCAACGGAGGAACCTGTGCAGCCATCAAAGCCGACTCTTACATCTGCCTCTGTCCGCTGGGGTTCAGAGGTCGACACTGTGAAGATGGTGAGATGGGGGCGGGGCTGGCTGTGTTGACACAAGTGGATGTAACTTTTCATCAGTGCCCAGTCAGCAAAGTCCTGCATATTCTTAAGGGATCCAGGCTGCTTTGCTGGGAGGGATGGGAGACTCTGAGAGGGCCAGAGATTTAAAATAGCCACAGGTATGCTCCTTTTAATAAGCTAAGCATGAGCTGGCTCCTCTGGCCTCTCTGTGGCACCTGGGAAGCCTGCCCTGGTGTGCTTTGTGTAAGACTGACCTAAGTGTGCTAAAATCTTATGTTCTTTATAATATCTGCCAATTTCCAAGAAAATATTGGCAAAGTATATGCACAAATCAATAACAGGATAAGACAACTGTTTTTACTTCTCTTCTCTGAGCTGATGATTTAGCTCATCTTTCTATACCGTACCATGTATACACACATGTATGTAGACGTGTCTGTACGTATACATGTGATGTACAACCACATACAATATGGACGTACAAACATTCAGAAATAATAACTGGGAGTTTTAAAGGTTTTGATGAAGAAAAGACATGAATGATTGAACTTGCATTAATGTTTCCAGAAATCAAAAGTTAAAAACAAAAGGGAATAAAATTGGAGCTAAGATCACAAAAGCAGTCAAATTTATCTATGAACGACTCAGGTTTGAAACTAGACACTACACAGGGGAAAGTATTTTCACCTTCTCCTCAAATCTCAAGTCTGAGGATGAGTGTAGCTGAGCCAGGACTGGTCAGGGACATCTCTGGTTTCTTTAACCTCACATCAGAGGGGCTGATTCTTGCTCTCCTGCTGTCACCTCAGGTCATTAGTGCTAGAGGTTGTTCTGCTCCATGATGTCATACAGGGAGCAGAGTCTCCACCCCCTCAGAATCTTTTATCTAGAAGAGATAAGCACAGGGAAGGAAGGAAGGAAGTTTTAGGGACCAGACTACACCCCCACCACAGCCACACCACCTACTACCCACAGGGCAACTGGGAGATGGAGGCAAGTTCCTGCCCAGGAAGGAAACAGTGCAGCCCCGTGAAGTTTGCTAGCTGGTCTCAGCCACACCTCCATCTCTTAACACTTTGCTTTTCTCTTCAGCATTTTCCCTGAGCATCCCTCAGTTCAGAGAGTCGCTGAGGTCCTACGCCGCCACACCCTGGCCCCTGGGGCCCCAGCATTACCTTTCTTTCACGGAGTTCGAGATCACATTTCGGCCCGACTCAGCCGATGGTGTCCTCCTGTACAGCTACGATTCCGGCAGCAAGGACTTTCTGTCCATCAATATGGCTGGGGGCCACGTGGAATTCCGCTTCGACTGCGGGTCAGGGACTGGAGTTCTCAGGTGAGGGCCAAAGTCTTGTGCAACTTCCTCCTCTCCAGAGCCACAGCCACCACCACTAATGACCACTAAATTGCTACCCACCCACCCTCTTCCTGTTTTCTCTTTGCCAGCATCTGTGGTCCATGGAAGCCTGCCCTGCTTATGACTATGCCAGACCACCTGTAGACTGTATACTCATTCTCTCTCTTTCTTTCTCTCTCTCTCCCTTGCCTTCTCCCTCTCCCTCTCCCCGTCCCTTTCACCCCCTCCCTTCCTCCCTTTTTCCCTCCCTCCTTCCTTCCTTTCACCAAGTACCTATCAAACACGTATTAATTCCCAACTTCAGATTGTGGAAAATGGGCTTGCTTTCTGTGGGAGCAGTCTGCCTCCATTTCCCCCCGAGGACATGCAGTACCATCAGTAGCCAGCCACTCAGAGAACTATAACCAATCCTCACCTTACACAGAGCAGTGTATGCTGGGCACTCAGCGAATAAATGCTGACTCTGGAAAAGTATTCATAGGGGCTGGAGAGAGATGATGTGGTCATTAAAGTGCTTGTGGCAACAGAATGGGAACCTGAGGTCAGATCCCTGGCACTCATGTCAAAAGCCAGGAGCAATGGAGTACATCTGAAGTTCAACACTCGGGAGCAAACAGGGGACCCTCAGAGCTCACTGGCCAGCCGTTCTAGCCGAATCAGTGGACTCCGTGTGTCTCCAAAATCAAGGGGGATAGCACTTGAGAAGCACACCTGACATCCACCCTGGCCTCACTGTACACATGTGTGGGCATACACACACACACACACACACACACACACACACACGTGCACACACGATGCACATCACACACGCATGTACACCAGAAAGATCAAATTACAGCTTTCCTCTTGAGTTATTTCCCTGACGGTAACTCACAACTTGTCTTATACGCCCATTTCCTAAGCAGGAACCTAACCGCGACTCCCCCGCAAATGCTGGCACAGGACATAGATTGAGGGTTTCAGCAGTGTGGCAGTGGGGGGGGGGACTTCTAAAGCATCTGATCATCCTTGCCAAACCGGCTGGAGCAGCCGGAACTTTCATCTTGCTGTCTAGTCTGAACTACTCAATCCCTTCAAAGGTCCCTTGTTCCTCTACAGCAGTTCCATGGCCTTTGGAGACCGTTGGAGACTTGTTTGGAAGATGGAAATGTTTTTCTTGTTCGTGTCTCCCTATTTGAAAAAAAAAATAATTATTTGTGCTTTCTTTATTTTAAAAATATGAGTTTATTTTTCTTTATTCTTGAGAATTCTATGCATATAATCATTGAAATATAACCATATCTGTTTTTCTATTTACACCTTCAGTTCTTCCTAACACCTTCCCTTCTCAACATCCTATCTTTTTTTTTTTAATAACTCACTAAGTCCAGTTAGAGCTACGTATATATTTGTGGGTGTGGGACCATCTTCTGGGTCCTGGGAATCCTATCAGTGGCCACACCCTGCAAAAGGAATGATTCTCCCTCTCCCAGCAACTGTCAACTGCCAAGAGCTCCTCGATAAGGCTTGAGAGTTGGAGCTAAGCCTCCACATCTTGCCCAGATTTTGCTGGCATGACCTTGTGCAGGTAACAACAGCTTCTGTGAGCTGACGCTTGTCATGGCTCCGTGAAGTCTAGAGACAAAGTACTGTAGCAGTCTTCCCCAGCCTCTGGCTCTTCCATTCTTTCTGCCTCCTCTTCTTCACTGACCCCTGAGCCTTGGTGGCAGGGGTGGATGAGAGGGGGTGGGAATGATGGAGTTGTCCTGCCTAGGCTAATCACTTAGTATCTTAGTCTTGGCCCCTTGTCCAGGTGTGCATCTTTCCCTTGACATCTGCACACAGCAGAAAGAAGTCTTCCTGACTCACGTCGAGAGTAGTTCAGGTCTATGGGTGTGAACGTAAATATTTAGATGTCAGTTTGACAGCAAGACCTCTTACTGTGCGTCTCGTAACAGCACTTTTAACCTTCAAGCTCCAGGGCCCCTAATCCAATACAGAGGTCACCAGTGCTATGTTTGTCTAATTCTTTTTTTTTTTTTTTTTTTGAGAAAGCCTGAGACTTTGCTTAAACCCTGGCACAGGCCTTCAGGCTGCTGTTACTTCCAAGGAAATTGCGGCTGTCCTCAGTGGTTGTTCATGCTGCTGGCCTGGCATTTTTAAAAGTGTGTGGGGGAGATATTAGCACTACTCATTGCCCTCAACTGATGACCACTTTTTACGGCTGACGGGAAATGCTGTCTCTATTAAGTTTCAACTGTTAGTCAGAGGAATTTTTTTCTTTTTTGTCCTTGTGGCTGAGTTTCTACATCAGTTGACACCTCCCACCCTGGGGAAGGGACAAACATTTTTCCCCCTCTGGTTATGTAAAGCATCCTATATCTCAAGACAACTTTTGTGGTTATTTAATTGATTCAATTTACATATGATTATGCAAAACAGCATAAGCAATTCACTTAGAAGTATATGTCAAGTTTAGAGGGGAAGACACCTTGATAATCACCTTGCACTTTGAATCACCCCTTCAGGGTAAAGAGTGACCTCACGATCTGGAGACACAGGCATGCCTCACACTCGCTCAGAACACGTGCCCCTCCCACCTGCCCCCCTATAGTAGCAGATCCCAGTTTGGGGGTCACTTGCAGCTAGATCTTAAGATGTCCAACATTTCATTTTCATATGTCTATACCAATTTTTAATAAGAAGTATTTTAGTTGTTTTTTTTTTACATGTTATTTATCCTTTTCCTACCTCTCAGGGAAGGTGATTAGAGGAAAAAATTTCTTGGCTCCTGAGTGATAATAAGACAAGACTTACCAGAAATTAAACCACCATTGGCCTCCCATCCCACCTCCATTCCATGCAACTTGACGGCCAGGCTCACTATTAGTCTTTCAGATGCCTCGTGGGGAGTTATTTATTTTGAAAACTATTTCAAAGAATCCCCCACTTAATTAAGGAAATTTGGTGAGAACCTGAAGCGCAGGAAATTGTGGAATTGGCCAAGTCATTTTCATTTTAGGAAAAGGGTATTGTGGTCAAAATCATTATGAGCTTGATTCGAGCATCAAGACAATCAGAATAAGCTCTCAATGACTAGGATCAATATAACCGTGCAGAAGACGGTGTTGGATTGACAGCCAGTGACCTCTGCAGGACAGGAACATGACAAGTGTGTGGTTAGTCATTATGGAAATAGACCACTTTAAAAGGCCTGCTTGTTTCTTTATTGCATATTGATTTGGCCAAGGTGATTAAATTCTAATTGCTAAGGACAAATCACAAAAGCATTTGCCTGAGCAGAGGAATCAAATTAGGGGGTGCTGACCCTTTAATAATCATGCCATTGGTATTCTCTGTCATTTTCTAAAGATGATACAGGAGCAAAAAGTAATTGGGAGGTTCAGTAAAGGCCAGGAGCTAGACATAGTTAGAAATAGAAATGCATTGATTATATTCCTTCTGCGCACCTCACTCTCAAAAGCAACTTGTGAAACTCCTGCAGGAACATTTCGGCATCAAGGGCTCTCACCTTGACTTAGGAGCTGAACTTTCAAGGTCATCTGAATCCCAGTCAGAGCAGTGAACACAGACCCTGCTTTTCCTTGTCCGGAACTTTTGTGTGTTGCTCTAATAGACCATGGGGAACAGGAAGAGCTTGTGAAGAGCAGAAACTTATGGCTCCCATTGATGGGGCCTAGGCAGTCCAAGGCCAATAATGTACATCCTGGAAAGGCCTTTTGGTGTCACCCTAAGGGAGAAGAGAGGTGAATATGAGGACACATCTGGATGAGTATTCAGGAAGGAAGGGACTGAAATCTTTTATGAGAAATACCAAGTGATCATGACATTAATCTGCTCGTGAGGCAAAGACCATATTACCTCAATAGTCTTCTCTCAAAGTTTAAAACTCTCCGTGTTGTATTGGGGATTAAGATTTTTGATACACGATCTTTGGGGACATTTTCAAACCAGAGTGTTTTTTTTTCACCGATATTCTATCACTAAAAATTTCAAATGAACCAAGTGTGATGGTGCACAGCTGTAATCCTAGCACACAAGAGGCAGAGGCAGGTGGATCTCTGTGAGTAGGAGGCGAGCCTGGTCTACACAGCCAAGTTCCAGGCCAGTCAGATTTACAGACCTTGTCTCAAAACCAGACAGGGGGACTCACAGGGTGGATCAGCTGGTAAACATGCTTGCTGCGTGCCCTAGTTTGCTTTCTATGGCTGTGACTCAACCACCCCATGGTCCAAAACAACCTGTGGAGGAAAAGGCTGATCTGGCTTACTCTGCCACATCACAGTCATTCGCTGAGGGAAGTCAGATGATCTGCTCATCTCCACTAGGACTTAATTCCTTTTCTGTAACTGTAAACCAAAATGAGCCCTCTCTCTGGAAAGTTACTTCTTGAACTTGAACACAGCAGCCTGGAATGTAACTAATACAGGTGGGTGCCTACGGGTGGCATCTCTCCCATCACAGCTGCACTGATGGAATGGTGGCTCACACCCATGACACGCTGACTCTCATGCCGTTTCCATCTCTATTCGTTAGGAGTCTCCAGAAAGATAGAACTGATGTGGGATGTCCTTCTGTACACTGAGAATTGTATTGCTTTTATTGGTTGATGAATAAGGCTACTTTGGCCTATGGCAGGGCAGAATATAACTAGGTGGGAAAGTCCAACTGAATACAGGGAGAAAGAAGGCGGGGTCAGGAGAGATACCAGCAGCTGCCTGAGGATTAAGAGGTCAGAGCATTATCAGTAAGCCATGGACCATGTGGTGATACTCAAATTAATAGAATGGGTTAATTTAAATGCAAGAGATAGCCAGTAATAAGCCTGAACTATTGGCCAAACAATTATAATTAATATTAAACCTTTGGAGTGATTATTTAGAAACAACTACAGGAACTGGCAGGCAGGACAGAAACCAGCTACACAGAACCAATGGGGAAACAGTTAGAAACACAGGGAAACATTTGTCTGGTGAGATTATCTCTTATGATTATGGGACTGAAGCAATCCACAGTTTTCTTCAGGGAGGCTAGAAACCAAGAAAAATGTCTATGATGTAGTTCTGCCCAGGCCTACAGGTGAATCCATGGCACAAGTTGCAGTCTGAGTCCAAAGGGCCAGGAGCCAGGACACCGGTGATACAAGTTCTGAGCCACGTCTCACGAAGCAGGAGCGGTGCTATGGTCCAAGGGCAGGATGAGGTGGCTGAGGTGGATGCCCAAGCTCCAGCAAAGGGAGAGAGTCCCACTTTTCCTGTCTTTTCGTTCTGTTCAAACCCACCACAGATTAGACAATGTCCCCGTGCATTGGTGAAGGCTGTCTCTTTGCTCAGTTCATCAATTCAAAGGCTTCTCTCTCATAAAGCCCTCATAGAAACATCCCAGACAATACTGTACCAGTCAGCCGGGTTTCCTCATTTCGTCAAGGGCACACAGAATGTCAGCATCATATCTTTCTCTGACAGGAGCGAGAAGGCCCTCACCCTCGGCCAATGGCACGAGCTACGTGTGTCTCGCACAGCGAAGAATGGGATCTTACAGGTGGACAAGCAGAAGGTAGTGGAGGGAATGGCAGAGGTAAGGACTCACTTGTCTCTCTCAGTGGTTGACCTGGACCAGACCATTTTTTCCATTGACATTGGTTAAAAAAAAAAAAAAGTAGCATGAAAGGGGCTGCTAAGTGGCTCAGTGGGTTAAGGTACTTGTCACCAAGGCCGGTGACCTGTTTGATTCCCAGAATCCACAGAGCAGAAGGAGAGAATTAGCTCCTGCAAGTTGTCCTCTGACCTTGACACGTGTGCTGTAGTATATCTTGTAGGTAAACACACACACACACACACACACACACACATATGAACAAATGTTTTTCTTAAAGCAACATCATGTAGCATCTGAGTATATAGATTCTAGTCTGAGGCTGAAATCCCAGCTCTCCATTAGATAGTTACAGTTCTATATATTCTGCCACCATAAACGGGAATGACAATAGTGCTGGCCCCACAGGGTTGTTACAACCCTGTGAGTTATACTTTGTTAATAATTAGCAACCAGGGCACTTTTAAGAACGCTCCTTTCATATATACCCTGCTCCGCCTCTGCCACTGTCCTCGCCATCTCTATGGTGTGGTGACTGAGATCACAGACCCAGCAGTGTAGACAAGAGCATGCTACAGATAGAGACTCCTGAGCTTCCAAATCCAGCTCCACTGCTCACCAGTGGGGTGAGCTCAGGCTGGTCATGTGACTGCTGAGCTTATGTTTTTCTCATTGGCGCCGTTATCCTCATATCAATGGAGACAATCCTGACGATGATAGCACACATCAGAGAGTCATTAGGAGAGTTAGGAGACTCACCGAAGCAAATCACAGCTGTGTCCCGCACACAGTCAGGTTTATGACGCTTCCCTTGCCCGTCTCATTATTTAATACTGTGCTACTATAGACTCAAGGGCACAGAATTTCCAACGTAGTTGATGTTATTTCCAAGTTCACATTCAAAGAAAAACATTTTTAAAGCGGGCAATTTGCATAAAACGATAGGCTACCTTCTCCCTTCCTTGGGTGTGAGAGTTGAGCCTTGCCTCTCCAGCAGGAGGGACGGTTGTTCCAAAGCCAAAAGGAAGCCAATCTCACCCCATTCATTGGAGACAGTGGGCCTCAAAGTCCTTTCAGAGCCTTGAGTTTGACTTGAAGAACAGTCTGCTGTTGACTCCACAGCCTTCTTTCTTTCCTCTCATAACTCATCTCAACTCTGGGGTCAAAGACAAGGGAGAAATGCTCGTTTATGACGCCAGCGTCGGCTGTAACAAATTTTCTCTCAGGCCACAAGGATTCCCAAGGGTCTCGGTGCTTCCTTCGTGACCTTGCATTGAATTAAGAACTGTAAGGGGCTGGGGCTTAGCTCACTGGTAATGCCAGGTGGGGCAGGAACAAACAGAATGTTTTAGCTGGCTGACCAGAAACTGTCCTCAAGATGAACCCCAGGAACAGGGGTAGACCCGGGCAGGCCCTACACTGATACTGTATTTAACTCTGCACAAAGTCTAACTAAAGAGAATCCTCAGCTTCAGAATAGGCTAGACCATTACTCACAACTCCAGGACATCATCTTTCTATAACAAACGGTTAGTTTTCCTCCATGCATAGTACAGCTACAAATTAGAAGCCAAACTGAAGGAAGGAGAGAGAAGAAAGGGTATAGAGACCCAATGCCAAGTTCTGAAATCTTCTGTCCAGAGAGGGTCATTACTTCTCTGCTCCTTGGTCCCAATCTGAGCTCTACCAATTGGAGGCAGTTTTCCTGAGGGTGCAGTACTGCTCCTCAAAGTAGCACTGCTCATCCGTGGACCGTGATGTGGTCTATGCATGCATTGTGATGCACCTGGAATTCAGATATTATATTATGATCCTATCTGCACACAGTGAGTGAAACTGAGCCCCGAGGCGTCTAGGAAACTTCCTGACATCCAAGTACCACACAAAACAACGTGCAGCCAGGTGGCTATGATGGCTCTTGACGCTGCTGTCACCATCCACCCTACAGTTAGTCTCTGACTCTCTGTCTTTTGTGCCTTGGCAGGGAGGCTTCACCCAGATTAATTGCAATACGGATATTTTTATTGGTGGAGTCCCAAACTACGATGATGTCAAGAAGAATTCGGGCATCCTTCATCCATTCAGTGGCAGCATCCAGAAGGTACAGCTTCACTTCCTCGTCGCTCTTATTGTACGCAGAGTTAAGGCCTGAAATCAGCGTTATCTGCTACGCCTCAGAAAGACGGTTTGAGAAAATGCCAAAATGGTTACAGTTTTATTGTTTAATACTTACGATCTAGTTTTCCACATACCTGTTCCTGGGTTTCTGTTCAGTACAAAGAGATTCTAGGAAGTCAGGGTGACTCTTTTTTCAGCAGAATTTCCCCAAATTTTCTAGGGCTATCGGGACGAATTCGGCTTAGGCTGTTCTCTGAGTTACTGTGTAGTTTGTCCCACGCGAGTTCCCACCCACCCATGAGCAGTTGCTGCTCGTCAGTCATACCATGGAGCTCTGAGATTCCAGGGACATTCGCCAGAACCGTGACAACAAAAGAATAGTTTGGTAGTGGAAGATGCTGACCCAGTTCCCATATATCCTCCTATTCCTTCTCTTGGGGATGCCCAAGACCCCTCAGGTCATGAGGATGTATTCTTTTGACTACAGAAATGCGGACTGACTCAGAGCCCAGACTTGCAGGGTGGCCAGCACTGAAAAAAAAAAAGTGAGTTTTGACCCTTGGTTAAGCCTCATCATGTTTCCCTTTCGTGATGAGGGGTGGCCTGGTGGACCTAGTCAGGACCCATGACAACGTGTGAGAGTAAAAGATAAGAAAGTCCTACCGTAAGCTGAAGATTGTGCTCGGAAGGCCTCTGGTGTGTGTCCTTATCCCTCAGCGCTGGTTCAGGGAAAGCCCAGCCAGCATCCGCCTGCGCTCACAGGCCCTTTTGGTGCTTACCTACAATATCACTGGCATCTCGAATCAGGCTTTGGTTCCCCACAGGAAGCACTGGTCACATTTGCAGTTTTGAGATAAGAAAAAAAGCTCACCCACACACCCCGCCCCTTCTCCAGCTTTGCCCCTGGATCACCGGGCACACAGCCCTTCTCCCCTGCCCTCTAGGAGACCGCCTTTCCTTCCCTGTGAGTGAGGCACTGGTTGCGCCACAGCCAGCGGGAGACAAGCGCCTGGCTTGTATTGGCTGGAGCACATACGGCTAGATTTTCACCTGCAGCATGAAAGGGAAAGATTAGGGAAGGGTCAGGGTCCTCGCTAGTGGCTTCTCAGATTCAGAACCTGGAGAGGTTTCCTTCCAACCTTGCAACACTCTTCAAGAGTGAGGTACGTCTTTGGGAAAGGAGGCAGATTTCTAGTACAAAACATCTCTGCTAGGCAGCACCCCAGGCAACGGGGGTCCCCAGGTACTTCTGTCTCTTAGTGTTGCAAAGCTAGCAGCAGCAGCTCCATGGACATGGGCATTCTGCATGCTAAGTTAAGGGCTCAAGAGTTAGGAGGAGGGAAGTCACGCGGTAGCATTCCCCAGCGTTCTCCAGGAATATGTTATTACTTTGCCTAGAGCCATCTGCCAGGAAAGACGGAGCAGGGCTCCCCGCCTCGGGAAGTGTATGCACAGTGGAGCAAAGGAGAAACCCGGGCTTTGCTGCCTTCTGTAGAGGTGTGGAGAGGGAGGGAACTCAGAAATGTTGAAGAAGACAGACAAGGGCAGTGGGAGAGTCGGAGAGGCCTGGGTTCTGACGTAGGTGACATCGCACAGCATATGGAGAAGTATATGAGGAAGCTGGCTTACAGGAATATGGGTGAGAGGTCACTTACAGCCGCAGAAGTCATTCAAAAACAACTGCATCACCAAAGCCCACCACCATGGGTGACAACTCACAAATGTTAGAAGAAACCTGCAGTACATAGCACCACATACAGGTGGCGCAACAGGCTGGAATTTCCTTTCCCAGAGACTCTCAGTCAGATCTTCTTATAGGTAGTCTGTCTGGTCTCTGTCTTTTTTCAGGCTGCTAGGCCTACACATCTCCCAGGAAGATCTGCCTGAGAATCTTCTTTGTAGCTTGGCTTGTCTGTCCCTCAGCAGGCTTCACTGTTTATATACTCTCCCAAGGAAGAGACCTAGTAAATCTGGTCAGTTTCAGGAATTTCCCTGCAGAGTGAAATGCTGCCATTTCTGAGGTCACTGATCACCAGAGAGGGCTCCCGTCTGTGGCTTCCCCCAGGTGCAGACCTCAACCCTTCTGTTCCCCTTCATCTGAAGGACCGCCGGATTAGCATGGAGATTTTCTTCCTTTGGCTAACCTCCGTCATTATGTGTAGCTCGGACTGGTAAGCAGCAGGTTTGCTTTCCCAAATCTTGATGTCTCTCTGTTTCTGTATCCTAAGATCATCCTGAATGACCGGCCCATCCACATGAAGCATGATTTCACATCTGGTGTGAACGTGGAGAATGCAGCCCACCCCTGTGTGAGGAACCCCTGTGCCAACGGGGGCAGCTGTCGGCCCAGGAAGGAGGGCTATGAATGTGACTGCCCCTTGGGCTTCGAGGGCATGAACTGCCAGAAAGGTACATTTGGGGTCTTAATGTGGCATGGAGGCCACAAACTGAATTATGGGGACCGCTCTAGTTTCTTTTCTCCCCACAATACTGAGCCATGAAGCCAGAACCTCACACACATTCGGCAAGCGCTCTGTCACTGAAATGCATGTCCAGCCCTTTCTGTAGTTTTTGATCTTGAAAGAATGTCTCACTAACTTGCCCAGGCTAGTCTTAAGCTCATCTAGAGTCCAGATAGGCCTTGAATTTACAATCTACTGCCTCAACCTCCCAAGATGCTGGCAATACAGTCCCGTGCCACCAGGTATGGGGAGAGCGGTACTCTCGAAGGGAGAATTGACAATACAGGTTCCTGGTCATTTTGATCAGCAACTTCAGCAACGTATCAGGTAACTATTACATCATATAAGCTACTATAATTGCTTAAGAAGATTTCAGTCCTAAAGGAACTCTGTAAGAGTAGCTAAAGGGCCTGTCCAATGCCTACCCTGACCCTTCCCTAAGAGTCTCCTCGTAGGCTCTTTTCCGAAAGGTTAACCTGAACACAGCAAAGACTTAAGGATTTATGCTTTTGAGCTACTCCAAGAGCATCCTGGCCAAGGAGTGCCTTTGCTTATGTCCTGAGAAACATTTGGATGCTGTAAAGAGAAATGCTGCCCAAATGTAGAAAAATATGAACAATGCATTAGTTCTTCAAGCTACAGTATGCACAACCTTTGTCCAGTGCTCTATCCCATGCTGTTGAACCCGTCTGGGTCTCAAATGTTCTCATTCACCAGGGACAGCAGTACTGACTATATGAGGCAATGTGTAGAAACATCGCGAAGGCTTCCTGCTGATTGTCACCCTGATACTAGCCACTGTTATCACTGATGAGAGAAATCAGCTCCCTAGCGGGTGCTGTGGGCTCCCATCACAGGCTCTGTCTGAAAGGTTGGAAGGGCCACAAACTACAGACCCCGCTTGACCCTGCCTCTACCTACTCAAGGGAAACAGAAGCCTTGGTCTTGGCATCTGGAAGTGGTCTGTACCTGTCCATAGGTGCCCGTATTCTAGGTCACACAGACCATCTCATTTCTAGTCAGAATGGCCCACCTGCCCTAGAGCTGTTATTGACTGAAGCAAACAGGCCTGAAAGAAGTAAGTCAATGAACCTGTGAAAGCTCTCTGCGTGCTTTCTCGTGGTTTTCCGCCACAGGTGCCTGATTTCCACCAAAAGGAGAAAACTCTAAATTTTACAGGTAGATATTTTGTACATGAGGATGTTGAGGAATTATTTACAGCAGCTGTGGAGAATATAAAAGGTGCCAATTTGCCAGTTAAACAGCTTAGTAGCATTTCTCACCTTTAAGTAACTTCAGGAGTCTGTCTGACAGGGCACGCCATCAAACTTTTTTTTTTTTTTTAAAGCAAATAAGAGTAACTTTCTGAATCTCAGATTCTAATTCTGAAGAAGTGTCTACTTCAGGAGTGGCCTGTTCCTTTAGAAAACTGGGTTTGGAGTCAGGGCAAATGGCTCAGTTGGTAATGGATTTGCTTTGTAAACATAAAGACCTGAGTTCAGCTCCCCAGCACCCATGGAAAAAGCCTGGTATGACACCACGTGCCTTAAAATTCTAGGACTTAGAACATGAGGACCGGAAACTACTGAAGCTTAATAGCCGGCTAGTCTTGTGGAATTGATGAGCTCCAGCTTCAGGGAGAGATCCTGCCTCAAAAATATTAAATAAATAAATGTTGCGAGTGACTGAGAAAGACACCTAATGTCAACTGCTGTCTTCCACATACAAATACAGACATGTGTGCACACATCAGCAGGAACTCTTAGAGATATATGTACTATGTGTGCATAAACGCACACACACACACACACACACACACACACACACACCACACACACAGAAGAACACAACTTGAATTGGGGGCTTATTTTTCAGTGTTGACCCTAGGTCTGGAGGATCACAATAAACTTGTCAAGCCTGCTTTTGACACTAATAGTCTGACTATAAGGTCTGGGCTTATGTGAGCACTCAGCTTTGGGGTGATAACAAGGAAAGGGCAGGTTATGCTCTTGTTAGCCTGTGTCCTGATACGTTGTCTGGATCAGGTATAATGTGTTCACACAGTGGTTCTGAGACTCCAGGCTCATGGCCAGTGAGAAACAGATCTCACCAGCACAGCAGGACAGACCTCAGCCAGAGCCTGGGCTCCTGCAAGATCTGAGGGAGTGGGCCATGGCTCTTTCCCGGGAAAGCAGGGTAGAAGCTGGGAAACCCTCAGATGCCCTGCACGTTGCTCTAGTGTCCCCTCCAGCTCTGAAATGAAAATACTGCTTAGGAAATGGGAGCTTTGTGAATGCCAGCAAGGACCGTATACAAGAGGGACTGCCTCCAGCCCGTATCTTCACTCCCGTGACAATGGCCTGGGAGGGCTAAAGGGGCTCTGTGACAGTTTCTTCAGGTTGCAGTAGGCATGTAACTGTGGGTGGTGGCCTGGTGGCTGACAACGCTGCTGTGATATTGGGTAACTTCTCCATTGGATTGGAAAGAAAGGGAAGGAAGATAGGCAGCGGTCACATTCCTTAGAGAAGGAAGACACTGTGAACTGGGCCAGATCCAAAGCTTCAAAGCTTAGAAACCCTCTGCAGTTGTCAGGGAGAAGCCTGTGACATTTAGCTAGGTGATTCTTCTACATATAGCAGCTGGAAACTTTTCCGGCTTCATAATAAAACTAAACTTCAAAACAAGAACCTGTCCTAAACACTCTCCACAGAAGCTTAACTAGTTTGGTTTTGTTGTTGTTTTGTTGTTGCCTATGAATTTCTTAGGCCTGGTCTTGATGTGTAGCTCAGCACCAGGCTGGCCTGGTGCTCACTATGTAGCCTATGATGACCCTGAATTGCTGACCCTCCTGCCTCAGCTCCACAAGCACTGTGGTTGCATGTATGCCCTCTGGTTTCACTATTTTCGTCGTTAGTTTAAGCAAGGAGCAGCCTATAGCATGAATATCCAGAACCAGATCTCACGTAAGCCACTCAAAGAGCACTTCCTCCAAGAGGAAGATGATTTTCCAGATCATTCCTCTGTTTCCTCTATAACCCTCAGGGCTGTGGCCAGGACAGCTGACATTTCTCCTCACTTTTCGATGTCGTAGGAAGATGGGGCGAGAAAAAGATTCCAAACCTGTGCAGGTCTGCAGACTACCATGGGGAGAGCGTGCGTGCGTGTGTGCAAGTGCGCGCGCACACACACACACACACACACACAGACAGAGATGTACATACATGTACACACTCATGCTCACACACACATGCATGCAGACATAACTTTTTGTCCTCCCTGTGAGGTGGGAGAGGGCAACACCACTGCCCACATAGCCTCTGAGAGGATCCAAGGGCCCAGCTTCCTCTATAGCATCTGGAGTTACACAGAATCAAGACCCCTAGTGTCAACCTCAGACTCCATGAAGCAACAGGAACTAGAGGGCCCTGCTCTGCTCCAGACATCACTTCTGGCATCAACAAAAGCACGGGGCTAGATTTCATGGGTCTCTTCACCACGGATCTGAAGGCTCTCTGTTTCAGAAATCTTTCCCCACCAAACTGTAGCACCTCATGCAATATTGTCATAGTGAGAACCTTTCTCATCTCAAGGGGGATGTCAGCAAGGCTAACCCCCAGGACACTGTTTCCATCGTGGGCCTTTCTTTCCTCTTTTCTGAATTCTCATCAATCTTTACCACCGAGGTTCTCAGTCCCTCCACGTCCCTGTGTCTAAGCAAGCTGTCAGAATTTTAGAGTTCAGCCTTTCAAACTGCGTGAAAAGAGTTTTCCAGGTCTATCAGCGACTGGTTTGTTCATGTCGTTTCCCCTCCATAACCTCCCCAACACTCACAAAAACATGCTTTCCCACGAACCAGACGGGAGCTGGGATCTGTGGTCAGATAAACTTGGATAAATCTGAGTTAAACAGTTAACCGCTGTTAATTCAACACAGCTCTTGTCTCAAAAGGAATGAGAAATAGTTTATGCTGGCGCCAAATCTGAGTGGCATTACTCATGAATTCAGATTGCCTGGAATACAAATTCAGATCGCCTCCAATACCCCATTCCAACGTAAATGGTTTCCTGGGGGGTGTTTATAGTGATAGAAAGCAAAAGGTGATTCATCGAGGCGTTGTGAAAATTCATTGGTGGGGACATCAGATAGGTGGGTGGGTTGCGGGAAAGCAGGAAAATTCATGGTATAGGTCTCAGATGTGGTCTGGTGATGTTCTGAGCTTCTGGCTTGCTGGAAGCTAGTGCTTTGTTAATACATCCCAAGATTTCAGTCTACAGTCCCACGAAGACTTTGGGTCAGGCAGAGGGTAGACAATGGGTGGCAATTAAGGAGGCTAAAGATAGCACAAGACAATTTGGCTCTGAATTTTCAACATTTCAGTTGCCCACAGTCAAAAGTTGTGATCTGTCGTTAGCCTTGTAGAATCTTTTATGGAGGTGTTTGGGGACGGGTGCTGTTTTTTTTTTTTTAGGGGAACCTCACTTCATACAGCCCTCTCTTCCCCGGAACTTCTCAGAGCCTTTACTATATCTGAAGTGCTTTGGGGGTGCCTCAGGGGTGAACATAGGACACAGTTGTTTTTCTTGGGGTTCTCCTAACACACACGCGCACACACACACACACACACACACACACACACACACACACACACACACACACACACACACACACACACACACACACACACACCTGCAAAATAACTTGTTAGCTGTGATCCCTGTCTTACATTCCTGAAAATGGCTGGGACACAAGTGGTGCAGAATCAGGCAGGCCACTAGATGGGGCCATTTCTCCATAGCAAGTGGGCTGTTCGCCACACCTCAAAGCCAGCAACCTTGGAGGCAGGGCCAGAGCCTGAGGCATAACATTCCTGAGCAAGGCTAGGTTCTTTGGATGCTCTCTCTTGTCTGAGCAACACTGATCTAGCACAAGTTTGGCATTTGGATGTTTTATGCCGATCTTAGCAACTTCGTATATTGCTAGAGCTGATTTGGGTGATTAAATAAATCTTTTTGTTTATTTGTGTCATTGTGGAAGAAAACTGCTTCAGTAGATGTAAACCCCACTTTTTAAAGACCATTCACAAACACTTGTTACTAAAACAGGCAAGTCATGCATATTGCTGGGAATTTGTCTTTATAGGATGGTACCTCATTAAACACTGAGAAAATGGGAGTGTCTGAGATACACTGATCTTTAGTTAGTTGCAGGCCTAGTTGGATAGATAAATAAAATAAAGGTTTTATTTGTTTCTATATATTGTAGCTACTAAATTAGGTTGCATAGACCTATCCAAAGTGCTTGGGATCAAAAAACATTTCCAATTAGAGACTTTTTTAGTGTCTGGAATACATCTATATGCATGAAGAGATATCTTGACAATGGCACTCAAATCTAAATATGAGGTTTATTTGTGTTTCTGATAAGTATCTTTTCTGTAGAACCCAGAAGCAATCTTCTGGAGCATTTTTAGCATGCCCACCTTTTGAATGAGACCCATGACACGACGTTGAGTGTGGGATTTTCCAGGTGTCGGCATTCAAAAACCTTCAGAGTTTATGGGGGATTGAATTGCTCAGCCTGTACACCAAAGAATTATGGACCAAGTGGTGTATTCTGGAAGGGTGTATTCTGCCCTGATGGTTGACCAGTTGACCAGTCTGATTGTTCCCTGGCCCTGAGGTGTACCTAGAAATAGTGCTGCCTACTAGCCTCCTGGATGTTGAGACAGCAGGACTATGGCACCCTTGTGGTCCTCCCTGCCTAACTGCATATGAGTGTGTTTGCAAAAGAGAATTGTTCTCTCAACTCTTTTTCAAAAACTCTAAATATCTCAGGTGGGAGATTCTCTTGGGTGAGGGGGGGGTGAAACTTGCTCGTGCTTGGGTGAGGGGGGGGTGAAACTTGCTCTTGGAACGCTACCCTTTGTTGGCAGTTTTGGCACCACCTGGTGGCACGTGCATTAGCACACAGGTGTGAGGGAATGCCAGGACATTTTCATTAATGCACGAGCCAGGCCATTGCCACAAAAGAAAGAACACAGGAAAGGCCGGGTCTAAAGGTTAGGTTAAAATATAAACTTTTATTAAAACTTAAACCACGAAGGTTGGAAAACAGGCTCGATGGTCACTTCTAGAGCTGGTGTTTTTGAATGGAACAGCTTTTTACCTGCACGCCCGCATGCGCTGAGTAAATGAGGGCATTGTCCTGGTACAGGATGGTGTGGTTTCTGGAGAATGCCTGGCCCGTCGTTAATCACGAGAAAGCTTGGTCACAGGCTCCTGCAAAGGCCAGTGGGCGAACGTGTGGCTGGTTGGCTTATTGTTCCTTGATTACTGAAACTAGAGACCAGCATCAAGCAGCGAGCCATTTTTCCAGGGGTAGTAGGAGGGTGGGTTGACAGTGGAATCTTGGGAGCTTATGATAAATGTATCCTTAGTTCTCTGAAACCCTCAATTGCATGCAATAAGCTCGGTGTGATGGGGAGAGGGACAACACTAATCATGCCCTGAAGAAACTTCCAGGGGCTCTTAGAGCAGCCTAGCTTCCATTCTGTTCTGGATCCACAAAAGGTCTTTGTGAAATGGGCAGATCTGGTTCCCAGTGATCCCTGTAGAGTGAAATGTCTCTGAGTGCTGACTCTCCCTTTCTTTTGCACGCTGGCCCCTGGCAGAGTGTGGGAACTACTGCCTCAATAGTAAGTACAGTAAGTCCTGGGAGAGACTGAACCGCCTGGGCCCCTGCCACAGCCTGCCAGCTTGGGCCAGGCCAAGAGCTCAGCGCAGCCAACTGCAGGCAGAAGGGAGATGGGGCGGGCATCAGACACACCAGCCAAGCTACCAGGGATCTGCCTTCCGGAGTGGACCCCCGTGCTGACTTTCTCCTAGTTTCCTGGAGAGTGCTAAACTTGGGGGGGGGGGTTAGCTGGCCGCCAGCTGGACTTATCTTCTAGAGACAGGCACCTTCTAAGGCTCTGTATGCAGAGCTGACTTTGTGACAAACACGTTATAACCATTTGAAGGAGCCCAAAGGGAAGGATGGCTGTTGGACATTGGCCCACATGTGGGGCCAACAACAGCAATGATGGGGCCGAGCTGTGTCTCTCACCCTGGAGTAAGCAGAGCCCACTGGGGCCTTCTTGGTTATGTTTAGACCAGGGCCAGGCTCTTATGCCAGTCAGCTGGGCCCTGGTCCAATGCCAGTCAGCTGGGTGCTTTCCTTCCACTTCCTTTTCAGCACACAGTTCAAGAAACCACGGTCTGGTCCCTCTACCAAGAGCTCCCTGCCCCTCCTCTTCTTCCTCCTCTTCCCCCTCTTCCTCCACCTTGTACTCTCCCTTCACCCCATCACCTCTGCTCCCCTTTTTGCTCCCCTTCTTTAGCTTTCACGGTTCCTGTGTCCCCTCCTCCCTCTGTTTCCGGGCCCAGAGGCTGTCTTTTCTCTCTCATTCTCTTTTCTATGTTTAAAAGTCAAATTCAAATTCTCCCCTTGTCCACAGCATCAAATGATACATTTTCTTCCCTGGGTTTGGAATCCTTATACCACGTCTTCTTCATATCAACCATATGTCTTCTTGAAACTGTCATTGTTTCATTAGCTAGTCATTCTCTCGTTTTACACACATTTTTGGGGGGGGAGGTTGGTTTGTTTTTGTTGTTGTTGTTGTTTTTTTTTTTTTTTTTTTTTTTTTTGGTTTTGTTAAGCTGTTACTTCTGTATCTTTTCAAAGAGGAAGAAGGTGGTGTGGTTATTTCTCCCAGAAATCCCCTCCACACATCCCAGCCTGTGACACCACACACCACACACGCCTGTCCTTTTGATGTGTATGAAAGGGTGATTCCTCAGGGAAAACAAGTGATGAGAAATCGGGAGGAAGGAAACTCACTTCTAAAATACTGGAAAGTAAGGGGTGGGCAGGAGCCAGAATGAGGTGGCTGTTCTGGTTCAGGGTCTGCTATAGTCTTAGCTGGGGAGCGTGGGCCAGCCCTGGGCCCTTTCTGTCTCTCTGGGAATAGCCAGGCCTGTCCTCTCTTTGTGATTCTCCGTGAATTCGAGGTGAGAGCTTTGTACAATTGCATGTGTCTGAGTGAAGACTCAAAGCTCAAACACTGCACTCCCTATTCTTTCACCAAAGCTGTAGGAGTTCCGTAGATGATCCCTAAATAAAGAAGCCCACTGGACTTTGTTTGGGGATGACTTTCTCTGCCTCCCTTGGCAAAGCTCTGGGGTTATCCCCAGCTGCTCTCCACATGGCTCAGGCTCTCCTCTAGCTTCCAAGAAGCGCTGGGGACAGTTCAAGTTTCAGCACATTGCAACGCCTTCGCAGCAGTGCCAAGGCCAGTGACAGTGACCGCCAGCCCCCAGGGAAAGGAGAGAGGGGAGAGACCATTGCTAGGCCACTGGGCCAGGCTGCCATGAGCCTGGCCAGTGCATGCTCAGTTCAGAGGAAGGGGCTGACAAGTTGTCAAATGCCACATTCCATGGCTCGCTTTCCGGCCATGTTACTGACACGGGTATGAGCGGAGAGGTCAAGAGGGCCACATGCCCCATAACTTCCACTTTCTGTTCTGTCTCAGCGATTACGGAAACCATTGAGATCCCGCAGTTCATCGGCCGCAGTTACCTGACCTATGACAACCCAGATATCCTCAAGAGGTAATGGACCAGCGCCGCAGCTTGCTCCTTCCCTGGATGTCAGTCTCTCAACATCACTCCCAGAGCTTATCCTTATCTTCCATGCCAGGCAATAATTCTCCCCGCGGACAGGGGGTGGGGGTGGGGCACATGAAATAAACATAGAAACAAGAACAAAACAAAACAAACAAACTAAACTCGAAGGCATTCGTTTTCCAAAACAACCCCATTTGTTATAAGCACTCCAAAGCTTTCTGGTCAAAGGGCCTGGAAGAATGTGACTTGCTTGCCCCTGGGGTTTCCAGTGTTTCAGTTTGAGAGGCAGAAGGACTTGGACTCTCCTGCGGCCGGAGTGTGATGACATACCCCCCACCCATGACCTTAGTGGGGCTCTTACCTCTGTGCTACTCTGTACCATAGCCTGCAGATCTGCCTGGAGCCAGTTGTAGGACTCAGCTGCTCCCAACCAGACACATAGCTCACAGCCCCTGCATCCCAGACCGGTACCCATGTCTCCAGGAGCAAAGGTTGACTGTGCTCCTGGGGCTCTGCCTGTGCAGTGGAGATTGCTCAGATTTCCTCCTGTGGAGAAAAGGGCATGACATAAGGACAGGAGGCATCATACAAATGCCCAAGTTACAGCTTCTGGTCCCTGGAGGCAGGGATGGGCTAGAATTTCAAGCAGCCTGTGTATGTGGCAAGGAGTGAAGTTGGCTCTTAGGGAACCCTCTATCCAGCCAAGCTTGCTGTTGGCAACTTCAATTTGTCCCTTGGTGCTGTGTCATTGATAATGTGATAATGTTCATCTACCTTTCAACCATTAGCAAAGTTGTTCTAGAATTTTCCTTTGCCTTTAGATTGGGTTCATAGTACCAGAGGACAAATCTTTAGTCTAAAGCCACCCTGCTTTAGGTCAGAATTTAGGGTTTGGGGAAGCAAAATTGATTGAAAGATCATTTTTCTGGATCATTTCTGGGGGTGACTGTAGGCATATCAGACTATTACAGTGATTTCAATTAGGATGGCCACATAGTCTCATATAATTTTTTGGTTCCCAGTTGATGGACTGTTTAGGAAGGATTGAGAGGGATGGGTTTGTGGGAGGAAGTAGTCCCTGCTTTACTTCCCAAATCACAGCTTCTGCTTATTGCCTTGGTATGAGGATTTCAGTGAGATGCATTTCCAGCCAAGGTATACTTTCTTCCTTCTTTGGCCCTTTCCTCCCTACCATAGAAGGTCATTCAGTCCCCCAAGGCAGAGCGTTCTGTAAGGAGCCCAAGTGGTCAGCCTCCAGTGCTTACAGAGGCCACCAACAGTTAAGGGGAGCTAGTGCCATGGTGGTAGCAGGAGACGGTCAGAAGCCTCTACTACATGTGTTGATGTGTGCAGGTAGGCGTGTGTCCACCCATGTGAAGCTATGCAAATAGATTTCAGTTTGATGCCTTCAGAGGGTCAAGTAGCATAAAACAATTGAAAATGTCCTAAACAGGAAGAGGACTTACTCTAGTAAGTACAGTCTTTAGCTGGGCTGATCAATCCAGAGAATCTGCTCTTTCCACAAAGACCCCAAATCTCATTTATATGTCTGTCATGTTACCCTCAGCAAATTCCCTAACTGTTCATAGGACACTCATAAGATGATTATCAAATTAGGCAATGTCCTATGGAAGTGTAATAAAGACTTCCTTCTCAATAAAGAGAAGAAGGAAGCTTCCCCAGAGTCCTCTAGGTAAATTGGATAGTAAGTTGTATGTCTGCTCTTAATTCAAGCATTGCTAAGAGAAGCGAAATTGGCTTGACTGGTTCATGCCAGTCCATATTGCCAAGTGGGGCAAGGAAGATGGGATCAGAGTCAGAGACTAGAAGGTTCCCTCGGAGACTTTTCAGGGTTGAATTGCCTGTAGCTGGGCTGTTGGGCTTGCTGCATGAGGAAGACAAGCTTGGTGCCTTCCTGTCTAGACCAGGCTACGGCAAGCCTAGACAGGAAGCCCGCCAGTATTCACTACTGAGTGTATCATAGAACCCTGGAAGTAGGTGTGAGGGACCCAGGGTGATGGTACCACTGACGGGAAAATGGAGCTCGTCTGTGTCCCTTGTTGCTACTGTATATGCCCCGCCGGCAGTGTAAAGGCCATGGAAGTAGCACGGCCAGCTTGGGAAGATCTGACCATCTAAACTCCAAGAGCCTTGGCTTTAGGTTCTCATAGTGTCTTGTTAATGGCAATATTAACTTACATTTCCTTCTGCCTCACCTTTGGCTGGAGCCTCTCAGGCCCCATCAGAGGAATGTTGATCATTTTAGCCAGATGAGTTTCTAAACTAGTCTTCAGAAATGAGAGGAACATAGGAGCCCGGGAGCCTCTTCCCGGGGGTGCATACAGCCCGAAAGCTGTTCTGCTCAGACACCCACTATCCTCATAGCTTCCTGTGATTTCCTCTAGGAATCTGCTATGTCACTCTTCCAAGACTAACAGCCACTCCATCAAGTCACCTCCTTTTAGAACCCCGACCTTGTCTATCTCTCCCTCCCCTCCAGAAAGGCCCAAGGATGGTCACTGCTGCCCATGCTGGCCTTTCACTGCCATGATTAGACCCCAAAGAAACTACTGATTTGAGCCTTGTAGAAATTGCGAAGCCCACTTTCTGCTGGGAAATGAGGTGCAGCTTCCCAAGAGACAGTGAGTAATGGGGCAGGAAAGGAAAAAGTCTGGTGCATAAGGCCATCTGCCTGGGACTGTGACACTGTCCAAAGTCTTCCTCTGAAAGTGTTCCCTTGCAGGGTCAGATACTGCTGCTCACTGAGCGCCCGGGATGTTTTATGAGCTCCCTGACTAGAAGGGGCAGAGCTCCTTCTATTCGCCTGGTGTGCATAGATGCAGGGAGGGAAATTTATCTCCACATCTGGTTACTTAGGGAAGTCCGGGATGACTCCAAACAGATGCTGGTGCTTGATTTCACGGATTCCCTTGTGCATTTCCTCCAGGGTGTCGGGAGCCAGATCAAATGCCTTCATGAGGTTTAAGACGACCGCCAAGGATGGCCTGTTGCTATGGAGGGGGGACAGTCCCTTGAGACCTAACAGTGACTTCATTTCCCTGGGCCTTCAGGATGGAGCCCTGGTGTTCAGGTAACTTCCTCCCAAGCTCTGCCCTCAGCGGCATCTTCAAGTTTCTTCTCAGACAGTACAGATGGTGCGGAAGAGTGGTGCGGGAGTAACCCAAGCACACTCCGCTGGAGTTGGCAGTAGCCAAAGGCTCCAGCCTCATCTCTGTCTCTTTGTTTCCCATCAGTGACATCTGTGCCTGTGAGGCAAATCCACACCACTTCCCAATTTTACCAATTTTCTCCAAGTTTTATTGGACTACTGTCATACTCATCCATATATTCTGTCTCTTATATATTGTTTATATATTGTCTCTTATATATTGTCTATATATTGTCTCTTATATATTGTCTATATATT
>NC_022021.1:27817258-27821693 GCF_000317375.1 Microtus ochrogaster | reverse complement strand
TCTTATATATTGTCTATATATTGTCTCTTATATGTTGTCTATATATTGTCTCTTATATATTGTCTATATATTGTCTCTTATATATTGTCTATATAATGTCTCTTATATGTTGTCTATATATTGTCTCTTACTGCGTTTCGGCGGCTGTGGCACACCAAAGTAGCTTCCAAGGGAACTGTTTGGCAAAGTCTCAATATTTACTATCTGGCTCTCTGCAGAGCAAGTCTATCCCCATTGTTTCAGTGCGTCCCTACTGCGAGCTCCCCACTTGTGGACTGGAAGATGAGAAAGTGATACTGGTCAGCTTGGGAAGATCAGAAAATCTGACTCAGGGAGCCTTGTCTTTAAATTCCTTCTGCCCGACTTAGTTCTGTAGGCTTTGGGAGCCTACTGCAAACTTTGTGTTGTTCTGTGAGGGGAAAGATGTGCAGACAGAGCAACCCGACACCTGGATCTTCATAAATACTTGAGCGGAACTAGTAAGGCTGTCCAAGAAGCTCTGCCTTCCCTTTTTAAAGATTAATTTCTTAAATTATTTTTATTTGTGTGTGCCTGTCTGTGTGAATGCATTTTATTTTATTTTATTTTTTAGAAACAGGGTTTTACTACCTGGTCTTGACTGACCTGGAAATTTTCTATGAACATCAGGTTGGCCTTAAATTCACTAAGTTCTCCATGACTCTACCTGCATCCCTAGTGCTGGGATTAAAAGCGTTTACCATGCCTGCCGGACAGCTGCTACGCCTTTTAAGTTCGTTTCTGTTGCTCCTCAAGTTATCAACAGGATGGCTATGCAGCCGATAAAGAATCACCTGAACACTTTCTCCCCATTCTTCTCTTTTCTAGAATGTCTAAGAGCTCAGTTTCTAAAGGGAGGGCCCTGTCTTGTTAAATATGAAAAACCAGGGCATCAAGATTGTGAAAGGAGGTTGCCCCCAAGTAGCCACACCCTTGGGGAACTTGTTAGAAATGTCAGTCCCCAGGCCCCAGCCTGACCTGATAGCATTGTGACCATTTCACCAAGAGATTCAGTTACCCACTGAGAGCCTCCGCTCTGGTCCTGGGGATAGTTTCCCCCATGGTGGGGGCTGTTTGTTAAGCTTTAACTCCGTTAGTACTCCCCCTCTCTGATGAGGACCCCCCAAGTGTTCAATAAATAATAAGAAATTAATCAGCTACAGACATAATGAAGACTGAATTCCAGGGCTTTGTTCTGTCGTGTGTGCTGAGCCTAGAGGGGTTACTGCCAGCCAGGTGAGGATGACATGAAGCCATTGAATTTGAAGAAAAGACATTTTGAGAGGGAATGTGACTCTCACGTCACAGCGGCTCTGTGATTCAGCCCTGTGACAGGGGACCTTGTAGAGGTATGCAGTTGAGGAGCAGACACTGCCAAGTGAGGGGCAGCTCTTCTCCAGCGGTGCCTCCTCCCCTGACCTGTGACCCTACCACTGCCCCCCATTCCTTATTGGCCCCAGGGTCAGATGAGGAGGAACCCTCCCCACCCTGTCGGCTTGCTGCTTCAAAGCCATTTCTTTGTGGTTTTCCTGTGGTTAACCTCACCCAGGCCTCAAGTACTTGGCTGTACCCAGAAAAGGGAACTGAAATGGTAGCTAAGTGGAGGGTGGGGGTGGCCCAACTCCCCCTCAGCTGCCAACTAAATTCAATGCATGGAGACCCGAGAAAACTGGCCAGGGGCTGCCGCCAGCTCAGCTCTCGCCCCAGGCCCTGGAAGAGCCACTGTCCACCTCCTCCCACCCCCTCCCACCTTTCTAATATCTTGATCCACCTTGGACTCATACCCTGGGTTACCATATCTTTCTTGAGCTGCTGAAGTTGTTCCTGGGCTTTCTCGTGCTCTGTGGACGCCTCTGGAGCTCAAGCAGGGCCAGGATTGGCACCAACATCTGGAGTCACCCATTGCTGCTCACTGGGCTCTTTCATCTGGGTAGTTCTACTTTAGCCATCCATTCAACACATATGTGAGGGAAGTCGAGGCGGGGCTGGGAACAAGCAAGATTATGATACAGGCAGGTGGTCTACAAACCCCCCCCCACACATACAGTGAGTTACTCTCACCGGGGGAGC
Organism: Microtus ochrogaster; assembly: GCF_000317375.1. Classification (NCBI taxonomy): domain Eukaryota; kingdom Metazoa; phylum Chordata; class Mammalia; order Rodentia; family Cricetidae; genus Microtus; species Microtus ochrogaster. The sequence continues at coordinate 27,819,605 of NC_022021.1, read as the reverse complement.
TTGTTCCTGGGCTTGCCCACCCCCAGGCTCTGATGGAGTTAGTGTGGTGTGCACTGGAATCTTATTGGTACCTAACACCCCAAATGGTCTAGAAAGCACGCCCTGAGAAACAGGGTCTGAAGTGTCCTTGGGGATCCATGCACTTGAGCCTCATGGCTGTGTGATCTCAGGTAAACTACTTCGTTTCTCCCAGCCTCTGGCCCTGCTTCTGTGAGGAAAAGTCTGCTTGGAAGGATTTTGTGAGGATGAACTGAATTAATTTTTGGAGAAGGGCCATGTACAGGATCAAACACAATCAGTCTTTAGTGGTAACAGGAATAAAAACTCTCACCTCCATTGAGTGTTTCCTGGGTTCCGCAAGCTGCAGTCTCCATGAGCTAACAGAGCAATGAAGCCCTATAGGACAGTTCAGCAAAATGCAGTCATTGCTGCTGCTGTTACTATGGTAAGATTGGTACCTTACCTGAATGCAACTATCATCCCAGCTTTTCGGAGGTTGGTGGCAAGAAGATCAGGAATTCAAGGCCATTTTCGAATTGATAATGAGTTCTGGATTGTGTAAACTACAGAAGCCCTTGTTCCAAAAAAAAAAAAAAAGAAAGAAAGAAAAAAGAACAAGAAAAGAAAAGCAATCAGAACAAAACGTTCTGGCCTTGAGGAACTTGCATCTCTAAGGCCTAGCTAGAATGTACACTATTCTCTTGGGTGCACAGACATGCACTCAAGGTTGCAGTGTTTCTAACACAAATGGGAGAGAAATCCTGAGATAATCAAGTGTACCCTAACTTTTACCCTCCCCAGAATTCAGACCCTTTGCCCTAACTCACCATGGACATTCCTGCCGGAGAACAGGAGCGAGCAGAGAAATGGTGCCCTCGAGCTGGGAAGCATTAGTTTAGAAGCCAAGTTGAACACACAGAGAGAAATTCAAATGCTTATCTGAAATGAGTGTGGCTTCAGTTTTATTGTAGTTTTTCACATTCTAGTCTGTCACATGTGGGTCACCGAAACCAGCCGGGAAACTATAAATGTCATATGATGACCTTTTTCACTTATTGTGACTCCATAGCACTTTCAGGTACCAGAGGAAAAAGAAGAGGTCTGACATAGTAAAGTACCCTGTACCATGGTTTAAAAGGAACCTCATTAAGGCCTAAAGATGGCCAAGTAGTTTCCAAAGGCCAGAGCCGGAGCCTATCTAGGCTGCCTATCTTGTTAGTTAATCTGTCAGCCGCTGGTACACATTAAGCTAGGTGGCTTAGGATAACCTATGCAAAGCGGTAAGAGTCGGGTAACATTGATAGAGCAAACCAGGCCAGCATTCATTCATTGCTTCCATGGCTTGAAAGCAAGGCATAACCCTAAGGTAGTGCATATCTGCTCAGTGGACAGCCTGGTGCAATTTAAAATATGTAGAGCCAGATGTGTTGGTGCGTGGCTAGGGTCTCAACACTCGGGAAGGAGAAACAGGAAGATGGAGGAGTTGCGGGCCAGCCTCAGCTACATAGGAAGTTTGAGGACAGCGCTGTGTCAGACAAAGCATATATTATATATATTATATATTGTTTCATATGCAGCAAGTGTTTCTATGCATATACATATGCTGCATATTAAACAAATGATCCAGGGAGAGTAGGAACAGGTGGTTCTTTTCAGGGCCTGAAATGATGGAGTCGGGGTAGGAGAGGGAGGTCATAAAGAAACCAACTGAATTGTCCTATCTACATGATGGTAGAATTCTTGTCTGCCAAACTCTACTTCAGTTCCCATGAGCATGCTCTGTTCCTTCCAGTGAGTAAGAGAGCTATTGACTTCAGAAAAGAATGAAGCCCATGCTTGTCCTGCCTGGTTCTAATCCAGTGAAAATGTTTTAGTCACACCAACACTGACTGGCACATTCCAGCGGGGTTCCCTGCAGTTACACACAGGTCACCTGACTGTAGGACCTGGGCATTCTTGACGTGTTAGTTACATGTTTACCACTTGGGTTCACTCCCCCACAGGGCTCCCCTCTCCTCAGGGTGTGTCGTCAAGCCCCTGAATAAGCGTTGCCAAGCCGCACAATTTTGGTATGGGGACATTATTTCTTTAGTTCCTACTCTGTGTTGTGTTAGTGAACCTTCCCTCTAGTTCTCCAGGGAAAGTGTCTTTACCTGTACTTGATACAACTAGGTGAAACGCCTACGGTGATAGAGCTGGTAAGTTGGCAAGACAGAAGATCCAAACAGGTGTGTAGAATTGGAGTGTCTGTGACATCACCCATGCTACTGCTCAGCAAAGCCACACGCAGTCACTTAGCCAACCTCCTGACTCTGCTTTATACTCGTTCCTCTCTAAGAATTGTTAC
>NC_022021.1:27810623-27816981 GCF_000317375.1 Microtus ochrogaster | reverse complement strand
GTGTGTGTGTGTGTGTGTGTGCCAGTGTGAACCATAGTGCACACATGGAGATTTGAGGACAGCCTGTGGGAACCAGTTCTCCCCTTCCACCATGTGGGTCTTGGGACTTGAGCTCGGCTGCCAGATTTTGGAGAAAGCACATTTCCCCTCTAAGCTGCCCTACAGGCCCACAGCCACTCTTTCCTTCAAGACCCATCTGGCTTCCCCATAAGGAATCATCACAAGCCTCACCTGCTGGCTATTTTATAAGAGACATTTGATGTGGGAAAAGCGGGCTAGAAAGTGGTGCAGACTTTAGGGTCTGGGTGGCGGCTGTGTCCCATGGTTTGGTTAAGTCTCCACAGCTTCTCTTCTTGATGGAACGCTGTGGCTGTGCTGTTTCCTTGAGACACTGTTATGAAATGAATGAGCTATAGAACTTTCTCTGGGAAATCCAAGTGCTTTCTGTTCTCACTCTGTTCTCAGAACAAGGGTCGCGAGTGATCTGGAAGGAGCCAGTGTCTCTCTGGAGCCTTCCTCGTCCCCCTACCGTGTTTAGACAGCTCCCTTCCCAAGTGAGGGCAAAGCTGCCCCTGTGGATCCCACTCAGATCAGCACGTGATCGGATGGTGTCACTCAGGGGAAGTCTAGGCAGCTGGCTCCCTGCCCAGGCTAGAGTAGTCGCTCACTGAATTTTTTCTGGATTGAATTAAATTAGTGTAACTGCGTGCTCAGTGGGTCAAGAGGGCTGTCTCTTGGTCAGCACACCCATGTCTTCTGATTCCTGGAGGGTTTCAACGTATCAGGGAGTTAAAATGCTACAAGAGCTGACATCAAAGACAGCAGGGCAGAGGATGCGAGAAATCCCATTTTATATCTCACCTCTGTGATTTCAAAGTCTCTTCAACTCTTTAGAGTTCAGCTTACTCTTCAATAACGTTTTTTTTCTTTCTTAAAGTGAAAATGTTTCATAGCTTCCTAGGACTTCTGTAATAAATTATGATGAATTTTATCACATTAAAAAAGAAATCAATGCTTGTACACTTCTGGAGACTAGGAACCCAAAATTCAGCATGTTGCCAGCACTGCTTCCTTGGCAGGATCAAGGGAGGTTCTTTTGGTGGTTCTGGCTGAGGTCCTAGTGCTGGCTGGCAAACCTTGGTGTTTCTAGCTCTGCCTTTACCCCACGTACCCTTTTATGTGTCCCTGTGTTCAAATTTCTTCGAATAATGATACGTAAGTCATATTGATTGATGGCCCCTCCTACCCAGTGTGACTTCATTGATTCAATTGCATCAGACCCTCTTTCCAAACAAGGCCACATTCCGAGGTTCAGGGTGGACAGGAACTTCAGAGAAACACTGTGTAAACCATGCGGATGTTTATCCCACCACAGTTGAAAATGTAAAAATTCCTTCATTCATATACGAACCTGGAAAGTGCCAGCCTTTTTTAACTGTGAGTTAAGGACATCGCTCTCTGGGCGAGCTTTGACAGTGAGAGTCTTTGTGAACATTTGTGTCTCATTGTTCCTTTCCTTGTTCTTCCTTAGCTACAACCTAGGCAGTGGTGTGGCTTCCATCGTGGTGAACGGCTCCTTCAGCGATGGCCGGTGGCACCGGGTCAAGGCTGTCAGGTGAGCCCCTGCCAAAGCGAGACAGAGCTACAAGAGGGTGGATGTGTGCCCAGCTTCCTTTCTGTCCTTCTGCCCTCTAACCCAGCTTCACCTGGCATCCTCATGTTGCTGCCAGTATCCACCCATATCCCCTACTGACACCAATGGGCAGAAACTGAACCCCAGTACCTGTATTGTGTGGATATTTACTTAACACCACATTGCACTACATAAGAACATTTTCATATAAGTATCTAATGTATGCCACGTTCATCCCTGCCGTACATCAATCTTCTCCACCCCTTCCATTGGCCCTCACTTTGGGCCAATGGGACAATTTCATCTCTACTTCCATGTCACATGTACACATGTGATTTTATCTATCTACAAATAAAGAGACCACAAAAGAGAAAAGACATGACATTTGTCTTTTTGAGACAAGTTTGCTTTGATTAATATGATAATCTCCAGGAGCATATATTTTCCTGAGCAATGTCACTTTGGTTCTTTCTTTCTGACTGAAAAAAAAAATCATATATTTGCTAACCATTCTTTGGTTACTCGGCACCGAGGTTGCTTCTGTAGCTTAGCTCTTATGAATAGCACTGCAGCAGACATTAGTGTGTGAGCATCCCTGTGATGTGTAGGGTTGGAGTCCTTGGGGTTTTCCCAAGGACTTGTACAGTTGGATCCTTAGATTTATTAAGAGATCTCCTTATTAATTTCCGTAGCGGTTGAACTAGTTCACATTCTAACCAGCAAGCTCTAAGAGTTCCTTGTGGTCCATATCCTTGCTAGCATCTGTTGTTATATGTGGAACACACTTTTTAGGGGCTAAGTTGGAGTGGGGCCTTAAAACCCCACGAGATGGAAATTAAGGGGTATGAAGACCTTAAAGGATGCTCTGAGTGTCCTTGCATACGCAATCCTCCCCTTTTGAAAAAAATGTTATTATTATTAGAAATTATTAATATTAAATTATTAATATTATTAAATTATTAATGTTATTAATATTATTAGAAATCATGAATGTTCACCTAGCCCTCGTAACGTAACCACGCCCTCCCAATGCTAATTGCCAAGCTGACTTTTGATTAACTTCAGGCAGATTGTTCCTGAGCCTTTACAGTCTTGCCGTGTGTGTCCTTATTCCTAACCATATGTTTTTAGAAATCAGAGAGCAAGTCCAAATCAGCAATGCTAGTAGCATGTGTTAAATGAGTCCAAAGAGAAAAGAAGCTGGATAGAGATTCTGATTGCAGTTCCCTGAAAAAAGGAACATAACTCTTGCTGTGGAATCAGCAGGCGATAGCCAGTGTGAGGCCTGGGGACCATGGGGGCTCAGCATTGTCAAATTCCTCTTCTGCTTCCACGTAGGCTGTGTTGAGCTCATCCTTCTCGAGCCTCCTGCCCTCACCATGGGGCTTGCCTTAGAACCTCAGAAGGTGCTGAGGACACAAAAGCAGACTTAGGTTTATCTGCTGCCAGGCAGCCCAAAAGACCAGATGCATGGGTAGGGATTTTAACAAGTCTCCAGTTCCATTTGTTGAAAAAAAAAATGGTTTCCTGTATTGCATATTTACAGATTTGGATCTCATTTTTTCTTTCTAGAAAACAAGTCAAAATGCAGAGTTCAACCTAACCTGAAAACATTCTGAAGTGAATGGCTCATTCCCTCTCTCTCGTTTACAAAGGACATTGCACGCAGGCATGTCCAAAGGAATGTGCAATGCTTTCTTTGGTTCACAGCACCAACCACATTAGTCTCAACTGCTCTCCCAGTAGCATCGGGGAATAGACCCTGCTTATCACCTTGGGTCAGAATGGTTGGCAGACTAGTCACACACTGTAGGAGAATTTAAACCTTCATAGTTACTATGGTTTGAAGATACATGAAGATACACAATGGTAGGGTCACCAGTCCCTTCCTAGACATCTAAGGAAACATGTTAAATGTGTTTCCCCAAACTGTATAAATTGCTGTGGGCAGAATCTAGATCAAAAACATTTCTGTTCCACCCCAGGCTGCAGCCCACCCACAGGGATTTCAGACGTTTGGGAGAAATAATGCAGAGGAATGTTCCCTCAGAATAATGTCGTATGCCAGAACATCGAGCTTGGCATGCGCGGAAAGCTCAGTAGACACAGCCCCTCCTGTTGACATCACTGATTTCATTTTTATCATGTCGTGGGGTACAGTGAAGGCTGGGTAGGAAATGGAGCCAGCATGATGGGTTGGAGTATCTGTGAACTGTGAGCCGACAGGCCTCATGGAAGTGGGGTCAAGGCTATAGCTATCACATATGGCAAGAAGGACTGGGTTGATGTCTTAATTCTCTATGGAAGGGCAGAGACAACAGAATAAACAAAGAGGGAGTTGCTAAGGGGAGGGGGCTGCTTTGCGCACTGTCTTGCTTTGGATGACTTTGGTCTTGTAAGCATGACACCTAACAGAGTAGAAGAAATGTCTCATTTATCCAACCACTTATGCCAGATAATTGAGACACTGTGCTTTACAACAGTTCATATTCACAGAAGTTTAAAATCTGTATGTTTCATTTTTTTGTGGATTAAAAACAATCATATGATAATATGTGGGTTAGCATAGCAGCAGGCCCCTTATCCCACCTTCATAGAGCAAGATGTGTGTAAGGTACTCTGTGCTTTGCATGCAAAATAGATGGGTTCCACGATAACTCTGGAAGTCGATCGTAATTGTTATGATTTCATATAAGGGTTGCTCATGGATCTGTTAGTATGAGCCATACACTATTCCAGACACCTGGGACATATCATTGAGGAAAACCAAGACCTTGCCTTGGTGGTCTTGCATTCCTCTGGGAGGAAAAGACAAGTAGTGAGCAATAAGCATAATGAATTGTGTATCACGGAGCTCAGAAGGTGACTATACTTTTTTCCAATCTAAGATAAAAGTGATTAGAAGGTATATCTTTTAACTCGTTAGTCTAAAAAGAAGGAAAAATGCCATAACTGATTAAATCAAGTAAGTGGAAATAGTTTAGAGCAATGGGGTGGGTGGCAGTTCAAGCAAGACAAACTATGAAGGTCATTGTCCATCATAGCATCCAGGTAGGAAGGCCTAAAATTCATTTCTAAAATATAGAGGACCCAACAGGAAGAAATTCTTGAAAACTCAGGGAATGAATAGTTGGTATCAGGGAGTGATCCAGGGCTGGTTCTACTTCCCATGGGGCTATAAAAGCCGGCATTTTGTGTGTGCACGTGTGTGTGTGTGTGTGTGCACGTGTGTGTGTTTGTATGTGTGTGTATGCAAGCTTTACAACATCATCACTTAGCACATGGTATATACTTTTGTATCTCTAAATCCAAATGACTGAATTAACTCCGACGATGATTGTTTACTTCGTTTGGTTTCCGTTTACTTTGCTTTGCAGGGATGGCCAATCTGGGAAGATGACGGTGGATGACTACGGAGCCAGAACAGGCAAGTCACCTGGCATGATGAAGCAACTCAACATCAATGGGCCTCTCTATGTGGGTAAGTGACCTTGACCAAAGCTCAATCCGTCAGGGATTTTCCTCGTTAGACCTTTATTTGCTGTCCCTGGGCTGTGTACTCAACAGGGTCAATCAAATACCTGGAAATCAGGAAGCTGTCCAGAGAGTCCATTCTCCCATGTTCTGAACTTCTGACTCACGGCTGAGGAGGCAGGAAGGAACTCGCTCACTTTGCCTCTGTGCTCTGAAGTCATCCACCAGAAAAACCATGCTTTTCTTGTTTATAGAATGGGAACTTTCTAAATATAGCCCACATGAGTTCTCTCTAAGGAAGGAGGATCCGGCTCTGTGTCCCCTCTCAGAATAGAATGAGTAGAATTCCTATAAATGGCTAATAATCCACTACACTGACAAAAATAAACATTAATTAATACCCTTTGTGGTGTTTAAGTGAGCATAGTTGAAAGCTGCCAAGACAGTACCTATGGACATTATATAATATTTCAAAATCTATTGGAGAGCTACTCGGTTTTAAAGATTGTCAGTTGAGGCAGAAATCACATCTGAAATCAGCCTTTTTAAGTGTTCATAGGTGTATCCAATTGGTCAAAATCAAACTAATACTTGCGATGTTCTAGGCAGTCAGAGCTTGACCAGGGCACACTAAATAGACCATACAGAATCTCCAGCTGGTGACCCCTCATCTTGCCTCACTCTCTCCTCCATCTTGGCCCCCTGCAGGTGGAATGAAGGAAATCGCTCTGCACACGAACAGACAGTACATGCAAGGCCTCGTGGGCTGCATCTCTCACTTCACACTGTCCACCGATTACCACATTTCCCTTGTGGAGGACGCTGTGGATGGGAAAAACATCAACACTTGTGGGGCTAAGTAACACCCGCCGGCCTTGTCCAAGGGACACAGCCTCTATCGGAAACATCCCAGGGGCCCGGAGACCCTGCCTGATGCTGCACAGAGGTCTGGGGATCGGGTGTGCTTCCTGTCACCAAGGACAAAGTACGCCCTGGTGGGAACCAAGGCTGGAGGCCCTGGGTGGCCTTCTCTGCAAATGCTCTGTGGGCCAAACCCAATGGACTATTGTGGATAAGAAGCACTGGACATTGTTGTTCGACATATAGAGCCTGTGAGAGATCATACATCAAACCAAGTTCCAGAGACTGTCTGCTGTAGCTCAATAACTATGCTGTGTTAAAGAGAGTGAGAGCGAGTGAGAGAGAGAGAGAGAGAGAGAGAGAGAGAGAGAGAGAGAGAAGAGAGAACCC
>NC_022021.1:27774527-27810523 GCF_000317375.1 Microtus ochrogaster | reverse complement strand
GAGAGAGAGAGAGAGAGAGAGAGAGAGAGAGAGAGAAGAGAGAAACCCCACAGAACAGTATTAAAATACTTTTGTCCTTCCCTGACTTACGACACTAGCAGAATGACTGTGTAACCCTGAACTTCATACTTCCAGTCTTGGCCTGTGGATTGTGTAGATTAACCCCTTCCATTCCTCACTGGCTGACTCAGTGTGCTCTCACTAGTCCATAAGATTAAAGGTTTGGGGGGGGGGAATTAAACAGAGAATCATAATCATGCCATGGACCCATTCCCCAAGCTTACCTCTAATACAAACATCCATTTTTTTATGATGCAAACTGAAGAAAACGGGCCCCCAGATTTTGTAGCTGTACTTTTGTATGTGTCTATTTTTATAGCCGCAGACTGTCCACACTTACGGGGTGCTTTTGCAAGTTGAAGTGGGTGACCTTAATTACAGCACACTTTCCTAATAGCTTTCTTGGAAATGAGATACGATTGGGCCGTTTGTAGTATGAATGAAGTGGTAGAGAGTGACGAGGGTGGGCCGCTGGGGGAGGCGACTATTCTCTCTCAGTGATGGTCCAAGGGTATGAAGAAGATGCTGTCCAAAGTGAAGAGAGAAAGAGGAATGTATCGCTGAGGTGGGGCGCTGCCACGCTGTCTTTAAGAGAGGGAAAGTACCTGTAATCAAGGTGAATAAAGGGGATGAGGAAGCACTCATTTGTGGAGATGTGACTGGTTTTGCAGAGGCCACACCTACAAAGAAACTCTCTACTAGAGTCCGACGTTGTGTGGGGTTTGGGATATGCCCGCAGCAGGATCAGAGGATCTGGGCTAGGACGGAGAAGGGTGCTTCCTTTTCTGTATCATCAGCTGTGCCCTGTGCTATGCGTGCACATGACTGCAGACAGCTGGCTCCCTGGCGGGTCCCCACGATGGGACTCACTAAGAGAAAGGTGAGATGAACGCTGCCCCCATAAGTGGAAAGCAATACGATCTCACTCCTGAAAGGGCCTATAATTAGTCTCGGGCATGACTCTAGTCTTGTTTATGCAGCATCCACTCAGCAAAGGCTTGAGTTTGGTGCAAAGCACAGTTTTGGGCATATTAAGACTCCAAAAAGGTGGCGAAATAAACCAGAGAGGGCTGCCTTGAGTCACAACCTTTTGCCTTTTGTGTTTAGGAGGCTTTCATGACAAGGATTAATATTAATCACAACAGTTATAGTGATCTTGGCCTCTTGCCCATGTCACCTGGTCACCTGGTGAATGTAGTCTGAAAGAAAAAAAGGTATTTAGTAGACTATGGGGCTCACTGCCTCCCAGTCACCCCAACATTTCTCCCTGGAGGCTCCCAAGGCCATTCCTTCCTAAGGTAAAATAGAGCTGTTTTTACAGCACAATGTGAACGGGTGTCCTCTGGGAAAGAGATAATCATTGTGATTTTAACAAAATATCCAGCTGACTGGAGGCCAAGGAACTGTCCTGCAGATGAGTTGTTGTTCTACGAGCGTTATCCTAGGAAAAGGCAATGACCCAGGACCAAGGGCCTGGGAGTGTGTGCTGATTCTGAAGGCCTTTCTGGGTGGGAAGCTTGTGGGGTTAAGGGGAGGTGGCAAGGGGGGCGAGGGTGAGAAGGTGATGGAATGCAGGCAGGAAGGGTCCTATAAGGGCAAGAAGAAGTGAAGGAGAAGGATTCCAAAGGGTAAAGAGTCTCAGGTCTGAGTACAGGGCAAGAAACAAGACCATGGCTCTCCCGCCCTCTCTGTGGACAAAACCCCGGCCTTGTGGAATGAGTTTCTAGCAGAAATAATCATGAGGCTCATGTGTTCAACCCCTAGTTGAGAGCTTAGTCTGGGCTGGTGGCTAGGCTGCTTTTATCTCTAAGTGTAGCCATTATCTCTTGCCACAGTAAGGCTTCCTAACTGACCTCCATGCCCCACCCCAACCCATGGTTCACAGAAGTAACTTGCTTCTGTGCCTTGAATGGCCAGCCTGGAGCCTCTAGCAGCTTTGGTCATCTTGACAAGGTGGTTCTTCAATTCTTTGCTGGAGTTCCTCATGGGCAGAATATCTGAGATGGTAAGGTGACTTGGATCTGCTTTGTGGACTCCCACATCTTGCTGGGACCAATTGGCTAGTGTAGACGTGCCTATCTCGTTGACAGCAGAAGAGAGTAGGGATGCTGGAGAGCCGGGCCAGGTGTCTTACCGCCCAGGCTCAGAACTGTGATGTATGGTTCCACCTGCACCCAGTTAACAACAACATAGCCAATAAATAGTTTCCCACGCACAGTGGAAAAGGAACTCCTCTTCGTAGTGAGAGGACCTGTGACTGATACAAGAACATCCACCATGGATACAAGAAGGGGTACACACATCAGGACCATTAATGTGCCCATCCACCCTAGTAAATCATGTCATTGAAAGACACACCGTGAAGGGAAGAGGTCCCCTGATAACTGCTTTTCTACGAAAGCTTTGGGACTGATGACAGCTGAGTTAAGCGAAGTTCTCTGTGACTGGACAGGCTCAATTCAAGCAGCACTGGCCTCTCTCTTCCCTGGTCTTCTGTGTCTGCCTTGCTCGACTCTCTACCCTTACTGTTTTTCTGAGGAGGGGTGTGCAGGGCCAGAGCTTTGGCTTTTGTGTGGCAGCTGTGGCTAGAGAAAGGTTGAGTAGTCTGGCTGGGAGAGAGGTTCAGGGAGGGGTCAGGGAACTGGGGGTCAGTGTCCTCTCAGCAAAGGAGGAAGGGCACTGTGAAGCATCAGTTCCTGAAAAGCTCCCTCAATCAGAATCTGAAAAAACTCCCCAGAACCTTCCACAGGTTCTAAGCAGGTTGCAGGCCGATAATATTGTTTTTCTACTAAACTGGACTTTGACAACCTTGTATGTTTTCTCTAGACCCACCTCCAAGATCGCCCTCGGGCAAGTCTGCCGGACTGTCTTTGTCCCTGCACTGCCCCCAGAATCCTGTCAGGCACGTCTGTCACCACTCTGACTGGCTTCCTGCTCGCTGCTGCTCACTGCTACTTTCTTATTTGCCTTTCACTTCCTGATCAGCCCCATTCGGGTCTTGAGCTGCTCCAACACAAACAGGCCCACTGGTTTCCACACATCCAACTGCCCCAGGTCCACAGTAACTGGCCTTTCCTTCCGACTTCCCTCCTCTGCTTTCCGCCACCTCTCCCCTCCTCCTTTCCCCGCCCCTTTGGCCTCTCCAAGTGGGAGGAAGGATCTAGGAGATGTGCCCGGAGCTGGCAGGCGGAGCGCTTCCCACTTGGAGGAAATGTTGCATTTTTCACCTTTAACCCAGAAAAAATATGGTTCTCAGAAAGCTTGTTTTTAGCACTGAGAGCTCCCAAAGGAAGAAGAGGGAGGAGGGGCCTGCAGCCCCTCACAGTGGCCTGACCACCCGCTCTTGCCCCATTAGGAGGCTCACCCTGGGAGAGAACTGCCCAGGGGCAGTCTGCCGAACCCCAGCGGTTGTGGTGGCACACTGTCCGAGAATCACACTCACAAGTGTAAAGAGGTGGACGCGTGGACACGGGGACCTGGACAAAGCATTAGCGGCTTCCCCTTCCCTCCTTCCATGCCTGCCTCATCCATACAGTAGCTGGCCGTGAGATGGAAGTCTGGGAACACCTGGCCCACCCGTGCCAGGGCACTTTCGCTGCCAACAGGAATGGAGTAAGGTTCTACAGTTCTCTGGACCCTTCACACTCTAAGGGAGCCCAGCAGGGAAAGAGAGACACCAGCAGGAATCCAAACCACAATGACAAGTGAAAGATGCTGTGTGGCTGCAGCACAGCTGAGTCCCGCAGTGGGGGTCTCAACCTAGAGATTGTCTTCCAACTGCGCTGTAATTAGGCATGCACATAAAACAGACCAAACCAGGAAGGGCCTGGTGGAAGCTAGTGCCCCGCTCACTGGGAGGTCACAAAAGGCCAAGCTTGGAGGACCCGGAGATGGCAAGGCATTGGTGGGGGTGCCAGGCTGTCCTCTGGAAGCTCTAGATTACAGGTGCCTGCATGGGGGCCAGCATATGCAGCCTGACATTGTGCACCAGCTTCTGGCTAAGCACTTTGTGTGATCAGCTTCAACCACGTGACCAACCAATGCTCTTGCATTTCGTCTTGCCAGCTGTGCTCCTCAGACGGCCAGAGCAGGCAGGCTTATTTGACTTAGGAAGATGAAAGCTATGTTACAAGATAGGTGATGGGGCTGGAGAGATGGCTCAGAGGTTAAGAACACTGATTGTTCTTCCAGAGGTCCTGAGTTCAAGTCCCAGCAACCACATGGTGGCTCACAACCATCTGTAATGAAATCTGGTGCCCTCTTCTGGCCTGCAGGCATACATGCAGACAGAACACTGTAAACAAAAATAAATAAATAAATCTTTTAAAAAAGACTTAAAAAAAAAGATAGATGTACTGGCCAGTTTCACGTCAACTTGAAACACACTAGAGTCATTTGGAAAAGGGGAACCTCAGTTGAGAAAATTACCATGCCAGATTGGCCTGTGGTACATTTTCTTGGGTAGGGGGTTGATGGTTGATGTAGGAGGACACAGCTTCACTGTAGATGGTGTCAATCCTGGCCTGCTGGTTCTGTGCTCTAAGAAAGCAGGCTAGGTGAGCCATGCAGATCAAGGCCATAAGCGGCTCCCCTTCACGGCTTCTCCCTTAGTTTCTGCTGCCAGTTTCTGCCCTGAGTTCCTACACTGACTTCCCTGGATGCAGAACCACCAGTTCTAACAAAGTTTTTCTTTCCCAAGTTGGTTTAGGTCATGGTGTCTGACCGCAGCCATAGGTGAGTCACTATCATAGGTGACTTGTCAGATTTCAGCAATAGGGCACAACCCTGATACTGATACCTTAAGAAAAGAAATCAAAGTGCTTCCCCATGGTGTCACTTCCCCGAGAGCACGTCCTGGGTCAGATTCTCTGCTTTCGGATGCTCCCTGAATCTTTCCTCATTCCTGTCTGCCTGTTGTGTGTTCAGTATGAATCTGTCTGCAGACTGTTTTGTCAATCTGTCCCTGTATCTGTGTCTGTTCTCTTATCTGTACACAACTGGACCTTTTTTGGGAACAGGTTACAAAGGAGCATTCTGGGACCTCTTGGGGTTCACAGTTCTGGCAGTATAGAGAGGTTTGAGTAAATGTCCGTTCCTGAGGGTCTCCCAGTCTGTCTGTTGTCGTAGCTCTGCTGAGAGTCAGTTCTTTCAGGGCGCTCCTACTGCAGGTGTGAAAACAGCTACTCCAGCTGGTGGGGAGTCAGGCCCCTCTTCATGCAGTTAGGTCTGCACTCAATTCTTTTCCCTCCTCTCCCTTTCCTTCACATCTAGAAATAGTCTCCAGAACTCAGGGGAGTTGTTGAAACTATTTCTGGTTAAGCAGTGTGATCCCTGGGCCTCTGCCTGGCCCCGGCTTCAAGCGCAAGGCATGACAGCAGGCGACGCCCCTCTGCCTCACCTCTTTTTGCTGCTTTCCCTTGCTGAAATCCCTTTGTCCTAGAAAGTGTGTGGCTCCCAGGAGCGCTAGCTCTTTCCTGGAAAGACAGGGAGGAACATTATGTCTTAGCATTTGGAAGAAGTCTTTGCTATTTGTCTATCGTCTTCCTCCGCTTTGTTTTAAGTCCAAAGGGTTGTCTAAAGGCAACAGAAGTTTCCCAAAATGTAGCGTGCCCCCGCCCCGTTGTCCCAGCTGCCCACTTCTAAGTAGGGGGCCCAGCCCGGGGCTGCAAGCTCCTTGGACAGTCTGATACTAAAGGGCTGCAGCTCTGACTTGGCCGTGCACGACAGGACTTGGATAGGAACGCCTCTGAGGAGGAAGGCCAGGGAGGCTCAAGGAATTTGCCATTTATACTCATTTAATAACAAAAGTTAGGGGCACCGGGCCAGAGGATTAGCTGAGGAAAGCCCCGCTAGGAAGTTGGCTGAAGGAAAGCCGAGTCAGAGAAAATGAAGCATAGGATAGAACCGTGGAGAGCCTGAGGGGATCACAGGGCCCCTGCATGATGACCTCGGTGCCCGTGACAGGCATTTCACATTCTAGCTGAACTTGGGGCCCGGGGGGGGGGGAGTATCAGAGGAAACTATGGGAAAGGGGTGTAAAATAGGGGCACCGCATAGTAGACAATGTGCCCATTCGTTATCCAGGTCATATTAACAAGACCTCAGACGTGAAAGAAGTCTGTGTGACAGTTGGCTGCAGCCTGCTGACCAGGCCAGCGGGGTAAATCCACTCGCCAAGGACGGAAGGCTCACCTGGTGATCTCATCCTCTCTAGCCTGGAAACCAGAGCTCCTGGGAGTTCGTTGGGAAGTCCCAGGTTGTTGAGGGTCAGTGGTCTGCTGGACCCTCCATGGCCTTGCTATCGACCACTCTGGAGATCCTCACCAAAGCAAACTCGTTTTATAAACATTTGCAGAAGGCATCTTCACAAGAAGCTGGCGAGACGATGAAACAGAACACAAGGCAGCTTCGGGGCAGCAGTTGGTGTAGGAGGTCCTTCTGTATTTGTATTGATTTCATTGGTTGAGTAAAGAAAACTGCCTTGGCCTAATTGATAGGGCAAACTCAGGTAGGCGGGGAATTCTGGGAGGAAGAAAGCAGAGTCAGAGAAAGCCGCCTGTTATGAAGCTGCCAGGTCAGACACGCTGAATCTTTCCCAGTAAGCCATGGCCTCATGGTGACATACAGATCATTAGAAATGGGTTGAATCAAGATGTGAGAGTTAGCCAATAAGAGACTAGAGCTAATGGGCCAGGCAGCAATTTAATTAAAATAGATCTCCGTGTGATTATTTCGGGCATAAGCTAGCTGGGCGGTGGGATGCAGCCCGCCATTCCACTTTACAACAAGCAGTTTTCCGAGGCCCAGCAGACCCTCTGTGCTCACTGGCCACTTCATCCTTTCGAGGCCAGCAGAGGCCATCTCTTACGGAAAGGTCTCATCTTTTCTGTAGTATCTCCTTATTTAGCTAGGCACTCAGGATACTGACATTTTGTTAGCTTTAAGGCCACTGATTATTAACCTCACCACAGGAATAATGTTTCATCTTACTCATTTTGGGACAAGAATCCTTCAGGCCAGGTCACAAGAATCCCGGGGGCTTCTTGGAGTCATACCTGCAGATAATTATGTACTTTTACAGACTAAGAATATCCCGCTTACTTGCTCACTTCCCTAAACAATGAGTCAAACGCTCATAGGATAGGGAAGTTTCATATTCAGAGAGAAAAATCTATTTTAGGACTCCTACTTATAGCTGACAAATCTATTTTCTTTGAGTATAAGTGTGTTTCCAATGACTGCATCTCAGGGCGGAACACAGTGGCTGTGTTGGGACCCCAGAGGCCAAGGAAACTGAGTCATTAAGTTGCTTTTTCCAGATGTTGCTCAGCTTTAGCCCTTGGATAAGTCTGGTCCCTGGGTCTGTTGGCCACATCTTGGAGGAAGTGGCAAAGGAGCAGAGCTCTGAATTAGATCCAAATCTTCATTAACTGGTTGATGGGAAAAGACCACATTTTATGGCACAGAGGTTTTGAGAGTTCTCACATGTGCGAGTGGCCACCAGTAGGAAAGTCAAGTGTTATTTCTGACTCTGACCAAACTTAGGTCAAGTGTGTTTGCCATTCGAGGTCACTCACCATTTGGTAAGACGATGGGCAATATGGAGAAATCTGTTATATATAACTAGATAATCCACCTATCCTCTCTCTGTTGCCATTTTACACATCCACCAAAGAACAGAGTCTTAAAAATATACTGTCGATAGCCGGGCAGTAGCGGCGCACGCCTTTAATCCCAGCACTGGGGAGGCAGAGGCAGGAGGATCTCTGTGAGTTCGAGGCCACTACAGAGTGAGTTTCAGGACAGTCTCCAAAGCTACAGAGAAACCCTGTCTCAAATAAATAAATAATAAATAAATAAAATACTATTAATATGCCTTTCAAGACATATTAAATAAATGAACACAGTTTCTAAATAGAACATACAACATGTTTAAAATATCAAAAAGTTAAATGTTCAAAAAGGGTCAATGATGCGCAAGGTTACACAAACATCTTTTATCTTTCTTTTTTTTTTTTTTTTGGTTTTTCGAGACAGGGTTTCTCTGTGGTTTTGGAGCCTATCCTGGAACTAGCTCTTGTAGACCAGGCTGGTCTCGAACTCACAGAGATCCGCCTGTCTCTGCCTCCCGAGTGCTGGGATTAAAGGCGTGCGCCACCACCGCCCGGCTTCTTTTATCTTTCTAATTTTTCTTTAGTATTGATTTATCCAGTCAAGATTTCCCTATAGGTACCACAGGGTACTTCTGGTCCAAGCACAGAAGTTTAATGAGGGTTCTTCCTCTTTCCATGGCTGGAGACTGCGCCAAAGGAAGCACCCTGTAAAAAATAACCAGGGACCACACCTGTCCTTTCTCTCCCCTCAAGGCACATTCAAAGATTTGCCAAGCCCCTAAATGTGGCCTGTACTGCACCAAGCTGTGGCTGTTACACATGCCAGGCCTCCCCCACCCCGTCTGAATTCCAAACTAAGGTGCATGGTGCCAGGGGAAACTGCAGGGGCTGCAGCAAACCAAGGACCGAGGACCTAAGAACAGTGGCAGAAGCTCGCATGACCCGAGAACGTGCAATCAACACTTGAGGGTGGAAGAAATGACCTGAGCAAAGTGGGGGCTCCAGCAGAGCTCCACTGAAACAGATGTCAGGGGTCTCCTCCTAAGGCTTTGTTGTATGCTGTCAACCTCCGCACTGCGCAGGGGATGTCTAAATACGCAAGCACTTACGCCTTTACAATGATAGCCAGAAAGGGGGTCATGTCAAAAGCGAGCATCTCTCCTGCAGGGAATGCTTGGCTCCCAACAGCCTTAGCATTCTTGCAATCTGCATCGAGGCCCAGGTTTCAAGATGCCTGGGATGGGAGGGAGTCTGAGCATCCTCCAGTATGGTCCAGGTGACCAGTGGTGAGCTCAGGAACCTAGGTAGGACTGCACAGACAGCTTCACACAAACATGGCAAAGCCTTCAGCACAAACTTGAAAACAGAGAAACCAGGCCCAGCCAATAGCATCTGTTGGTTCTGGGCGAGTGAGAACTCTTGGTTCGCTTCTGATGGGGTGTGTGAGCTGTCTGCAGCGTGACTGGGCAAGCAGCAGTGAGGGCAAGCCAGCGAGCCGTCTACTCTCGATACTGCTTCCTCGGCCTCCACCAGCTCTCTGAGGGGGAGGAAGAGAGAGACAGAGTCCAAGTTATGCCTTCCTCTCAGGCTGCCTGGCACAGTGACGTACGTCTGCAGTGGTGACAGGCTGGCTGGGGCCGAAAGGGGACAGATGATTTAAATCTGAGCTGGAACGTAAAATGATTTCTCCCTTTCAAGCATTTAGCCACCAGAAAGATGAATGCACTGGGCTCCGTTCATCCCCACATTATTTCCGTCTGACAGCTTATCGAAACCATCTTCCATTGCTTTTCTTATTCCCGCAACCTGAGACTGATCTTCTAAGAATAAAAATCATCTTCAATTTAATTTTGGATCAGTTCAAGTCATCTCTCATTATCTCAATTTCCCTGGGTTATAAAGACTAAATGTCTTGAAATCAGTTTTACTGCTTGGCCATTCATGGGGATGGCAACTGGGTCAAATGTATAGGTCATTTAAAATGAATTCTATCCTTCTTTTGTAAAGGACCAAGGTTTGCTAGCCAACGCTGTACTGCGGTGGTGGGTATCATGCGTTACCATTTATTCATCCATCTCTTGTGTTTCTTTTTCCTAATAAGCACATCGTTCTTCTCTTTAGCCTTTTCAGTTCCTCAAGGTAATGGCGGTAACACATTTTGGCTGCAGAACTCACCTTCTGGGAACAAGTTCTGCATTGAGAATTCCCCAAAGTACGGACCATATGTGGGAGCTTTTCTAGCACTTAAATATTAACATGTGTTTCACAACTCATTTACAACGGACTTGCACTTTTACAGGCTAAAATCAGGCCCATTCACGCTGCCTGTTGCTCGGGGTAAGTCTGAACTAGCTATAGCAGACAAAGACCTCCATTTCTCACTATATAAGCCTCTAATGGCACCGCATACTTCAAAATGACTAGAGTTTTGCTATGTCGCTGGCTATATTTCAAGATTCAGTAAGCTGAAATTTTAATGCCTTCCCAGAAACTCCTGAAATATTTGGCTATCTTGGGAGATAAATTAAAATCCTTGCTTTAAGGATCAGCACTTTTCTCTCTCTCCTTCCTCCTTTGCTAACACTGGGCTCCCATTTTCTAAACATTAATTTTATTTATTAAAATTTAAGGTTCTCTTTATTAAATCTGTTTTTTCTCTAAAAATATAAGCCTAATTTAACAGAGCAATCAGAAAGTGCAATCATCAGAATGATGATGTCATCATCAAATACCAAAAACACAGCTAGAGTTTCTGTGACTATTTTAGCACCGCTGTGATTTTTATGAGATCAAAACAAAACAAAAAACAAAGTGAAAACCACTTTTCCTAGATGTTTGAGCACGAGAGAAAAGACACCAAATCAATAACGTCCACATTTACCAGGGTAAGATGTAAGAAAATATATTTATTTCTTTCCATGACAATACTATGATAAAACTGTTAAATACATGCATCTTTTAAAAACAGACATAGGTAACATCTTCATAGAATTAACAGCCAAGCAATACTAGTATTATATTTATAGTGTCTTAGTAATAGGTTATTTACATATTCTATGTTCTTGTGATAATCATGTTTCCCAAAACACGTGGAAGCTAAATTCTGAAATTAGGATATAAAATGTTCAAATTTCTCATTCTAACAATAACATCATATCCAAAATTTCACAAGGGTGGAAATACTTTGGTTAGCAATCTCTGTGAGTGTTGTTTTATTCCATATGCAAGTCAGGATTCTGCGAGTCATGGAGACACACATCAATCTGGTTTGCTTCCCATATACGCATTTTTAAAAGATTCCTTAGAGGATGAAACATGACTTTAAGTATTGCACGTCATTAACTGATCACTTGTGTGAACACAAAAACGTCTGTAGTGGTGGCTCGACAGGAAACGGAAAGGGGAAACTGTAAAGTCTATCTTCTCCCAGCTACACAGACACACCTGACCAAACGAAAGTTAGTAAACAGCTACTATTTACAAAAACCTAAAACTATTCAACATAACACCATCTTGAAAAAAAAAACATTCACTCTACAAACCTTATAAAAGACAAAAACTTCTATCTGTTCACAGTATGTGTATTTTGTAAACAGTAACGCACTGTAATGCAACTCTGAAAGGAAAAAATATGACAATTTCTTTAGTGTTACAGGGATAATGGCTTATGATCAACTAATGAAAGGTTTGGTTTAAAACAATTGAAAAAAACCTCTTACTAGGAACACTGAGGACTTGTAGATGACTTACTTTACCTTTGAAGATGCCTGTACGTTGGAACCATCTCAGACTCCGCATATCTGTTTCTGTCCAGAACAATCTTTTTGGAACGACTCTGAACAGGATGTAGCTCAGCAGTTGCTCCGTCTCAGGGTACCCCACCATACTTCCCCCACCATAAGGAGCTGAACGGGGTTTTCTCTTCAATGCTTCACCGCGGTATTCCATACTTTCTTACATAACACATTGGAAGGAAAATTAAACAGAAGGAACAGCGGCTAATAATTGGCCTACCAGGAGAGGACAGGTGACAGCCTGCAGAGCCGACAGGAAGACTCATCTGAAAGCTGTTATTCATTTTGTTCTGTGAGCACCTGCCAAAGTACTACGTTGTCCTTGACTTAAGGAAGACTGGATGATCACCTAAAAATATTTCGATATTTGAGGATATGCTACTGGAATATCTGGAAGCAGGCTCAGAAGTTGAAACTGCCCATTTGAAATGGAATAATTAACAATAAAAGTGCATATAAGGAAACAGAATAACTTTAAGTAGTCGCCCAATTAGACACACCCAATATCTTAGGCATAAGTACAGCAAAAAGTCTGCAATAGTTTGATTTCTTCTAAAGTTCTGATTGACTAGCACAAGGGTGATCTTGAAGACACATATGAATGTAATAAACATTCATTTCCTCATCAATTTTTCTTAGCATTTTTTTTCATTTTTAAGGGATCCAGTTCCAGCTACCAGAAAGTAATATAAATTATTATGGGTTTATATCTAGTTAATGTGCAATCAGTTATGGTTGATTTATAATAAAAGCATACCACAGTTAAAATTTAACTTCGGCAAATTCTATTTACACCTTGGACAAAAATTATCATTCATGATGCAAGGAGAACAGGCACTACTCTAGTTAAAATCAAGGGGATCCAGTCATAATCTAATATCATAATTAGAAACATGTGGCTAACTAGATCAAATAACAACCCCAGAAACTCTGACAAAAGAAAACTTGATATTGCTCAGCTGAATGCCATTCTCCATCCTTTATGCCTGCATTTAGAAATAATTCATCTGTAGTATAATCGGCATGAACATGATCATGCAATTTACCAAGATAAAAGCAGCAATTGAAAAGGAGTAAAAAAGAAATGTCGCGACTCTAGTTTAACTGAGAGGCTTTAGCAGTATAAATAGCACTGGGGCAGAATCATGATTCAGGCTAAATGAATTTGAAGGCAATTCTAGGGTTATATCTAAAAGATTAGTGTCCTGTAAGTTTGGCCACACTTCTCCCCCAGCCCCCGGCCCCGGCCTTTGGGTACAAGAAGGAGACAGGTATGGCAGCATGAAGCTGTCTCAGCAGAAATATCAGTTCAAAGGAAATGTCTGGAGATATCTCACAAAGAGAACGAGTTCTTCTGTTAATCAATTAAGCTCACACACATGGCTAGCCGTAACATATGCTAGGTTGGTACAAACGCGTCTCCAGATGGAAAACTCGTTGGATAAAAGCAAACTCCACATGGTTCCAAGTATGCTGACAGTGTCTAAAGAAATACCTGCTGCTTTTCCTCCAACTGTGGGGCTGCTTCTACCGTATACTCAAAGCGCTCAGCTATATGTGAGCTACATCTTAATCTTTAGCATCCTTCCAGACAGTTCTGCTGAGTTTGTAACACTCAGGAGGGACTCCTTGCACACAGCCACTGGGCTGCCGCTGTGTGCCTGGCATTAGCAGCTAAGGACCCTTTCCCAATGCTTCTTCACTTGGGAAGCCAAGGATCACACTTCCAGAATCCTTTGAGAAAGCATTTCGCTAATTCTAACACAGTTTGAAACAGAAAACAGCAAAAGTTGCCTTAGTGCAAACAAAGAAGTTTCACCAGATTAAATGCCTAAGCAGTAAGAGACTTGGAGACAATACTTTCTGCATATTAACACATTAAGGGGTACTTTATAAATGAAAAAAAAAATACCACAACATTGATTTCAAATTCCCATTGAGAGAAGAAATTCTCTAGCCTTTCACTAAATTACATTCATTTAATTAACACAGAAAGGACTGTGATATTTGATAAATTACTGGGGCATGGGAAATTTCTAACAAGACTTCAGTTCGCAAGGTCTGAGAATGTGACTTTCTGCCATTTCTGAGAACGACAGTGCTCGGTGTTGTGAACGCAAGCCTTCAAGTTCGGTGAACCACGAGAGCAATGCTAATATGGAAAACGAGCCTGACACTTCCTCCCTCCAGCTTCCCAATGAATGGCTGCTTCTGTTGCCAGCAGCGGGAACAAAAGCACCTCTGTCACACAGCATAGGCACACACTCAACTTTCTAGATACGCAGTACAACCATCTCAAATCCAGGACACTGCCAGTTCAACAACTGGAAGAATTCGGAAGCCACAGAAGTGCTAATTAACGTGGCACACAGCTCACAGCTCTCACGCCAAAAGCCGAGTCAAGTATTTAAGACTAAATTAAAGACTGAAAATGGCCACTCCCAAGTATTATGATACCCCTCCCCCCCATCTCCACCGCTCACAGGGGAATCGGAGTGAAACAGGCTTACAGAAACATGCCCTGCATGTCCCTTTCTCCCGCCCTCTCCCTGCCAGGCTTCTTCTGTGCGCACACCTCAGCAGGAACGGCAGAGATAACAACACTGCCTGGGGATGTGGCTATCTTCAATCCAATGGGAAAAGACAAGGACAGCTGCCTCAGCCTCAGTCCCTAGCCACGTTTTCCTAAAATGATCTGCGGGTACCGCCCGCTTCTCAGTGGCCTAGCGGTCCTGGAGTTCAAAGGCAGGGTAGGATGAGCAGTGTTCTAAATGTCCCTCACGTTTGAAAGAGGCCTGTTTTGATGATAAGTCCATTTCCTTGCGTTCTCAGGTTGATGCAGTTCAGAAGGATGAGCTCCTACCTTCCCTGACACTCACCCCCATTAGATGGAAGATAAAACGGATGAGCTTCAGTGGGGAATGAGGTATAGGCTGAAGGCGAGCAGAGCAGAGCATTAACAAGATGTGGCACGGGAGGAGGCAGCGTGGCAGGGGAGGCAGCAGCCAGGGCTCAGAGCGGCTGGGTGGAGCATCAAAGAAAGGACCCAAAGAGGGAAGGCACAAGGAACAAATTAAACTGTTTGGAGATGACTCTAGCTTGGAATATTTTTCATGACTGAAAATTTCTAAGAGTTATTATCTACCTTTTATTTATTATATAAATGCATAACTAATTGATTTCACTCCACAAACCATCATATCACGAAGCTCCAAAATGTAGCTGCAACCTGGGGTTAAAAACAGGATCATGCACTCATTATCTGATTTTTATCCCTTGTCATTCTGCATTTTTTTTCCACATGACTTTTTAAAAGAGAAAATATGAGACCAGGCATGGTGGCGCACGCATCCCAGAGCTCAGGAAGCAGAGGCAGGTGGATCTCTGTGAGTTTGGGGCCAGCCTGGTCTACACAGTGAGTTCTTGGACAGCTGGAGCTACATAATGAGACCCTGTCTCAAAAAAGGAAGGAAGGAAGGAAGGAAGGAAGGAAGGAAGGAAGGAAGGAAGGAAGGAAGGAAGGAAGGAAGGAGTAAAAGTAAAAAGAGATTAAGAACTAAAACACCAATACACTATCTGCAAGTTTGGGGGACTTCAGATGATACAGAGCAAACGTCTACTCAGGTGTTTCAAACTCACATACTTACACACTTGACAATAAAGGGCAGAGCAAACACAAACACACAGCATATACTTAGGTTTTTACTCTGCTTTTCTGAGACCCTCATTCACTGTACACATTGCTGATGAGAAACCAGGATAGATGGAGGGTGCTGTGCTCGGACCGGGCTCTCCATGGCTCACAGAGCAACCACAGCCACTACCCAGCAATTCCGTAAGCGTTACGACTTCTATTAAAGTCACCATTTACTAGCTGCTCTGGGGAGAAATGATCTCCCTTTAGGTTTAAGCTTACGGATGTGAAGATTGGGTCTGAAAGGCTGGACCACTAATTGCCTGAAGGAGGAGGGGCTGGGGCTCATGAGCAGAAGAAAGCTACTGAGAGACCCCCAAAGATCATCATTCGCTACTGGTCAGGTGGATGGCAAACCTTCTCAGGGGAGCGGAGCCGTATCAGAGCTTGGGGTCAGCACGCACCAGTAGTTAGCGCTTAGTAATCATCTTACATGGTAACTCATCACAACTATACACTGGTGAATAATGCTGACTTTGTTCTTACAAAGCAGACACCATAACACAAAACAGAAATGCAGAGAAAATCTGGAGCTAGTTCTAGAAATTTCCAACATGAGGACAACGGAAGCCAGCGTGCCAGCCACGTGACAGGAAAAAGGTTTTCACACCCTGCTTAAAGCAGGACAGTGTGATTCTGATTCTGGCTGGTCAGTGTCACACTTGTTTTTCCAAGTTTGTACCCCTGAGACAACTGTTTGGTTACCGTTATACAGTAGGCAGAGAAATCAGCATGCCCCGTCACCTGGAATACCCGACAGGCACAGACATCGGTACACTCTACCAAGCAGAACACACCAGATAGCGGTTGCTACATGAAAAACTAGACTCGCTTTTGTAAATGCTGAGGATAGGGGCATCGTAAAAGTTTTAAAATCTGTGTTTGGTTTTCCTCTAGACTGCAATAAATGTCAGGCGAAGTAGCGTTATTTTGACTTGTCCATTTTTCTTCCTGGCCTGTAAATCCACTTGGAACTCCATAACATATAAAGACGAGAAAACCAGTAACAACAGACAGTCGTTGAGATTTGTTTTGCATATACGAACTAGGCAGAGTTAGTCGTGAAATCCTTCTGGAGGATTCTTTGGCTCAATCAAAAACAGCTTCAAATCTTGAGTTTCTGTGGCTGAGGTTTCCGAGTCACTGGACTTGGGCTTTTAGGGTACATTAAAAGCGCATTCTCGCTTCTAGTGTCACTTGCCCGGAGGGAAGGTCTCTGGTTCTCCACCTTCGCTGAGTCCCTCCAGGAATGAATGCCCCAGCTACTGCTGGGATGTTGAGATGGCAGACTGCACGGGCAAAGGGTGCCGGGTTAGTCATTTGGTTTGTTCTGGAAAAAGTTTGTGAAGGACCACCCGCCTCCGTTAGATTTAGGGGAGTCATCATCTTTAGGGGGAATCAAAAACTGCCTGGAATTGATGGAACATGGACTTCCAAAGGAGACAATTTCACTGTTGCTGTCTGTGGACCTTGGAGAATCCGGAGAGACCAAATTCCAAGTATTCACATTGGCCTGAGGTCTGTAGCCCGCAGCCTTATCGGCTTCGTCTTCCGCGGCTGTGTCCTCCACAGCACAGTTAATGGGGAGGCGCATCTGCGGCTTATAGCCGGCCGCCACTGCGGGGTCACTGTCCTGCTCTTCCTCTGGCTTGGCCTGAGGCTGGTACATGGACTGAACATCGATGTACACGACCTGGGAAGTCCCTCCTGCTTCGTCTGCTGTGGGGTTCGCTATTTCCTCCTCGATGATGGGTGGGCAGTAAGACACAACCACGTGGTTCTCGGGGTCCGGCTCAGAGCTCTCGGCAGGACGCTCGGCCACGGGGGAGATTATTTCTGTATCTTCTATTTTAGGAACGATTGATCGAGATTCCAGAACTTCGACGTTATTTGGAGTACAGGGGTTCATTTCCAATGTTTTGAGAGCACTGCTTCCCTGGAAATAAGTTCAGAACAGTGGTTAAGACAGTACTGCATGCTTTAGCGGGGCTCCTCTGACAGAAAGACTTGTATTTTACTTTTTCCCCCTTCACATCTGTTTATAAACACTGGCCTCAGCAGTTCTGGAGTTCACATCCAGAGCAAAACTACTTCTCCCCCCCCTGTCAATATTTTCCTTACTTTTCATAGTGGTTAAAAAAAAAAAGCGTGGTATAAACACTGAATGAACTCTGGACATTCAACAGATGCTGAAGCATGCCACCTTCCTCATACTTCTTTCTCGGGCTGACATCACAAGCTTCTCACAAAAGACAGAAAGAAGGAGCCCTCGGGTCCCCAAACGCAAACACATGAAATGAAGGGTTACCTCGCAGAGGCTCTTCTGAAACTGTAAGGCTTTACAGTTCTCTGGGTTGGGAATATCAGGGTAGAACGTCTCCTTAATCCTTCAAAGAAAGAACAAATCAGGTTTAGTTAACTATCACGCAGCAACAGAGTAACAGAATGAAGAAGTCATTTGGCTTGGCTGGAGACTGTTTTCGTGACCACGCCAAAGGGCACCCGAGACACAGATGGAGGCTCTCGACCATGGGCCACTCGCTAGCGATCCGACACAGGGCTCCGGTGTGCACGCTGCGGACCACAAGACGGACCATGTTTGAGCTACAAGACCTTATTGGGTCAAGGAAGTAAAAGTAAATAATTTACAGCGATGGCTGCGATCATGTCTCACGTGTCTCACTGCCAAGTTTTCACCGTAAACTGGATGAAGCAGGGCCGGTGACTCAAGGGACCTGTCTGCTAAGCAGGCCTCTCCTCAGCACAGGGCCTAAACTGGCAGGGAAGCGCTCAGCTAAGGTGGGGAAGCACAGTGAGCACTTGCATTTTTAAAGCATTAATTCTATTTTCAGTTTTTGTTTTGTTTTTATTCGTTTGTTTGCTTGTTTTTGGAGGTAGAGCCTTAGGGAGCCCAGGCTGACCTGGAACTTGAGGTACTCCCCCTGCCTCAGCACCCCCTAGCCCTGGGATTACAGCCATGAGTCACCTATACCAGATGAAAAAGATAACAGAAAGTATTAAAGGTGACGGGCATGAGAGACTGAGACATTGCCTGCTGAGCTAAAGAAAAATAAAAAAGCTAAAAACTTCAGATAAAAATTTGACATCGGGGAAAACGAGGTTTGCTCGACATCCTATATTTTTACACTTATAACTACAAAGAACGCCATCATTTGGAGTTCCTGAAGACTGGAGACTATGCGGACCAGTTCCTTGCTCGCCTGGTCCTTCTCTCACTGCACTGTGAAACTCTGAAGCCCAGGCTGGCTTTCTCATGGAAGGGGCATTCACACGTGATACGTAAGGGAACAAAAGAACAATTCTAACGGGTCATCAGGACCTGTGCCATCTTAATCATTAGGGTCCATCGAATCCTGCAGATAGCCACTGCCAATTTCTGTGTGAAAATATCTTTAAAGCCAACCTGCCATTACTATAAATTATTAGTAAAGACAGCGGGCGGGGGGAGGAATATGCCTTTTTACTCTATGAGTTCTTAAATATTTTCAATCAAATGTCATATTCTTACTTGATATTGAAGTTGACGTTCTGACTAAAAAGAGCATAGTTGACCAATCTGCGCAACATGACGGATAATGAATCTGGCAAACAAACAAATGGGTGAATGAAGACGTTCCATTACCATTCTCGCTTCCGATAGCACAGGATGCTTGTCACCACGCCAACAATGACAGCCACGGCCACTGGGATGAGGATGGCGATAATTAATCCCACAGCTGAAAGGAAGCAGTTATAAATATTGAAAATCACCTCTGGAAGTGCTGGGCGCAGAATAAACTTAAATTAGGACTAAGTGTTATTTGAAGAGACAGAAAAAAAAAATCTAACCAATCCAGGGACACTGAGAAACAGCAGAATTGCTCAACCCTGTCATTGATGACACAGGACCAGATGTTTCTGGTGTGAGGAGGGGAGGGAAGGGCTGTCCTGGTCGCGGTGGGAGGCTTAGCCACATCCTGGTCTCTACCCAGGAGGTGCCAGCAGCACTCCAGTTACCGTCAAAAATACTCCCAGGCATTGCCAAGGTATCTTCGAGGGGGCAAAACCACCTCCCACTGAAACACAGCTTTAGTATACCACAGTGTCATGGCGCTGTACTTCAGACCTGGATGTGAACTCCATCCTGGCTGAGGGGAACACTCAAGTTGAACCAGAAGCTCTCTCATGACAGCAAGGGCTACTTGTTGAGTGCCATTTCAGACATACAAAGTGTGGTGTTTTACTAACCTTTAATGAATGTTCCTTACACACTTCCCTAGACATATTAAAATCAAATTAGCTGGGGAAAATATTTAAACTGGATTTAGAAAAAAAATCCACTATGCATTTACACTTCTAGATTTTGGGTGCTTCCCTAGATTAATTAATTTCTTATATACTCATTGAGAAATAGTTTGTTCAAACTGACAGGAAAACAAAACAAAAAGTCCTCTTGTGACTTCTAACACTCTCCCCATTCTGACATAAAAATACGAAGCCTTAGAGCAATGGTTCTCAACCTGAGGGTCGTGACCCCTCTGGCAAACTTCAATCTCCAAAACATATTTACATTATGATTCACAACAGTAGCAAAGTTATAGTTATGAGGTAGTAATGAAAATAATTTTATGGTTGGGGGTCACAGCACCAGGAAGGCTGAGAACCACTGCCTTAGGGCTTGGAACAAAGATGCCTGGGCAGCCCCCAGACACTAGACACAGTATCACTTCAATGGGGAAGGCATTTCTAGGGCATTGTGGAACTTACAGTTTTCCTTGGTCACCACAAACATGCTCTTCTCTGGACCCAGCCCGCCATGCGTGTAGGCTCGCAGGACCAGGTGGTAGCTGGTTTTCCCCTGAAGATCAGCAATCCTCAGCGTCTTCTGGGATATGTCAGTGATATTCTTCAGCTTGATGTCAGAATGACCTAAAGCGAAGAATAGTCTCACTCAATTCTAAGGTCACTTTAAACATTCGGACATGCAACCAGGCACCCTTTGGAAAACAAGTCTGACTTCTGGCCACACCCAGACAAGGATCTGGGGCCACCTTCAGTTCTATTCCTGACAGCCACACCATCTAAACTCTTTAAACTCAGGCTTCTCTGACTCTGCAAGGGAACAGCATGGCTTGGCTCCCAGCGACAGTCAAGTTTCCAGGCGTCTTCTTTAGAACAATGCCTGGCATAGGGCGGACAACCCGTGAAAGTCACTTCAGAGAAAGCCCTGAAACTCAAAGGCACTCAATACAGGCCCTTAGGAAGCAGTGGCAGAGACTGGGCAGGGCAAAGGTGCAGGGCAGTAGACATGACCTCAGTCCTTGGGAAAGGACGCACGTGGTGGGAATTCTCAACAATAGGATGCTATGAGGATGCTTTGGGATCACTTCAAAGGGAAGGATGAAGATTGGTTGACTGTTTCATTCATGAAAGTCGGGACCAAAATAATGTAAGGCGAGAGCTGAAACAGCCAAGCAGTAATAAACAGTGACTGATGAAACGAACCAGGTCCTTCTGGCCCCTCGCCTCCACGGCCACCTAGAAATCAGGGAGCCTTTCTGTAAGAGTTTACCTGGATTTCACAACAGCAAGCTTAGGTAACCAGCTCTTAGCCTATGTTTGTTCAGAAAGGATGGAGGAGGTTTAGCTCCTTTAGACTCACTATCCTTGCCTGTCCCCTACCACATTCACAGAGAAGCATCACCACATTGGGTGAGGGAATTCAATGCTCACATTGCTACAATCACAGAAGATTGGTCATTGATTTTTTTTTTTTAAAAAAAAGCTACTTGGTATATTTGCATTTTTCTTTCCTATTGTAATTGCTTTCTGCCCTTCTTTTGCTTGATTGTTTTAAAATTTCTATGTGCTAATTTCTCAGTTCTTCCCATACGCTTCAGCGAATCCTCAGTGTATTTTCCATGAATGGAAGTAACCAACCCTCAGGCTCCCACTTCCTCCCGATGGGGGCTGCTCCTCTAGCCCCTGTGGCATATGCTGCCCTCTCCACTGACCCTACCCCACTCCCAGCTCCTTTCTGCAAGTTCCTTCTTCTCTTCCAGTCAGTGAGGCCGTCTTCCTTCTAGCAGATTCCAGAGAAAGGCAGTACAGGGGAAGGAAACTCGCAGCCTCGTAGGCCTAGAGAACCTTCGTTCTACCCTGCTACTGTCTGACGGAGAGGCTGGATGCAGAATTTTAGGCGGAGAATAGCAGTCACCCAGCGTTTTGAAGACATTTCTGCAGTATCTTCCAGGACCCATTGACAGGCAAGTCTGCCACCATTTTGATTCCTGATTATAACTGGGGCTCGGAACCCCTTCTTTGTATTCATGGTTTTTCTTTTCTGTCTCTTTTGTTATTAAACACAAAACCACATTTTAAAAAATGAATAATATCCTATGGTATAGAATATGCCACACTAGCAAGAAGTGGACACCCTTCTGTGGGACTCACAAGGAAAGGATTCATAGTAAGTGATTCTGACTTTTGAAGAATTTACATGCTATTTATTGTACACCTTTCCAGACAGCCTTGGGAACAGTTATTTAGCTATGCATTAGACTTTTCTCTTTATGTGTATTTTAGCACTGTAACCAATGCCGCATTAACTCACCCGTCTCGAAACTCCTCGTCTTAGGTGTATCTCGCTCTCCTTTCTGAAAGTAAAATAAATACCCTCTTAAAAAGCCGCGGAGCTCTTCCACAGGGATGTCTTCCCATTTTACTAAGATCGAATCTGCAGACGTATCTTCCACAGTAAAATTCGGTGCCACAATTGGAGCTGTCAAAACAAGAAACCACTTGCTGAAGGGTGGGGCACCAGCAGCTTTTGAGGGGGCTGACTTCAGAGACGGCTAACCGTGGCACTAAACTGTATTCTCTACTCCGTCACGAACCCCGCAGGCAATGGGCCAACACTTCCACACTGATGACCAGCGGAGCTCAGGAAGGAATCATAGCCTTGACACACATCCAGGGATAACCTGTGCCACATCTTTAAGTGACCACTCGAACAGACTTCATGCTTAGCCCCCCTTTTTATTTAGTCCTGGATACATTCCCAAGTTTAAGCGTCTATAAACACAAAGCAAGTATTTTTGACAGCCTTGATTTAGCTTTCTCAATGCCAATACTGAAACTGTGAAATAAACAAGTATATTTTTATTGGAGAATAAGTGATTAAAAAATTTAAATTTAAATTTGTGACCGACATTATTTTATCTTCCTTGATCTAAACAACTAAATCAATATGTTTTGGAGACTAACTCTTGCTATTTTCCTATTCATAATTTCTCATGTTATCCAAAGTTTAAAAAAAATTAACTCATTGATTTAACTTACCTAATTCTTCTATGTATCCAATTATAGAACGCAACAATTGATATCCCTGATGAGTGCACCCATAGAGGTAAAAATTATATCTCACTCCTGGCTGAAATTGATCTGTAGGATGAACAAAATCAGTGAACACTCATAAGTATATGTAGGTAAGCAAGAATATTTATTCTAGAAGCATTAAAATGGACAACATGATAAAATTTCCCAATCTAATTGCAAACAGGTTTACTGTGAAAACATATTGGTACTTTTTAAATAAAACTGGCAAACATTTAGGAGCATTAAGCAAAACTTGAACACCTTCACTTCTATAGTAATGAAAATCTTCGAGATCGTGGGATGACATTTCTTAGAAGAGAAAAAACTATGACTGAGGTTGACATCTTGTTCTCGCCTCCCAGATGCCACCCAGTCTGTTCACTACACAACTTCGTGGTCACAATGTGCTAATGAACGATTCTGCTTTCCTCTGTGCAAGAAACAACATCTCTCCCCTAGTCCCAGAGCACTGAAAACTCCACTCCAGCTCAGAGCCTCAGGGACAAAGGAACCAGGCAGGCCTTGGAAGTTTGTTTCTCCTCCTAACACTCACTGAGCAGGACTTGCAAGGAACTATCTTTGGCTTTTTATTATTATTTTTAGGTTAGCACACAAAGTAAGCCATCACGGCATCTTCACACGTTCATACTTACACCTGGGTCTCTGGCCCCACCTTCCCTTATGTGCACCCCACCCCACCCCTTCTAGTTGAGTCTCTTTCTTCAACCCATGAAGCACCTTTTAATGTCTCATCAGTTACACAACCCAACAGAGCATGCAAGACGTGAGAAACGCAGACATTCACAGAGCCACATGCCCAACATGGAGAAGCTGGCAAGCATGGGGAGAAACATAGGCAGGCGCAACCATGACTCTCATGGGAGATGTATGGGATCTTAAGTGAAGTACCAATCAAGCCCACGAAGATCAGAACAAGCCCTCCAAGCGACCTTTGAAGAGGATGGTGAAAAACCGTAAAGCAGCTCATCTTGGAAGAGGATAATGCTTTAATAACGTTCTAACAGTGCAGGAGCTATCAGCTCCTGTGTGGAGCAACCATTCCAGTGTGGTTAACGCAATGGCGCCTTAAACCTCATGCTCAAAGAACACCTGAATTCCACAGGTCACAGCGAGACGGTCAACCTCAAAATAACATGCTCTAAAGGAAAACTGGTTTTCGACTCTTTTTAACTTTTCTCCCACCACGATTTTTTCTCAAGTGTTTGCTCTGTGCTTCCAAGTACTAAGCAAATACTGATGGAATGTCAACTCAGCCCAAGTGCATTCTATTGGGGGCCCTTCTTCATTGCAGCAAAGGTATACTTCAGGCTATGATTTTATACTGCCTGTAAACCCATGCCTTGTTTTATGTTAAAATTACATACTATCGATATGGAATAGAGTATGTCACTTAAAAGGGACTGGAAGGTGGCACAGATATCATGATAGAGAGTGGAGAGCTGAAGGAGAGGAAGCTGCGTTAAGAGAAGAACCAGGGAAGGGCCTGGCCCAGAAGCTCAGTAGGGAATAAAAGCCGAGAGGCCCAGCCTTTTGAAGCGTTGAGTAGTCCTGCATTTGAATTCGGGTACCACTGCACTTGTCCGAGTACTCTGTGCCTTTGTGTCCTCAGCCACTGCAGAGACCCTGCTCACACACAGCGGCACTTATTACAGTGGCTTCTCCCCATCCCGAGGGACCTCAATCACACCTTGCTCTCCCAGAAACACTGACCACGATGCCCCGTCCCAGGGCATCCCACTTATTCTGAAATCCCAGGAGAGAGAGGAGAGAGCAGAGGCTCAGTGTGAGGCTCAGTCAAGTCAGCCCCACATGAGAGGAATCGGGAGCAGGTGCCGGGACGAGGAGGATGGAAGAACGGAGGGCGGCCAGAGGAGAAAGGATGCACCTCGAAAGACAACCATGACTTCAGTCAACTGCAGAAGCGCCCAAGCAGAAGGGAAAATATCTGAACTCACATGTGGTTAATCAATGAGGGAATCCCCACCCTTTGACAGTTTCCAAACAGTAAACAAGAAGAACCTGTCTTAGGGAGAGAAGCAACTGGGGGCCCCTCACTCTCCGGCTTGCTTCCCCAACACATGAGGAAGGGCCAGGAGCTGGTGACTCAAGAAGGATCATGACCTACAGACCCAATACTGGCCCAAGAGAACCCCAAAGGTGTAGGCACACACTGGTTCAGCAGAAGGCACGGCAGTACCAAGGAGGGAGGCCTCTGCTTCCAAAGGAGAGCGGGGTCAGTCTGTGGGGTCCAAGCCTCCATGGGTGCCACACTTCTCAGGCTGTACCTATCATATTAAGGAAGGGTTGATTGTGGCAGCAAGGCCGCAGTGACCCAGGTCCTGGACGATATAAGGCAAAAGGGCACTGACTATGTCATCTCCTTTCTTTGGTGGTGTTTTCTGTGCTGCTTCATACTTGACCTAACTGTTCTTCCTACTAAAATCTATTTTATCAATACACGGCCATTTATTCCCTTATCTGCTATTTAGCTATAATTTTCAGATTACAAACAATGCTATCAAGAGCACTTTCAGAGCCGGGTGTGGTGGAGCACACTTTAAATTTCAGCAGCAGGTGAATCTCCGAATTTGAGGCCCTACCTCAAAACACAAAAACCATTACCCAAATGCAGATATATGCTCCTCTTTGATGACCTCTCTGAGTAAATCCCTGGACAAGGAAAACCCACCTCCAAGGGTTAGTCTTTCCCAGAGACACACCACAAGCACCACTGAATTAGGATAAATGAGGTCATGCCTGCCGACAGTATCCAGTCACATCTGTGCGGCTTTTAAACCTCCCCTCCCCCCGAAGGCCTGGGAGAGCCATGAATTCTTCTTACCAGATTCTATTACAGCCTCGGTGCTGTTTGAAGGAACCTTTATCCAGTCCATGAGGCAGGGCTCAGAACGAGAGGAGTTGCACCATTTAATGACGTAGTCACAGGTCATGTTGGGGTCAGGATGCCAGGTGAGGAAGATCCTCTTTCCCATTCCAACAGCTTGTTCTACTATGACGTCATCTTCAGCAAGGTAAGAAAGACATTTTATCGGCAGTCAGAGAAATACCAAAGGGCAAGTCTTAAGAAAATGGACAGTAGTTATAAAAATTATTTCACTGTAGATAATTTTAAAATAGAAGTTGAACTAGATATCAATATTTAGCAAAGAAGTGTATTATTTGTAGTATTATTTGTAGTAAGGTTGTAGTATTAACCTTATTGGAATAACCATAGCATTTATCTTTATCCAGAAAATTAATGACACAGAAGTTGAGGAGAGAAACTGAAAAGCTTCTAGAATCAGGTAGACGCATACTGGGGGCTAGGCGGCACCGGGAGGAGGACCACAGCATGACCATGTGGGGTGAGAGAAGGAGGCAGGGGGCTGGGGAAGGGCCAGGGGGCAATTAACTCTTGCTCTCTCCATCCACAGTGAGCCGCACAGAGGAGGCAGACGGAGCACCCGGAAAGGAAGAGCTGGCCATGCACCCCAACCCAAACGCGGGGCTGAGGGAACCATCTAGGGGCAGCACAGAGGGTGGAGAATGGCTGAAGCAGCAGAGTTTGAGGTGGGATGACGAGGGTGGGCAGAGGCATTCCCAGAGACCGTGAGATGCTGGGGTGTGGGGGTTGTGCACACACTGGGGAGCGAGGGTAGATCTGTGGTTGTGGGAGGATTACCTTACTTTCTGCTAGACCTGGGCCTAAGGGATACGTGAGGAGGGAGGTGAGGTGTAAGGGACCAGAATAGAGGGCAGCGCAGTTAGGGCCAAGAAAGGGTTCTCACAGGGACACGAAAAGAGAATGACCTCTCCAACTCGTTTATATGTAAGGGTTTGGTTAAAGAACAAAACAAACAAACAAAACAGCCGCATATATAGAAAGGATTTCCAAATAAATTTGCGCTCATAAAGCAGCTACTCGTCTGGACGTCAGACTGCTTCCGGGCTCAATGTGCCTACAAAGCCACGGTGCAAATGTGAGCTGAGGCTGTGTAGCCTCTGACTTTGGGAGTGAGAACTGCGGGCTGCTGATGTCAGTGTGTGAGCTGTGACACAGTTAGATCTGAGACCACCTTCTCAAGGACACACAGAATAGGCAGGGTCAGAAAGCTCCAGTTAGAGACAACACAGTAATTAAAGAGATACAACTGTCGTCTTTAAAATGCCCAGGTCCAAGTGAGGGCTCACTGGACGCCTGGCTGAGCTCTGCTCCTGCACGTGCCATGCCATCTGCCACGCCCTTCGCTGCCTAGGTTTAGGGCTGTGCTTTGGCCTGGGTGTGGCCAAGTCTTTGAAACGACCCTGCTAAACCTTCCTGCTTCATAATTCTCTGTGATCACCGCCTAGGACAAGTCAATGAACCAGGCCAGTGCCAAGAAACCACCACAAGCGAGCGCTGAGAGACACGCAGGGGAAAGACTGTTTTTCTTTCTGTTAAGAGTGGGCTCATAAAAAGCTGTTCCCATACTGGGGAAGGACAGCAAATGAACTCAGGAAGTAACTGGCAGAAGAGGTGGAAGTGGCCATTTAAAACTCATGACTCAGAAAGCCGTCTAGCTTTGGGGGAAGAGGAAAGGCTAGCAGGTGGTGGGGGTGGGGAATTAGTGAAGGGCACCAGAGGTAAAGATGGTTCAAGTAAGTTACGTATGGATGTGTGGAAATAGCAAGTTCAAGCACACTGCTTTGTGCTCTTAGTATATTCTATTAAAAAAAAGTGCATGTGAAAACCGAGAGGGATTGTGGCGAGTCGCTGGCAATCTGTGGCAATTTAGAGGCAAACACTGACATTTTAAAATTACATCTAGTGGATTTTTTGGTTTTCAAAACCCTTGCTAATGAAGCTTTCTTATCAATATGGAGAATTTCTATGTTGGGTTTGGAGCTGGACAATCAGGAGTTCAAGGTCATCCTTTGCTCACAGCAAGTTCCAGGCCAGCCTGGAGGACACAAGACCTTAGCTATAAAGACAATTATAAACAATGACAACAAAAAAACACACTCAAGGGGGAAAAATTATCAATGACCACAAAGCTGCCAATTAAAACAAGTGCCTTTTTCTGCACAATGGGCTGCAAAAAAGGACGGACAACAGAAACCCTTAGACTTGGAAAGAGATTTTTTTAAAAGGTCTTTGACCAGACAGTTTAAAGTATTTCCTCCCAAGATGGCTGCCCACGACCAGAACTCTTCATACTCTGTGACAAGCTAACTAGATACAGTAATTATTATCTTTCACACGTTTACAGTCAATACTGAGGATACCCAGGAGGCTGAGGCAGGAGACTCAAGTCTGGCCTGGTTACCTAGTGTGTTGGAAGCTAGCCTGAACCACATAGCAAAATCTTGTCTCAAAACAAAACAAAAAACTACTACTGACTGCAGCCCTCCATGAGCAGCAGCGGACATTCCTGTACTTGGTCCTCTGTGTGCACAGACAAGCAATCACATGGGAGGAGCAGGCTCATGAGGGGAGCTGGCAGCACCCACGGTTTCCACTTCCATCTGCTCCTGTACGTTCTCCCAAGCACTCACCGTTCGGGATTTCCATACTGGCTATTTTAGAAGGTGGCGATGGGCCAGCAGAATTCTTTGCCACCACACTGATGATGTAGTTGTTTTTATCCAGCTGCATCTCTGCTCTGTGTTGAGGATCGAGGATCTCAGAAAGGGACTGGGTCTCCTCATTTGATGAGCACGATACATTATAGGAAAGAATCTTTCCATTAGCTTCACTAATGGGCAAGGGCTACAACAAACGGAAGAACAAATTCTCTCATTAGAGCTTGCAAAAGGGTACAAGGCTTGGGCAAGGTCATCAGGCCTAAACTGGGCTAAGTTCCCAATAAAAAGTGAAAATAGACTATGAAGCTATCAGGAGTGCGAAACTTGAATTTTAAAATCCACTGAGGCCATGTTTTTTTTTTTTTTAAAGGCATGAAAAGGTAAAAAAAGAACCACACTTTTTAAGTACCGAAAATCTACAGAAATGTAAACATTAATAAAAAACTGTTCGATTTTTATAACTTCTAGAAGCAAAAATGTAAGACATGGCCTGAAGGGCTAAGCCACTAGGGGAAACACAGCAGTCTGACATGGTGTTCTAGCATGTGTATTCTTTTCTCCTTTTATATACTACATGACCGCTACAAAATCACTAGAAAAAATACAAAAATTGAAGGAAAGGGTGGCAAGATGGCTTAGCAGCTAAGGGTGACTGGAGCCCAGCCTGAAGATCTAAGCTTAATCCCTAGGACCCACACAGTAGAAGAAAGAATCCCCCACAAGTTTTCCTATGAGCTCTCCACACGCATGGCATTATGGGCCTCACAACTATGGGCTCGAGACTGAGGCAAGAGACCCTCTCAACGCCTGGGGAATCAGGAGAGATGGGAAACACAGGCTTGGAAGATGGTAACCTTAACCTGTCTGGGAAGCCTGGGCTCCTTGTATAGATTCCAGTGACTTTGTATTTCATGGACCATTTACCAGTACAGCTGAATACTATGTAAGCAAGTACAATTGAAAGTATCCACAAAAAACGAGTTAACATTTGTACATTAAGCATTTAAATAAAAAAAAAAATAAGCATCCAAGGAAACCATAAATATTTACCTTCCAATAAATAATTAAGTTTTTTCCATCGGAGCTCCACTCTCTCCAAGTATCTGGTCCCCTTAATGGAGCTAAGAAAGAGATTTTCGCATGAGAATTTGAAGACACAGACTGCAAGGCAGTGGATAGTATCAGCGACTAAAATGGGGTGCTTGGACTTCACTCTAGGGTATCTAGAATTATCCATAAAACGTGGCTTCCTTTTCTAAAGCAAAGCACTAGATGAAGCTAAGCTTTCAACTTCTACAGATCACAAGGGCTCAGAGAATGAAATGGAAGCATCCTCATAGTCATGTGACTGCCGCCGGGTACCTCTCTTGTATCCTCCCTGCTCCCCGTTAGTGATTAGCCGCACCATCACGTAACTTACTGGCTTCTGAGGTCAAATGTCTCTTTTCATTGCTCCACCTGCTCCACTTCCAGAAGGTTTCAGTAGAACAACGAACCCGAAAAGTGTACACAGTGTATGGATTTAATCTGTCCACAGCCAAAAGGTAACTTGAATCCTCGGCTCCTTTGATTGTGGCACTCCGCTATTTGAAAAGAAGTAAATATATTTGGGTGCTAGTGTGTATATGCCATGCGTCTATGGATATATACTATGTCCATATGCATTATACTTTTGGTATTCAACCAGTCTATACTTGTGATATAAACCAACCGAACGTCACACCAGTTTGCAGTTAGAACAGAGTTCATAGTGTTTTAATTCTCACGAAATACTAAATGAATAGAATTATGTTCCATTGTGAACGAAAACGGGGACATGACCGACCGCTCCTAGGTACGGTTGAAGAGAAGGTTCTTATATTGGAGATCTGAGGGGAGCACAGCCAGACTGAATAGACCAGCCATGGGGTTGGGAGATGAGAGAGAGAAAGAGAAGACAGAGGGAACTAATCACACAGGAGCTCAGAGAGCATGGAGCCAAAGCAGCTGAGTTGCATAGGAACAAGAGAAGCTTATGGCTGGGTCATAAGGAGTAAGAGAAGGTGGGGAAGCTCAGGGGCTGGAGAGGCTTAGGGTAGCGGGTGGGGTATGCCCACCAGAGTGACTCTGTAACAGACACTTGTGAGTGAGGCCTGAGTGAGCCTAGAGGCTAGTATAGACCTGGATATGCTAATGGCTTCACAGACATAACGTTAATGGGGGAGCCGTATGTCCGTTTCTCCGGAGACAAAGAGAATGACTCTCTTTTAGCAAGCAGAAACTATCTTCTTAAATGCCAGTCTTTGCAGAAAGGAATTTCTTGGGACCTAACCAACACATAGCAGCCAATAAAATACTGGGATGCATTTTTAATTTAATTATTGAATCTAAATAATAATTGTCAGTTAAATTATACAGTTATTATTGTGATAATCAGTTACAGTTAATAGCTAGTGACCATTAACTTCAACACAATTTGGCAATAAGAGACAAGCTTGGGGATGAAGACATTATTCCACGGATACTGGAAATCACCCTGGCGGCAAATAGTACAGTTTACACGTGCATCTATGTCACATAGGGCCTCTAGTATGGCACTGAATATTTAGAAAAAGACAAAAAAATGAAAATAAATAACATTAAAGTGAAGCAATTTTACATAGATTTGAGGATGAATGTGCCAGGAAAATATCTGAATTCTCAGCTGCCTTTTACAAAGTGGCTTTGCAGGTCACGCTGTACACTTCTGAATGCTTTTACCGAAACCAGTGAATTTCCAAAGTAATGTTCAACGACTGTACCATTTATTTTACAGTTACCACAAATTACAAAAGGGCACAGTGTAAGTCAATCCAATTATTTCAATGTATTAAAAAGTCCTCTTCTGACTTATAATTACCAATTAAAACTTGCTTCCACTGATACACTTAATAAATTAAAATTCTCTTCTACTCTTCTGTGCCACTCAGTCAAAGGCTACATACAGTCAAAGCTAATTCTTAATCACCCAGTTACATGCGAGTATTACAGACTAAGCCTGAGGGAATTCTGAACAGCTAAAGTTGAAGTTCTATTCCTTACTGTCCAGTTTTATAATTGTTTCAAGTGCAAATTACAATGCTGCCATTACATTTGTATATAAAGTCTTTTTTGGTTTATGAATCCCTGTAATACAGTTTGCTCAGCTGTTTTTGAATAATCTTATTCATAATAACCAAAAGAAAAAGTTTATAGGAGAATCTTACTTACCACTTCTTGTTCTGAATTAGCTTTGCAAATTTCAACTTGACACAAGAGATTAATCGTTGCAAAATTTCCTGGCAAATGCCAGGAAAGGGTAACAACTGTTGAATTGATGTCCTTCACTTTCAACGAAACAGGCACATGAGGAGCAACTGGAAAGAGGATTATAAAGATTAATACCTGTAAATGTTCAGGGTGAAATGGTCTGCCCTAGTCAGACAAACTAGAACCAAAGGATGAGTCTATACAGTAGGGGAAGAACAGCAGAGAGGTACTATTAATGCCTAAACCAATACAGTCTGTCGACCCAGAGACCTATTTTTACTGTTGCTATGCAACCAGTGCTCTCAGAGAACCAACCGCACTCAAGGTTGTTCATCCGGTGCTGGGAATGTTAGGCAGTAGAAGAGCCAAGTTTAAGAGGCTCGTAGTGTCCACAGAGGGTGACAAATACCAAGAGGTACTGACAGCCGTCTGTCCGAGGTATGTGTGCGGTAATGATGAGCCTGACACAGGAATTCAGTGTGGTTCAGGATAGGGGGTGTCTTGCAACGGCTGTGAACTCTGAGGTCAAAGGAAGAACCATACACAGGGTAAACCAGAAAATCAAACCAAACAAAACCACCACCACCAAAAACAAAAACGAAGGTGGATCAATGCAAGCAATACCTTCAGCTACAAAACGTAGCCTTTTAACTCTGGGATGAAACAGGAAATGATGACAGGATGGAATACTAGATAAAAAAGCAGGGACTGGAGGTGGCTCCGTGGTTAAGAGCACTTCACACTCTTCCCAAGGCCCTGACTTCTGTTTCCAGCACCACACCGCTGCCCACCATGGGCAGCTCACAACTGCCTATAACTCCAGCTCCAGGGGATCTGAGTCCCTCTTCTGGCCTCTGCAGGTACCTGCACATAGGCCGCACACACAGCATATACCTACCCCCATAAACAATACAAAATAAACATGCATTTGGAAAAAGGCTACAAAAGTAGCAATGAGGCGCTGGGACCTCCACCATCCACTCGTCAGAACGATGCAGCTCTTATTCATAGCCCTTTCTTCTGCTAGTCTCTGTGAGCTCTCGGGATGTGGACGAGCCTGGCAAGGGATGGCTCATTTGGGCTGACAATGGGACAAACCACAAAAAGACTACACACATCTTATTTCTGTTCTGAGCTGTGTATCATTATTGTCCCCCTAAATAAAATTAAAAAAAAAAAAACATTGATATAGGAAGAAATTAGTAACTAAAAAACAATGTGGATGTCTCTTGGGGATATTATGCTAAGAAATGCCAGCATCAAATGGTTATACACGGTGCGTTTTTATTTAAAATACACTCACAATGACAAAATGGGGGATAAAGGACGGGCAGCTGGTGCATCTGACAGAGACAAAGAGAGAGACAGAGCGAGAGGGTGTGTCTGTGTAAAGACACCGGTAACCACCATCACACTGAGATCCACACTGCGCACACAATGCAGAGGAACTCCTCATGGAAGTACTTCAGCACGTCTGAACACTCTCTAGTGAACGCACACAAAACTGAGCAAAAAGAATCATCTAGGTTAGCGGCCTAGAGAACGGTATGCACAGGTCACCTTCCTGTTCTTGTTGTCACCTCTGGGGAAAGACAGGAGGGTTCACAGAGTTGTAATTCGTTATTTTTACAATAACTTTCTGCATCAAAAAAATATTTTAAAGTAAATGTTCTTAAGAACTGTCCAAGAAAATGCTCAGAAATCAAGAATGAGTAGACAAAGCTATGGATAATTTCGCTCCAAGTGACTCAAATTTTTGTTTCAATTCAAAATAATCAGCAAATTCAAAGTTATTCATTTAAATGCTTTAAATTAAGATTCTTAAATAAATAATTATAAAATTGAAAAAACGCTAAAGAAAATAACCAATAAACACTCATCGCTATAGTCACCTTTCATGAGTCCCAAGGCTTGTCACGTGTTAGTTTTATTGCAGTTATTTTAGACCCTGGCTGGCAATAGCGGCTCACCTCTTTCAGTTACGTTGATAAATATTACTGATTCTGCTTGTCCCAGTGGGTTGTGACCCGTCAGGGTGAAGTTATAGACTTCTTGGTCGGGAAGCATTTGGAAGGTTAAACGACAGCTTTCATTTGTAAGTGTTTCAAATCTTTTCAGTACGACGGATTTTCCCGAAATGCTGTCAGTCACAAAGAAAAATAATTTCAGGACAGTAAGATGTAAATATGGTGGAGGGAAAAACATGGGCGGATTTTGACTAATTTTTAGAAAAAGTTCAGTTCTAGACTAATCACAAACTCAAGAAAATGGTGTGTGATACAGAAAATAACCAGGCATAAGCCACTGCCTAGACTATCTGGGGCCCTTCTGTTCGCCTTCAGACAGAAGAGGCACAGGAGCCAGCTGCAGTCGGTCCAGTCACATGACCCCCACGCAGCATGCTCGCTTGCATGCAGCAATGTGCCAGACTCCCGTGTCACTCAACGGGTTCTTGCGAAGATCCTGCCACCAGCACTCTTTCCCGGGGACCATTACCTTTCAGATAAAATGTAGTCTGTATTTCGTGGGCCCACCAGCCCTGTTGGCCTCCCCGGATTCCAGCTGCAGATAATCTCTTTGAAATCATGCGTCTCACAGTTCAGTTTCTGAGGAACATCGGGTGGATCTGGAAGGAAAAGGAGAACAAAGTAGCTCCGTATCTTCTCCCCCAAACTGCAGTTTTATAGGCTGTTCAGTGAGATTTTGCATAACTCTCTTCAAATCATTTGCTGTTTATCCATTTCCTCCTTGGATGGTGCAGCAATTTTCTTATCAGTGCTTCTGCGAGACGTGTTGTTACAGCTCGCACTGCATCAGAAACA
The DNA here is from genome assembly GCF_000317375.1 of Microtus ochrogaster. NCBI lineage: Eukaryota > Metazoa > Chordata > Mammalia > Rodentia > Cricetidae > Microtus > Microtus ochrogaster. The sequence goes on along the minus strand of NC_022021.1, from coordinate 27,776,310 downwards.
GGGGATTAAAACACTCTAGAGAGTGACTTGCAACTCAGCAAATTCCCAGCAGCAAGGTGAGAAATGAACTAAGTTTCTTTTTCCTTAGACTCTACTTCAAAGTCTTCCCAACTAAGTCACCAGAACCTACAGTTTGGAACCACTATCACGTCCCATCTATTTACACACGGGGATTGAGAAAGTTCTGTACATGCGTAAGATTCCTGGCAGATGCTCACAGAAACTATCTGCTCTGCCTTTACTCTGGGGCTGAGGAAAAATTAAAAGGTCAGGTCTGGAGGAAGATGCAAAAGCCGTAGAGTAAAATCTAAAATCGCCCTGGTCCGGCACCTTAGTATAGAAACAGATCTCTATAATCATGGGTAACCAAACACAAAGAGACACTGGCCTATCCTGATGCTGTATTTATATAAATACTTTCACTTTCTGTGAAAGTTAAAAACCATTAATCTGCCTGTTGAAATACTCTGCAAAAGTAATTTTGTTTTTGAAGGAAGTGAATTTTTCAAATAGTACCCAGTTGTCAACCAAAATACATTTTTTTCCATACTCCTCCTAGAGATCCCAGTAATGCTTCAATTTTATTTATTAATATTGCATGTGGGCCATGGAGCATGTGTAGAGGTCAGAGGACAGCTGGGTGGAACTGCCTCTCTCCTTCCATCTTTATACGGTTCCACGGGATCCCAGTCAAGTCCCAGGACTGTGAGACGAGTGTCCTTGCTTGCTGAGATTTCAGAGGCTCCTCCCTTGACATTTTAGCTAATACTGAGGCTGAGTAATGAACTAGACAATTAGATAAACAATGGTGTGCTTATTTTGAAAACTGTTTTAAACCTAAGGCCAAATTACCCACCATTTTATTAAAATTACATGCTGAAAATCTGGACTACACTTATAGTGATGCTTATTTTAGGATGTGAAGTATGCTTATTCATCTACTTAAAGTCCAAATTATAAGAATAAATAAAAAAGAAACAGGAATATGATAGGAGGTAAAAAAATGAGAAGACAATCTTTGAAATGTACTTATTTTCTTATCAAACAAATTAACTTTTAAAAGAATTAAATTGAAGTTAGGTAAATCTAAATACAAATACCCTGTTTTTAATATACCAGCAAATATAAAATACAATTTTGAAAATATTATTAAGTGGGGCCATGGTGGGAGACACCTTTAATCCTACCCTCTAGTGGATGCAAGCTTATCTCTGTGAGTTCGAGGCCAGCCTGGACTACCTAGGAATTCCAGGGCAACTAGGGATACAGAATGAGACAATGTCTAAAAACAAATTAACATAAGAAAACACCAAGTAGCAAGAAATAAATGCAAGATATCCGAGAGCCTGTATTGCTAGAATAGTTCACTGATAGAGAAATCCCTAGAACAGACTAAAAAAAAAACATAAAATCCACTCAAACTATCTCACACACCTTTAATCATGAGACCCAGAGACAAAACTCAGAACTTACAAACTCACAGTAGCGAAAACAAGGGCATCGTGGCCACAGGTGGTGCCCGCCATAGGGGAGGAAGTAGAAAGTTCAACATCAAAACTAAAAGTCCTAAGCACATAATAATCTGAAGTCATGCCACAGAAGCTGCATGGCAGGGCTGCTGGCCACCGCAACATGGAGGCACATTTTAGCCTGCAGGAGCCGTCAATCGCCTTAACAGAGGTCTCCCCGAGCAAGGGCACCCACGCTATAACAGAGGTCTCCCCGAGCAAGGGCACCCACGCTATAACAGAGGTCTCCCTGAGCAAGGGCACCCACGCTATAA
>NC_022021.1:27758624-27774237 GCF_000317375.1 Microtus ochrogaster | reverse complement strand
TGTGCCACTGCCGCCCGGCAACTATGCTACTTTAAATGCTGGGAAAGATACAGTGTGCTATTAAAATCACTGTAACATTTAAACCTGGGTACTTAAGAGTTTACATTAGTTAAGCGGGAAATTAATATGTATGAAATTATCAGGTGCAATTAAGAAATACTACATAAACTAAGGACTTTGAATCAACTATGACGTTAGGAATTTAAACTAAACCTTAGCTGCTAGATGTCTTAACCTTACTGTGAAACTCAGAACTGATAGCGGAATAGGTAATGCAGGAAATGAGTTCCAGGCTCCCATCCAAGCATTCTAGAGCCTCTGTATAGTATCTGCAATAATGACAAGGAAATAAGGAAAAAACAGAACCAGCTGGCAGAAAAGAAATTAAGGTTGGAAAGAGCATCACAGGCTAAGAGGAGCGAGGTAGCACGATATACTTACAGCCTGCAAAGACAACCGTCCCATACACATTATCTTCTGTTGTGAAAACCACATTTGTTCCACTGTTTTCAGAAACGGAAATGTTCTGGACACGGATCGCAACGTTTTCCCCATAAAGATGGATAAGGGGACAGAATGTCTTGCCAATCTGTCCTGACAGCACTTTTGTTGGACTGACACAACAAAATGTTATGTCTGAGCCTGCAAGAATCACTTTGTCTTGAGGAAAAACATTGGTCTCGGAATCAGGAGTCCCTAGAAAGAAACAAGAGGAATCGCAAACATGTCAGACGTCTTTTAAACAAAACCGTCTCCTTAGGACGTCACCTCCTAGGATGATTTTTATTTTCATTTACTTATTTACTTACTTATTTTTGTCTCTATTTTTATATGAATGTGATCTGTCTATGTGATCATGGTATGTAGGTGTGTGCATATGTGGAGACTATGAGCTGACATGGGGCATCTTTCTCAATGTTTCTCCACTTTAGTTTCTGAGATGGGGCTCTCACTGAACCTGGACCTCACCAGCTAAGCTAGATGGAAGAAAAAGCTCTGGCCATTTGCCGATACCCACCCTTAGAGAGCCAGGGCTGCAAATGTCACCATGCCCAGCTTTAAGGTAGGTACGGGGTCTTGGGGTCACAGAACCGCTTGAGTGGCAGGCGCTTTACCAACAGAGCCCCTTATTTTTTATTATTTTGAAACAAGGTATTATTCTGTAGCCCACATTGGCTTGGAATTCACCAGGAAGCCAAGGCTGACTCAAAGATTGCAGCAATCCTCCTGTCTCTGCTGAATGCCACCACACTTGACTCTTAAAATGAGCTTAAACTGGGCTGGAGAGATGGCTCAGAGGTTAAGAGCACTGGTTGCTCTCCCAGAGGTCCTGAGTTCAATTCCCAGCAATCACATGGTGGCTCACAGCCATCTGTAATGAGATCTGGCGCCCTCCTCTGGTGTGCGGGCATACATGGAGGCAGAATGTTGTATATATAATAAATAAAAAGATGAGCTTAAACTAGTTCAGTATCTACAACACATACTGTGAAATACATGAAGATGTGAGATAACGCAGGTCTCTCGGGTTTCAAAGCAGTAAGACACAGGCAAGAATTGAAACCGTGGCCTTATTTACTTATCCAGGGACAGAAACAGATCACAGGTCAATGTCAGTGGTCATAGGTTAATGTTATATGCACAAAGAAAACACCTAGCAAGTTTATTTCTTGGAAACTAATCTGTGTTTTTGGAGCGGATTTACATCTCATGCGCCAACAGGTGGGAAGCACCCCACAGCCTAACTAGCAGCTGGTTCTTTAATCACAGCTCTGCAGGTTAAGGTCAGGGACCCCAGCTCCACACCTAACAGCTGATCTTTATACAATGGCCTCTGGTCACCTTTCTACCCCCCACTCTTCTCTGCCATCGGGCTTCTACCTCTACTGATCTACGGAAGTGGATCACTGGCTCCGTGTTCGATCCAGGAACCACTCCTCATTTATCGTTCAAGCTCATCCAAACTCCCTCGTCTCTTGGGTTCCACCACACTGAACTTTCTGGGCCACTCGCAGCCCTTACTTAGGCCACAGGTCTTCCTTCAGTATTGCTGAGACAGGAGAGCTCCTAAGTGTAATCTTGGCCTTCAGAACGTAAGCACTTCAGATCATATACACATCTGCGATCCCCGAAGGGGCATCTACAGCGCCACCTATGTCTCTGGATGCCAGACTGGCATTCCCATCTCACCACTCGGTGAGACTGCACTTCCCCAGCCAACCGGTTCTGATAGTTTGCTTCTGTGCCAACAGTCTCTCCAGCTATCCAAGGTAACAGACGCTGTTGGCGCGGCTTCTTTCCATAAGCACCCACTCCCCAAATCAGATTCTGCTTCTCACATCTCGTCCCCCTTACTTCTGAACTTAACTGTCCTGAGTTATATTTACAGTCTCTTGCTCAACTGCCACAGATTCTCCTTATTTACCCAGCTGCTTCCGCTCCTTCCTTATCTGATGTTGCTCCATGGAGTGTCCGCCTGCAGCGTACACCAAACATTTTCTAGACCTCATTTATGGTCACTGACGGCCCCGGCCCCCACTCGCCCTGCCGGCACTGTTCATCCACCTGTGGGAAGAGGTCTGTCTAACTGACAAACGGTTTTCGGCGCGGCTTTCTGCAGCCCGCTTCAGAGTTTAATCCCCAGTCTGGGGTAGCCGCTTTAGAAGACAGCTGCTGGGATTCGGAAAACCAAGAACAAACGCTAACACTTACTCTTAAGTAATCTACCTCACGAGGAACAAGGGTCTGTAATAGTAAGCTTACAAGAAATGTTCTTCAGGAAGCTCCAGGCACTCCACTTTTTAGTGCCGGAGAAACGGTGATGGTTGATGTACCGTCTGATCCCCACAGAGTGAGGAGCGCATTCCAGGGGCAGGTCAGAGGTCCAGCTCCACTGGTGAACTGTATCTCTACCGTTCAGTGTCGTGTTGAAGGACGCCTAAAAATAAACACAAAGTTATGCTTCCAAATAGCGGTCCATTCTGCGTGTCTCCAGGATAAACAGCCAGGAAGAACCCCACAGAATATGCGCAGTCAGCCACAGAGCCATTTTATAAAGGCAAAGGGGCTGCACTTTTGTACAGTGGCTTGTTTTCTATAGAACAGTGGGTTCTCAACCTCCCTAATGCTGTGACCCTTTAATAGTTCCTCATGTTGTGGTGACCCTCGCCATAAAATTATTCTTGTGGCTACTTTATAATTATAATTGGCAACTGCAGTGAATTGCAATGTAAATATATGATAAGCAGGATATCTGGTATGTGATCCTCGTGATAGCAAAGGGGTCATGACCCACAGGTTGAGAACCACTATTATAAAGTATTAACAAGAAAGTTAGGCCAACACAAACATTACTCAATTATGTTCCTTTATCGACATTAGGTCCTACTGAATTACCATACAGGTGTTGAGACTCATCAAGGCCTTCAATAAAGCAACTTAGGAAATATGTTGCTATAGAAATGACTTCCATATTTTCATAGAGGAGAACCTGTATCTTGAAGAAACAAAGCCAAAGAGAGGGACCACACACATGCATGCACACACACAAGACCAAAAGGCAGGTGAGAAATAGGAAAAATAAGGCAACCAGAGGACTAGTCTGAAGATCCATTTTCTCAAGAAGAAAGATTCCAAGAAAAAAGGAAAAAACTAGAATGGGAAACCAAAGAAATAAAACAAGTTCCTAGGGAAACAGACGAGACAGAGCCTGTAGTGCTCAGTGCTCAGCAATGCAGACAAAGCTATAGACGCACGAGAAAAGACGGGAGCAGAAAGACAAAGCAGAAAGGGCTCTCATCCTCCACTGGGGCAGTTGAAAACCACTGCTGGAAACCATAAAGAAATAGCTACGTAAGCACGTGATTTGCACTTGCCACGGTGTACATGGTGTACACGTGGGGGTCACAGGACAACTTCCAGAGCTCGGTTCCCTCCTCCCACCACAGGTTCCGGGACCAGATTCAGGCAGTTGGACTTGTGCGGCTGACACTTTCACCCCCAAACCATCCCGCGATCCCGTTAATGTGGATGCCACCTTGAAACCTTTAAAGGCTGTGTGGTTTCTTGAGCATCATAGGGAAATGGATTTTTGCCCCAACTTACTAATTTTATGGTTTCCATACGCGGATGCCGTAGAACCTTAACTTCCCAGGTGGCCTTCAAGGGGTACGGAAAGGCAGAGCCTTTGTCGGTCCACTTCAGGTGTAGTGTGGAGGTCGTGAAGTCAGCGGACAAACTCAAAACCTCGGGAGCATCTGGAATGAAAGCTAAAAATAGGAAAGAAAAGTGAAAATAAGTCAAATACGCACTATATTTTTCACACTGTACTTCAATTTCTCACTGACCGCTAAACCGGAGGGGAGGGGGGCAGGTTTTTATGTGTACAGCCAGCTCCCAGTGATTAAAGGGACAAAACGTCGGCTGCTTGTTTCAAAGACATATGACACATTTCCTGCTGCAGAGAGCTGCAGGGTTCCCACAATGCTCTAGCATCACCTGGTCGGGGACCTGCAAGGAAGCGGTGAAAGGGCTGCTTGGGGAGTCAGCAGGCTGAACCTTTAAAAACAAGCAAGCAAACAAAGGCCAGCTGGGAAAGGGCCTCTGTGCTCCTGCAGCTTCTCACTTTCCCCAGCACCCGAGCCCCTCATGTGAGGGGCCACTATCCATTTAAAGAACTAAGAGCTGCTCCAAGCTGTGAGTGTCATCAAACGACAGAGCCTATTCAGGTGATATGGGCACTGAGTGCAGAAGCCAGAGGCTGACTGTGAAGGAGAATGGTAGAGACGGGGCAGCGTCCAGCACAGAGCGCGGAGTCCGCGTCCAGCACGGAGTCCGGGGGCCTGAGACAGACACAAGCCAGTCAGCTGGGGCAGTGATGGAGAAATCTTGGCTAGCGCAAGAGGCTAAGGGTTATGAGGTCAAACAGGGGAAAAAGACACTCTGCTCTGAAGAAATGACTGGATCAGAGGAATGAAGGATTCACCAGGAGGAGAAAGAAATAATCAAGATTTCTCCCAAGGGCCCCCACAAGCTCCCAGGAAGCAGCAGAGAGGAAACGGCATAAGAAGCCATGGGAAGACGCCAGTTGTTGGCTCTGGATACCAGCACTAGGAAGAGAGAGATGGGGAGAGCCTGCCCTGTGAGAACAGCCAGCTGAATCAACGTGTGGAGCACAGCATTAGGGAGGTTGAGAACCCACTGTTCTATAGAAAACAAGCCACTGTACAAAAGTGCAGCCCCTTTGCCTTTATAAAATGGCTCTGTGGCTGACTGCGCATATATTTGTGCCATGGGGCTGAAAAAGGATTGTGGACACAGCTATAAAGGCTGTGTGCGACACAAAAACGCACCTTCAAGGAGCTGGTCACAACAGCAAGCATCCATAGGACAGAGCTCAAAGTCGAAGGAAAAGAGACAAAATGCAGGACCACTGGGCTGAGAAGGGGCAGGTGTCAAATAGTCCACATAAGACAGAGCTTAGGGACAAGGGATGTCAGGGGAGAGGGGATGGCAACCCAAAGAAGGTAGGGTTTGTGGGTCTTTCTGCAGCAAGCTTGGGAAGGCTGGGCCTCTGAAACTGAACTATGGAAAGTCAGCGATAAAGGCTGCTCAAGAACTCGGGCACTTGTGGAGGGAAGCTGTGTACTGGAAGGAGGTAGCAGGAAGAGTAACGTGTATGTCTCCAAAACTCCCTACCCACGGGGCATGACCAAAAGCCTCAGATCAGTGAGAAATGAGGGACATATGTGACTTTATCTGTGAAGCATAGGCTTGCCAGTGGCAGAAGCAGAGCTACAGATGTTCTTGCAAGCTTCTTCCTCAAACGTTAGGCACGCGAGGATAAGTTAGAGAAAGTCCAGGACAAGACCTTTCTTTTCTCACTTCTAGTCATTTCCGGTGAAACTCAAGGGCCCCTAAATGAAGTCATGGTAAGTGAGAAACCACAGGAGTAAATAAATGTTCAGGGTAAGCTGGCTGGCTGTCAAATACAGGAAAATGGCAGAATAAACCATTATTCAATGTCAGTCTTGGAACCTAAAGATAAGTTTATAAACTTTGATTTTACTAAAAGTTGCTGAATACTGTGTTTTACACAAGACTTAATATTTGGAGCTGCAAGTGATTTGGAAAGCATGGATTTAAAGTCTGCGCGATATAACAAAGTCAGCTGCATGTCAGCTATACAGGGGCACGGAGCACGCTCCATGGAGAACCCGGAAGTGGAAGCTGCATAAGAAAGCAAGCACATGGGTAATGAGAGGCACGAAGTGGATCTGGTGCCAAGAGAGGGCTGGTCCAGGTGCCAACAATACCAGGACTGAGCTAGCAGCAACTGAGGGTGACTGAAAGCACCATAGTGTAGTAACTTAAACACAATGAAATGGGTACCCTGAAATGTAGCCATGCTAACCCATGAAAGATGTTTCTTTCCTACAACTAACACTAAGAGCCTTTTGAAAAGCCATATAAAAACCTACTCCTGTAGATGCTTCCTAAAATATGAACAGAATTTAAATGGAGTCACCATTTAGTGGGAAAGAGAGAATGCCCCAACTAGACACATTGGGTCAACAAGTAAAACCTCCGATGCCAGAAATAGGTTATATCTTATTGAGTCATTGGTCAAAGAAATCCCACACCACTACCCCAAACATCACAGACTATTGTCAACACTATTGGCTACTCTCCATAACCAGATGGTAAGGCCCTATCACTGAAGACACAACCTCTTTAGGTCATTGAGCATGGGGAAACTGAGCTGTACCCAGCTAGAAGCATCACCACCACCGAAGTATTTATGGTACCAGAAGATACTTTTGCATACTACTGGAGGAGAAAAGTAATCATAAATTTCCAAATACAAGGCCTGTGACCTATAACAGCAAGCTACCTGCCAGATATGCTGGCACAACAGTGGCACAAATGTTATTGGAATAACCAAGCACATTTTGATTGGAATTGTAAGGCCTATTCCATGAGATGGAGCCCATACAGGGCACTCTAAACTGGGAGGCAAAGAACCTGAGACTAGCGAAGTCATAGGCCCTAGAGCAAAACCTACTACTATTGTTCTACTAAGGATCACAGCAACAAAACGACATTGCTATACCCATTGATCAGCGCATTGCTTGATAGTCATCAGAAAAGCTTCTTCTTGCCACTGACAGTAATTAACACAGAGACCCACAACTGGACAATGTTCAGAGAGTGGGAGACTTTGGAGCACTCAATTCTAAATGGGATGTCTTTATCAAAGACCTCCCAACAAGAATCAGGGATCTATGCAAAAGAAGAGGGAGAAAGACTGTAAGAAGAGGTGGCGGGCTGACTTGAGGAAAACACCATCTTCCAGACACGACAGAATTGCAGCGTGTATGAACGCAAAGAGACTGTGAACAGCATGCAAGAGATCTGGCCAGGTTCAAACCAGACAGAATCCAGGTGGCAGGGAAAGAGAACACCAAGCCCCACTCCTAATCCAGAAGCTATTTGCAATTGATACTGAATGGGAAGGAGGTGGCCCTGGGTACATCAACCACATCCCAGAGTAGGCTCCAGGTCCAGGAATGGTTGTCTGAAATAGAATGGCCTCCGTGTCTTTAGGGTTTTTTGTCTTGATTTCTTTTTTCTTCTATTTGTTTGATTTTTGCTTGAGACAGACATGCAGACAGACAGACAGAGAACAAATAAGCATGAATTAGGATGAGTAGGGAGGTAGGAATCTGGAAGAACTTGGGGAAGAGGAAAGATGACCAGAATACATTGTATAAAAAAGTATTTTTAAATAAAACATTTAATTATGTATAGCAAAAAGAAAGGAGGAAAAAAGAAAGAAAGAAAAAAAGAAAGAAAGAAAGAAAGAAAAAAAGAAAGAAAGAAAGAAAGAAAGAAAGAAAGAAAGAAAGAGAAAGGAAGGAAGGAAGGAAGAAGAAAAGATCCTTCCTTTCTTCAGAAACCCATGTAATTTACTCTTTAGCAGTTGGGTGACTGCAAAACACAGGTCACCATCCCTGTTTCCACTGAGATACGGTGAAGGCCATGATTACAAATGAAAGGATTTAAGAGACAAAAACCCACTGTAACTTTCTTTCTCTGCATAATAGCAGAGCGAGCTGCCCAGGGGCCCCATGGGCTGCAATCTGTCTGTCTTTTGAACTAAAACAGACATCTGAGGACAATTTTAACTTGCGCTCAAAAACTCAGAAATATCCACACAGAAAGGAATTTAAATTGACAAAATGACCTAGCTAGAGACCACACCCACCCAAACCCCCCCCCCCCCACACACACACACACAGAGATCAGCAAGCGTGTGCAGGTCAGGAGACAGCTTGTGGAATCTACTCCCTCCTTCCACCATGAAATTGTCAGGTCTGCATGGCCAATGCTTTACCTCCTTCATCCAGACATCGGGAAAGACTGTGTCTGGACAGTCTCTTCGTTATTATTCTTTCAAACACCTAGGCTGACATAGATCTTCCCCAAGACATAACCACTCCATGGAACTGGACAAATCAAAGTCAACTTCCTTTTCTTTCCCTTGCCTCTAAGTCAGTAACCTTATAAGGTTCATCACGTTATTATGACGCCATTCTGTCACGGGTCACACAGTAACAAACCTCTTAGCCACCATGTGAGACACCCATGAACGTCAAGTTCCATCTCTGTCTCCCTGGGTTGCCTCTGTCCTTCCTGTAGACTGGTGGCCAAGGTCCTAGATGTTCACTTAGGAGACTCTGGCCAAATGCCTGTGCACAGGGCAGAACACAAAGTCCCTGCCCCTTCCTTCAAAGAACACACTTCCTGTGGAGAAGACATGAGGTAAACATCTAACTACACACTGGACCGTGAATTCAATTGAGGGAAATTGCCACAAAGAAGAGCAGCATGCCCGAGTGTGAGCGAACAGTGGGAGGGGGTCACCGCTGGGACAGTCAGGCTACAGTCCGAGAACAAAGCACACCCGAGAAATGCCGGGACACAGGAAGGAATGGAGGCGAAGGGCGCTAGTAACCACGTGAGGGGGGAACCTCAGCTTCATCTACTTTGACTGGAAGACACATTTGCCTCCTTCCTCAGCAAGGACGCTAAGTGAATGAAAGTGGCAACATAAATGAAATTCAAATAATCATAGGTTCGTGCCAGTTCCCCAGCACCACGGCACGAACGGTGATTCCACTCCATTCACAATTAACTTCCAGGCGGCTTGGGGACGCACAACTCTAAGCTGAATCCTCTGAACCTAAGGCTGGAAACCACAAGCTCAAGGCCAGCCTGAACTACATGGCAAGTTCTTGTCTCGCAAACAAAAAAGCAACTGCCAAGGTTAACAATGAATAAAGCAAAAAATTTCTTTTAAATACTTACAAACATCTTTTTCATTCAGGGTGAAATTACTTTGGAAGCCATTCAGGTAATTTACTGTTACTTCATGATCACCAGGTGAAAGGGCTGCAACTTTGATGTTTGTTGTCTCTAATCGATGACAAGAACGGAGCCTGTAAGGAAAGAAACAGAACTTTAAATAGCATATAAAAAGACCGCCGTGCTCATAAAAGCCTGATTCAGCACTAGACAACGCCATATGCCTTTGTGTAACGTTGGGTTGTTGGTTGGTATGTACTATATGCTGAGACCGAACAAAGAGGAGCTAATGGTAATGGTGGGGCTTGGGGAGTAACCAGACTGCCAGAAAGTACAGAGCGAGCAGAGGTCTTAGCACTGCTCCGATCCCGCTTCAACCTGGCCAGAGCAGCCTCAGGTCCACAGGCTGCTCCCTTCAGCACAGAACATCAACACCCAGAGCCTCGTGCTAGAGGCAGGCTCAGCAGAGGCCGGTGGAAGATGTCAAACTAGACACAGTGGTCCTTCTGCACATACCTTCTCTCCTTCCCCACAGCTCTGCCTCGACTTAGGGTTTTCTTTAACAAAACTTCATCATTTGGCTTTGGAAGGGCTTCCAGTCCCTTCTGACCAAAGAGTCTCGCACACCACCGTGATTCTCCGCTCTGATTTCACAGCCCTTTGCTTCCCTGTGGGCCATATTCCCAGGCTTATTTTCACTACTAAGAACTTGGCCTCTTGCACCACAGCCCTCACCCAGGCCTGAGCAGGACTCCCGCTCAACATCTGCTTAGGACTTTGGGCTTGACCCGCCAGGCTCACTTCTGTAACTTACGCCCTAAACCATCGGAATTCTCCAAACCACACCATTTCATCGATCCATCTTGGCTACAAAGTCTTGCTCTCTGGTCGCAAAGGAGACGGCGCATGTGTCTTCTGTCACACTCCGCGGTCTCCGCTCCCTTGTAAGTCACCTGACACTTCAGTCAGCCAGCCGCCCACAGTTACTGCGGGGACTCGTTGTGAGGCCCTGGTGAGCAGTGCGGGGACTCGTTGTGAGGCCCTGGTGAGCAGGACTTAAGTTTCTTCCCAGTGTACCACACCGCAGCCAGCCGCCATCCAGTACCCACCCCAGAGTTCCAGGATCCCCTCCCCAGGACTCAAGCTAAGACTATCCTCTGCCCCTCTGAGAACAAAGAAAAACCTGAAGCAGTCAACGGTTACACACTTCAGGAAGAAAGTCCCAAAAGCCAGCACAGGCCACGTCCCTTCTCTTCCCTTCTAACGACCTCCAAACACAAAGGGGTTTGGGGTGGAAATCCCAGCTAAGCCCTAACGTAAGCAGAAAACAGTCCTTCATTTTCATGAGCAAAACATAGGGGTTTGAAGACTTTTTCTGCGACACCCTCCAACTCCTCTTAACTGATAAATCATCCCAGTGCTTACAATAATACTTGGAAAATGTACCCTGAAGGGGCATAGCGGACTGTGTTTAAACACGTTATGTCTGTTTATATCAGGACCACTTGTTAGCAAACTGGGACTTGTGGAGAACCTTGCTTTGATTAGCAACACACTGTCCTGCTGGGATTAGGGGAAAGGGAGAGACGCTGTGTAGGCCCCCACTCTCGGAAGATTTGCGTCATGGCCACCCAAGATTTACTCGAGCTATGAGGTGATGTTGAGGGCTCTCCCCATCCTCCCAAGGCCCATTTCAGTCTCCTCCTTAATAACATGGACCCGTTGTTTACAGGACATTGCCTCCCGGCTAGGCGAACTTATCTCCAAGACTCTTGAGGAGCTGGACTTATTAACATCTGAGACAATCTAGCCAGTGTCAGCCTAGGGGTTCTGTTGAACTTCTTAGGAGTCTTCTAAATAGAAAATCATTCCTTCTTGCCCTGCTCGCTTCTTCAAATGCAGGGCTACTCCTCATGAATCACCTTGAACCATGAGATTCCAGGCAAAAGATGCCAAAGGAACCAGACGGCAAAGACAGGCTCATCAATGGCTGCACCGGCCCTGAGCTGCCGCATCCAGAACACTTCCCCGAGCGTGTGGAATGGCTGTCACTGTGACGGGCATTTTCTGTGAGACACCGACCTCAATCTGACAGAGGCAGACACTGGTTTGGCTAGACCCGCAAGGCCTCCTGACCAGATCCGTACACTGTGGGCGGTATTCCACTTTTATACTGCGTACAACCGAAGAAACAAACCTGTGGCTAAAAGACTTTGTTTCCATCCGGGCTAATGTAAAACAGAATTTTTAAGAAAGAGAAGACCGAGGGAAAACCTCCTTTGGACGCCCGGGAACAAAACCGTCACACTCTACAGTAACCAAGAAGGACGCTCTGGATTACGGCTTCGGGCGAACCCCAGGGTTACATTACCTGTCTCTAACGCAAACTTCTTTCACGGTTCCAGAGCTGAACCCCGGGGGCTCTGTCCACGTGCAGTCCCACACCTGCATGTTGCTGGTCGTGCATTTCAGACTCTGAATTGCTCCTAAAGGAGGAAAAGCAGCAGACAGGTACACACACGGCACAGAGCGCACAGGAAGACCTCTCTGCGGCATTTGAGGGTCAGTGTCTCGGCGGCGAGACAAGTACTGGGGCCACAGAGGACCACCCTCTCCACGAAGAAAGGACCCCACTCACAGGATGCTACTTTCTAGCTGTTTTTCTAACTCTGTTTTCGGTGGGTTTTAAAAATGAATATATTTTTAAATTTCTTTTTATTTTTTTTTAAATTTCTTAAGATTATAATACGACTACATCACTACCCCTTTTCCTATCCACCCTCTAAACCTTCCCATGTATACTCCCCTTGTTCTTTCAAATTTATGTCCCTTGTCTCTTCAATTCTTGCTAGTTGCTGCGACATATCTTTGTATGCTACATATGTATGTTACATATATTTATATATATGTATGCATATATGTATATATATGTGTGTGTGTGTGTGTGTGTATGGTTTATTAAGACAGGGTTTCTCCGTCCTGGAAATTTCTCTTTAGACCAGGCTGGTCTCGATCCTCGATCTCACAGAGATCCACCTGCCTCTGCCTCCGAAGTGCTGGGATTAAAGGCGTGCGCCACCACCATCTGGCTATATATTCCTAAGTAATAAGTGCTACCTGCTCAGTCCATGTAATGTTACCTTTACGTATGTTTTCAGGGCTGACCATTTGCTCTGGTTAGTCCCTTGGCATGCTCTTCCCCGGGTAAAGCTATCTCTCCCACTCTCATATGTCGGCAGGAACCAACAGCTCTCTAGTTGGACTTCAAACCCACTCAACAAAAGGAAAATCATGCCTGGAACTCTAGCCAACTACCTGGGGCTACTGAACCATGGATCATGTAGGACAACTGACAACAGCCACTTCACTAAACCAGCACAATCCTTAACTACACTCTAAACATGTGTCCTTGGGCTCACAGAGAAGCACAGTTACTCCTTATCCTCATCAGGGAAGCCTCTCTTTCGAACAGTTGGAGACCATTATAGAAAACCGCAACTGATCACAATGAAGAGCTGTGAAACCCAGTGTTAACCTATACATTTACAAAGCAACTCCTACACCTAAGGCTCAGGGATTACTGCAGAAAAAGGGGTGGAAAGACTTTAAAATCAGAGCAACAGGGGTTCGCTGTGAGACTGTTTCTCCTAGAAATGTCAGAAGCTACACCCATGAGTTCTCATCAACATAGCTGCTTAATCATGACACCAATAGGCATGCTAACATGGAAAAGCGACAGCTGTGAGGTTTCAGCCCTGGACAAAGAACTGCAGTCAACTAAGAAACTGTGTGCGCGTGCGCGCACGTGTGTGTGAGGAGGAGTTGGGGTGTGCTTTGTTTCTGAAATTAAAAGGTAACTAATAAAAGCCAAGAGGTAGAGCAGTAGTAGTGGGTTAGATTACAAGCAAACTCTTCACTTCCAGAGAAAAGAATTATTCCAGAAAAGCTCTAGGTGTATACCACATCTACAAACCTGCCTAGCTGGGGCTGCTTCCCTGTTCGCACCAGACCGGCCCTCCATGGGAACCAACAATCAATCACTACTGTAAATTACATTCAAACACAATGAATGAACTCACACCAGCCTATAGAAAATATTCTCTCGTGTGTGGGCTTAACCAGTGCGAAAGAAACAGCTCAGAAGATGACAGTCCTAAGAGTCTGTATCCACACCCATACAATGACACTGCATGATGGAATATATGGGCACGGGCTTAGGAACCACACAATGAAAAGCCACCCTGGAATGGAGGCTGAAAAGAAAGGAAAGGGGCATAGAAGATGGGAAAGGGTAGGAAAAAAGGGGAAGTGGGGGAAAGGGAAGGATAGAAGGTGAGGGGGTGGATGGAAAGAGAAACAAGAGAAAGGGAAGAGAAAGCAAGGAGGAAGGAAAAACAGTATGAAAATTTATCTCATACGCTATAATGTCATGAACAGGCTTATCTTATATGTTACTGCTTGGCATGATACTCACTGCTGTCACACATTATAAATTAACATAAAAATCAGAAACACCTTAGAAATGTGCACAGTAGTAACCAGCAGTTACCACAGTCACATTATTTACTTCGTAATCTTGGGGAAGAGATCTTTTTAATTATGCAAACATTATAAAAAATAAAGTTGATGGGCAGAATAGTAGCATCCTTCACAGAAATGAGCCAAGCGGTATCTGCATAAACATTCCTAAAAACGTTTTAAATAAGACACGAGAAACACACGAAAAGAGTTTCGATTCCGTTTAGAAAACTTTCTTCAGTGACAACACTTGGGACAGAGAGCTGCACTGCTGGCTGGGCGGGGCGGGAAGGGCTGGCTACCGGGACACAGTGGGCATTTTCTGTGCTCTGGATGGCAGCCAGATCTTGATGGTGCCTGGCTTAGCAACTGCACATTGTCAAAACTCAGAGAACTGTATCCTAAAGGAATGCATATCATTGTCTGAAAATTATGCATTATTATTTGTATAGGGTAAAAGAATATTTTGATCTGCCTTTGGTAAAGAGGCTTTTAAAAAGAAACTAAAAACACAGAGGAAAAAGACTGCGGAGAAACAGGACTAGTTTAGAGTGGAAAGTAAACCAGCTTGCTCATTTGCTGCAAGGCTTCCGTACTTACCCCTCTTCAGACTACTTGCTTGCACGCTCAGATGCAGAAGCATGAGTGCCGACAGGAGCCATGGCAAGTTTGGAGTCATTCTCCTTTTCTGACTGCCCACCATCCAGGATGGCTGCTTCCACCAGGAGTAAACACCCATGGTCTGTGCTGTGCCGTCAGTCCTAGGATGAGAGAGGAACACAGGGGCTGTCCAAATGGCTCAGGCGACACACCTCCCTCAGGGTGCGCAACACCAGAAGCTGTCAGGACATACGGTGAAGCGTGCTGCGCTCTCCTGGGTGGAGAAGCCAAGCTGGGCTGCTCTGGCTCTCAGACATCAAAAGCTGCTTGCAGATGCTGCTTTGAGGTGCTTGCCACAGACAGCAGCCCCACAACAGGGTAAGCTTCCCGTTCAAGATTACCTTGAACACACATGCATCTCCACACTTCACCCCAACACTGCTAACAGAGGAAAGCTAACCAATGCACGGACTGATGTAAACACAGCTTAGGTTTGAGCTCTAGGTATCCCACTTTCTGTGTGGTCCCAAATATACTCAAAGGGACCCCAACCAACCTGTGCCTAGGCACCCCTCTGCAAAGCTGAGGTGCAAATGCATTTTCCTACTAAGTTCATTATGAGAAGCAAGGAAGTATAAGCACATGCAAAGCAGTTGAAATGTGCAAAACTCATGGTCAAGCTATCTGTTTATTTATTGTGTGGGGGGTGGGGGAGAGAGGAAACAAGAATGACTCCTAGTCTTAGTGCTACCCAACGCATCCCTGGGTGCACGAAGAAGCAGGCAAAGAGATCGGAGGTACAAACTGAAGGACTCAAAGATCTGTTTTAGTCGAGCACTAGCTTCCACTCCACATGACAAACAGAAGCCTCCTCCCACAAAACAGAACACTGTCCAGGGAGAGCCAGGGCGGCTCGCACAGACCTGGCTGACTCTTCTGCTGGTTCACTGGAGCAGCTATGCTCCTTCCCATTTTCCAACAGACGTATCTGACAGCCGACCAGACCCTCCACTGCACCGACGTCTGGTCAGACATAACAGTGCCCACCCAGCTTTACACTGCACAAAAAAACCAAGGACCTAAAACATATGAACAATGTCTAAAACGTGAAAGAGGCTCAGGAGAATGG
>NC_022021.1:27735476-27758511 GCF_000317375.1 Microtus ochrogaster | reverse complement strand
CGCACACACGCACACACACACACGCATTCAGGCACCCCAAGTTTTCATCACCAATTTATCTGTTGATGGACAACTAGGATGACTGCAATTTTTTGCTGCAGTGAATAAAAAAACAGCAATATGATGCTGCAAATTCCTCTAAACTAGGGTACGGAGTTCCCTAACTGTGCAGAAGTTCACTGAGACTTCTGTAAGTTCTATAGACCTTGGTTCGTTTCAGTGTGCGGTGCTTCTTATTTGCAACGTTTCTTCTTTTTTATTGGAAAGTTAACACAAAAGGAAAACCAAAAACGTCACAAAGTTTTCTGTGAGCAAAGGGGACAGCCATAAGAACAAGGAGGACATGCCATGAATGCAGCAATCGGAAGCAAAAAAACAGTGCTAAAAAGGTCTTAGACTGACGTTACATTTTAAAAGATTTATTTTATTATTATCATTATTATTATTGTACATGTGAGTGTGAGTGTGTGTGTGTTCCCACAGGCACGTGGCTGCCTGAGGATACCAGGAGAGGGTGTCAGTCCTCCAGGACCTACAACTGCAGGACAGTTTTAAGCTACATGATAGTGGGTGCTGATACAGGAACTCTGATCTTCCGTAAGAGCCACCAACACTCTTACCCCCGCCCATATTAAAATAGCTAAAACACCGAGTAATCGTGAAACAAAAGTAGAAAAATGGATGAGAGATGGAGACCTGCTAGAGAAAAGAGATTCAGCTTCTCGGTGACCAAAGCCTGAGAGAGAACGCATTTGTCACTGACAGCAAAAGGAACACTCTCCTTGGCTATAGCTGAACACTGTGAAAAACACACAGATGAATCTTAGACACCTTACATAATTATAACCCAAGCACATTCGAGGTACAAGCACAGGCTTCTAACCTGTTTGGCTATTTTCTAGGTGAGTGAACAAGTTCCCTGTCAACTCCAATGTCACCGAGCTCGCTTATTAGCATGAAAATGTATTCATGGAATGTCCACAGCACCCGCTGCTGAGGTTACAGAATCACACAGCTGTGCTGGAATGGCTCAAATCAGCACAAACTATACCCGCCAAATGGCTCAACATATGTTGGGAGAACGCCTCACTACCAGCTTAGGGTTATTCTAGAAGGGAAACTCAGGTTGCACTGCCATGCCAGGAAGAAGGGATGAGAGGGGCTGGTAGGGGGTGGCCAAGGAAGGGCTCAGGACCAGGTGCTGCCAGACAGGGACTCTAATCTTGGCTCCATTACTAATTAGCAGTGTGACTGAGGGCAAATCACTTAATCCCTCTGGCTTCAGCTTCCACCTATATAGCCCAGAGGCAAGTTCTGTTTACCGGCCCCAGAAGACTCTGAAGGCTCAGCGGCAATGCTCCTTTCCCGCCAACAGGAGCAAGCAGTGCTGAAGGGTGGGTAGCTGGCTGGCACAGACCTAGCCCAAGGGAAGCCACCTCCTGTGGACTCCTGTGCCTCAGGACGAGGTGATCCAGCAGAGAGGAACCAGCGTGGCATCAACAAGGCCTGCCCAACTTAAAACAGGCAGGGTGATAAAGAAGGCTTCCTTCGTCTTCACACTCACTTAGAACACTGGGATCAAGTTGTGTGGACACCATCACAAGATGCTAACAACACACTCAACTTCCCTTCCAACCCAGACTTACAAGGATCAGAATTACATACAGCATGCCTAGAACCTTCCAGTGCTTTCCCAGATAAAAATAATGTGAAGAAACATCTCTCTCCTCACTTCTGCCAGAAGCAACCACTATTAAAATTTACTTTGTGACCTGTGTGGTACCCCACCCCCAGAACAAATTCTTACGGTATTTCAGGAGCTAATTTGCAAAGTTCAGAGTGCTAGTTCTGAGAGCTACCTCTTGAAGCAGCCACAGGGTTACTGCAAGTATTTGCTGGTCAAAGCAGACTGCATATGGGTAGGCAGGTGGGAACCACAGTCTCCAGGTAGCTTAAAGGAAGCAGCTGGCAGGCATGGTGTGCTAAATTCATTAGATTTTCAAGATAGGATAGGAATCTGGGATTTCTTATGAAATACTCGAAGTTTTGAAGATAGGCAACTGATTCCTATTTCTGGAGAATTCTAGATACCTATGAATAATATAATTATCTTAAAAGATTTTAAAATGTTCTTACACCCTTCTGTTTAAGACAAGTCATTGTATCGACATGGAAAGAAGAAAGTCTGTATTGCCCTAAATGCACAGTCCTTAAAATGACCAGAGCCTCAAGCTCCCTCCCAGGAATATAGTGGTTCTGTATGCATCTCTAGTCTGCCTTGCTTGGCCCTTCGCACTGCGGATTCTGGCTCCAGGTTCGTGAGGTTTTGGACTCACTGCTGAGGCTAATGAGAAAAACGAACCGAGAAAAGGAAAGCGTAAGCCAGCAGCTATGGTCCTAATAGACTTGGTTTAGTTGGTTTGTTTCTCCTGTTTTCATCTGGGAGGAGGCGGGGGGTGGGGAGAGGAAGACAGAGAGAGGAAGCAGTGTGCCTGGAGTGCATGCCCATACCTTGCTGGCATCGTGTGTGCCGTGGGCCTGTAGGCCCTTGACCCTGGTACTGCGGGAAGCATTTAGAACACCTGCTCAGTCCCAGCCAGGGAGTCTCCTGCCCAGAAGCATCTTCTACCTCCACCACAGTGAGATACTCCCTTGTGGATGACAGGAGAAAGTACACCGAGCTTGGACTCACTGGAAGGCAGAAAGGAGCACTAGCCAGTCACAGCGGTCACAAGGCACCCAAGCGGGGGTGAGGGGATGTGGGGTGGGGGTGGCTGCCCTCCTGCTCTAGTACTCTCTATGCAGAGACTCGGCTCTGTGGAGCTCATGGAGTGAGTCTGTACATGTGACCACAGGGACAGGACAGGACAGCCTTCAGGTGTACGCTCAGGTGACAGTGTGCAGGAGACACCTGGACATGTTTCCAGAAAGACTGGTGGCAACACACATCGAACTTCTCAGCACTGAAAATTAAAAGAACACTTTTTAAAATACAAATGATTGCTTTCAGACTTCATTTAGAAAGACTGAACTATTGACTGTGGATATAGAAAGCACCGTAGGCAGAGGCAGGCAGATCTCTGGGAGTTCGAGGCCAGCCTGGTCTACAAGAGCTAGTTCTGAGACGGGCACCAAAGCTACAGAGAAACCCTGTCTCGAAAAACCAAAAAAAAAAAAAAAAGCACCGTCAATAGCCTCCAAAGGTCCATCTTCCATGACGTGCTCTTTGGAGGGTTCTGAAGAACAAAGTTTGCAAAAATGGGGCAGGGAGAGTGAGCGAGGGGAAACGGAGAAGTAGAGATGGGGAAAACATGACTCAAAACTACACTCCATGCCCAGCGTGGATCTCACGCTAGGCTTCACCAGCACTGAACACTCGAGCCAGTGGACCTCTTGTTCTTCGCTGAATTCCCTCTGCATTCTCCTCGTGCCATTTTTACAAAACTCCTGGCAGGAAGAGTGACGTATTCATTGTCACACCCCTGTCAAAGAGGTACAATGTCCGGCCCATAAGCATAATGACAGGCCCACATGCTGTTCTTATCCTTAGGCCATATGATATCCCAAGTGTTGCCCACACACGGGGAGCGACATTAGAGGCGTGGTTCCCACACCTTACACCAGGACACCCCAGGCACCAAAGTCAACTAACAGGGCTATCGGTGCCTGCCTACCAACTCTAAGAATCTCAGCCTGACACTACTCCATTTCCACATTCTTTTTCCTTTTGAGTTGACACGCATGACTTCTCCAATCTGTTACTGAAGTTCTAGGTCATAAATACCTATTAAGTGGGTTTTGACCTAGCAATTTTGAATTGTTAGGTAACTTCTGACTAGGTCATTGTGAAAACATTAATAAAATACTCCAGGCATGAGAGTACTTAGGGAGTCCATTGTATCAGACTTTAATCAGCATCCTGCAGGCAGAACAACAATATTGAAATTTAACTTTTGCTATGTTATAAAAAACATCCACCATGGTGAATGAATGTAGAATATTCGCCCCCCCCCACCCAAGAACATGCTAGTCTATGATTTAAATAGAATATTTTTTTATTTCTTGTCTTACTTTATCTCAGTTTCCCAAGAACAGTTTTTAGTACATGTCTTCAAGATTTTTATTTCTCAAGATCTTCCATGCCAAGTTGGCCAATTTTCATTCCACTGAGGCCTTTCTGTTAATTCAAAAGCGTCTCCATTCGTCAACTCCAGAATACCAAAACAAGAATGCGCTCAAAACTCCTTTGAAGGCTTCTCAGGACCTCCACACACAGCTGGGTTCGTGTGATGAACAAGACCCTTCTAGATGCTTGGCTCTAGGCCTCTCCCACACCACAGTAGCTCCCTAAATACAACATATCCAACAGCTCAGTGCCTCCCCACAACCATGGCCCCTATGGGCATCCCTTGCAGTATCTTCTATGGTGTTCCCTATTCTTCCTTTCAGGGATGGATGCTCTCTCCCCCTCAAGAGCAATGTCTGTTCACTCATCACTCATGTCGGCAAGGCTCTAGGAGTGACTCAATAAGTAATAATTAACTAGTAAAAAATGAACTTTCGTTTATTACAGGAGTGAGATGTTCTATTATTAAACTCCCAGGGCTGGGAAGACAGCTCAGTCAGTAAAGTACATGTCAGGCAAGCACGAGGACCTGAGTTCAACTCCCGACATCCCCTTAAAAGGTGAGCATGACGAGGCATTCTTATGCTCTCATTGCTGGGGGTGGAGGATGGCAAATACACTAAAACACCTGGGGCTTGCTGCCTGGCCAGTCGGCTTAGCCTCATCTGTGAGCCTCAGGTCCCAGTGAGAGATAAGACACTGTTTCAAAAAGCAAGGAGGCCAGGATGGCCCCAGAGGAGCAAAACCAGAGGTTGACCTCTGGTCTCCATATGCATACCCATGTGTGTGCACCTACACACATTAACATACAATTAAAGAAACAAGCAAATAAATAACCCAAAGAACATCCTACCTACAAGTGATATGCCTGTGTAAGAAAGCTTAATAAAGGCTCACATTCAAAACAACCAAGAGCAGAGCAGTTCCTTAGAACAGGTCCAGTCCTCCTCATCCAACCTGCTAGAACCTGCTAAGACCAGAAGTGCTTGAGAGTCTGGACTGTTCTTTCTTTTGCACCTTGGTATTTGCATAAGTACAATGAATTACCTCAGAGAAGGGGACCCAAACCCAAACCTCCTTTACACTTTATACAGTCCACGCACTGGGTAGTCTCAAAATCATTTTGTACAATGGTTTTGGTGACCTGTATTTTGACTGTGGACTGTCAGGTGCAGAATCCCCCACAGGCGACCTCACGGTGACCTTTTCAGCTACCCCATCAGTACCACGAATGCCCAGCGCACGTGTTAAATCTGCCCCTTCCCTTGCTGGCTCCTGACACCAGCAGGGAGCGCTCTTCCTCGGCTTGCTTGGTGACTGCTGGCTGTTCGCACTTTTTTTCCCTCACTGGGGATTATCCACTCTTGTGGCTTCAACCACCACTCACACGCTAATGACTTCCAAATCTGTTTCACAGAATTGGCCCCTGCCCAGCTACAGACTAACCATTTACCAGACAAGTGTGCGCTTATCTACACAAATCCACTCAAGTAGGCTCCCAAGAAATGTGAAAAAAAATACTTGGATGCTTCATATGCACTTGGATGCCTCGGAGTCCTCAAAACTCCAAAGGAAACACAAGGAAACTCACTTTCCCCCTAGGCATGTTCCCTCAGGCCATGGGCCAATTCGGGATCGCTCAAGACAGTCACTCTTGACTTCTTCTTCGTCCTTCCCATCTAATCACCAATTTTACTCCCCAACACCCCTTATTTTTCCCATCCTCAATTCCTCGAATTTCCTTGGCCACGTCCCCCACCACGTCTAGCATAGGTGACTTAATTCATCTTTTAATTCATTTCATGTCTCCAACTAGGACCTCACCAATGCAGCTTCCTCGTGAGATGAAGGGCTTTGCCCAGAAGCTGCAGCTCCCACTCTCCCTCCATCCCCTTCACTCCATCCCATCCCCCTCCATCCCCTTCTCTCCACCCCATCCCCCCTCCACCCCCTTCTCTCCATCCCATCCCCCCTCCACCCCCTTCTCTCCATCCCATCCCCCCTCCACCCCCTTCTCTCCATCCCATCCCCCCTCCACCCCCTTCTCTCCACCCCATCCCCCCTCCACCCCCTTCTCTCCAGCCCTTTCTTTCCGCTCCAGAGAAAACAGCAGGCGGTTGGCCCACCCACAGGACTGATACTATAGCCGAAGTTACAATGTAATGTCCACACCACAATCTCCTCCACCCTGTCTTTTCTAGGGTCATGGATGCTTCTTGGTTCTGAAGCTAACCCTCTTATCTCAAGCAAAGCACTACCTGTACTTTAATATTCATTTTTCATGTATATCACAAAATATAGAGATAATATTTTCCCTCTTTCTACTTTCTTTCCTATTGATTTTTAAACTCCTTGAACAGACCATTGCCTTATGACCCCTTTACATCTAAGAGCACTTTATATTCAAGACTTATTTAACAACTGGACTAAATGTGTTCAAACGAAGTTCTTAGTAAGGACTTAGATATCTCAACTGTTCCCCCATGGCTCCTTTACATGCCAGAGAGTGAGGTAAACACATACATTTAGAAACAAAATGACAACCTTAGCTCAAATTGCTGTTAGTGTCTTTTCTAAATACAGAGATTAAACCCACTCATAAAGGGCTGCAGGAATTCTGGGAGGAGAATGCTATTATGCAATCACTCTGTGCATTTCAGATACTGATTCTGGCTATCTCTGCCAGGCAAAGAGGAACTCTGAGTTTGCAGACAGCATGAACTGTATGTACATTATTCAGGGGCAGGCACTTTTATAAGTTCTTTAAATTTCCTACTGGGTTTAATTCTCATGACAACTCTATGAAGTGTCACTCTCCTCCCTCGTTTTAGAGTAAGACACCCAGACACAGGGAAGGCCCCACAGCTAAGAGGCAGGGCTGGGAAATCTCAGCTCGGGAACACCACACGAAACTGTGAAATCCACAAGAGAAGAAGAATCAGAGATCCCGAGGCCGGAGTCCAGGGCTCCAGCACCTACTGTCACTAAAATGGTGGCAGCAGGGACAAGACCAAAGACAAAGCTGGACGGTTAGGTCTTAGCTCTCGAATGGCAGGCCTCTGACTCAAGGCTGTCCTTACTTTACGTGCCCCCGGAACAAAGAACAAAGGAAGCAAACACAACCCTACAGGGGCTCTCCTCTTAGGGCACCTTGTCAGTTACCTCGAGCCCCCAGCAGCGGCAGACCGTGCTCTCCTTCCACCTTGTTGAGTTAATGCTGTACGAGGAGACTCCATCACCTGCTGCTGTGAGCACGTGGTAATCACACCCTGCACCAAGGGGATGAAATGGAAAAATCCGTCTTAGCGGTTCCCTTCGGACTCTGAGCATACTTTTGATTAGTTGAGCTCCTCACTGAGCAAGTGCAAAGGCGAACACACCCAGAAACCAGACAGCCAAAGTGGCTGTGAATAGCCAATGTAGTGCGGCAGGGGTGAGCTGCAGCCCCCAGCCTGCACTTTGGTCTGCTTCCCACCAGAGATGCACGGGGTATCCTATAGCTATGGAGCTTCCAGTGTTTCAAAATCTGAACCTCTGTCTTGTCTCACACAGACTCAGAAGGAAAAGGGATGAAGAGCTGCTGTCCACAGCATAGGCACCTTCACCTACGGACACTGGAGGCCTATCCAGGCTTTCCCCATTCTTGATCAGAGGAAGGGCTTTGCTACTTAAAAAAAAAAAAAAAAAAAAGTGAAATCTCCTTATTTCTAAATGCCACTTAGGGAGAAAATACCGCAACACAATTCGAGCCAAACAAAACACACTTCCAGGCCAAAACACTTCGTAGGGAGATAACTAAAAGCCTGCCTGAAAATGAAATGGCAAAAAAAAAAACCCTCTCATCTTAAAATGTAATTGTTCTAATATTTGTATTTCAAATGCACAGATACTGTCCTAAATGTGTCTTAATGTTTTAGTACTTTTCTAGCCAAGAATCTGAAATCTTTTACCCCCAAAGAACTCTGTTTTCCTTTTATTCTCAGATCTCAAAATCCTAGACATCAGCTTAGACTACAAATGCTTTTCAAAAGAACAAGAGGGCAGGGAAGGGGAGAGGAAGGAAGGGGAAGAAGAAAAGGAGGAGGAAGGGAGAAGGGGAGGAGGGCTTGCTCCACCTTAAATGTAAGAGTGGAATAGAAAAAGAAAACCCAAAGATTTAGAAGCAATTGGTATTTGGCAGAAATCCTTCAATGAGGGTCATTTTGTCAAGAAGCAGATTGCATAACTGTGACCAAAGAGGTGACAAGAAGCCTGAGGGCAGGGCCGGTTTATTCTGGCTCCTGGTTTGAGTGTCAGACCAGCAAGGTGGGGAACTCATGATGGCAGGAACAGGAGGCTGCTGGTCACATTCTGTCGCTAATCAGCATAAAGCTAAAGTTCTCCTAGTCTCCTTTTGCTTCATCCAACTTGAACGAAAACCAGCGCATAGTGTCCCTTCACAGCGGGTCTGCCCCATCACTTAAACTTCTCTGGAAACAGACACAGGCACGCACACACACACACACACACACACACACACACACACACAGAGGCGTGCACGCATGCACACACGCACCCGAGGTTTGCTTTCTAGGTGATTGTACAGTCCATCGAGTTGAGGATCTGGATTAAGCACTGGAGTGGCAGGGATCTACACCCCAGGGATCCATAGGCCTGATATTGATCATGAATTTGACTACATGCACAAAGTATTGAGAAAGTATTGATCTGGAAGAGAGACTGGGTCACAGTGGCCAGCTGTACCCCTGACCTGACAAACTCTTGGACTAGGAGACCAAGAGGCAGGAAAAGACATTAAGGTCTCTTAGGTGAATGAGATCTCCCCTAAGGTCCCAATGGTGTTTGAGAACCAGACAACTACTCTCAATAAACAGAGCTAAAGACTCCCTTTACCAGCTGACCAGCTTATTTGGAGGGCTAGTTAATGATGCCAAGCAGGACAGAAGGGATAAACAACTGTGACAGATTTCTGTGTGTGTGTATGACATCTTTCATCAATGTGCTGGATAAAGGAAGCCCGCCATTAAGGCTGCGGAAAGAAAACAATATATAGAAGAGCAAATCCAGCACATGTGGTAAGAAAGATGCCAAAAAAACCCAATAAGTTAACTCAACAGAACACATGTAACACTGGTAATTTCAGGGTACAAATGAGCAAGACAAGGGTGGTAACACATGGGACACGAACAGATACAGGTTAGGGAGGAAACTGTAACTTAGTGGCCCACACTGTAACATGGCTGCTAAAGTAACAGTCCTGTCCTCCAGGGGTATTAAAATTGGAAGATTCTCTTTTAGTCTAAAGAATAATTACAGATAAAATGCACAAATTATTACCCAAATTATTATACTGTTACTTTGGCAGCCATATTATAATGTGGGCCCGTGTCCTTTATATGAAGCTTCTTAAGACCAGACAGACATAGGGAATAGCCTGTCCCTGTAGAGTTCAACAAAAACCTTACTCTTAAATGTTCTAATTCATCTCTTCACTCCCTATGTAATCCATCCTAAGGATCATGGGTAAGTAAGCCCCGAGAATCTCCAATCACATGCCGAATGGTTCCCCACTACTCCAGTCTCATTTTAAGGACAACATAATTACTGTCTCCTTTGCTGTCACACTGGTAATGGAGAAATAAGACAAATGTCCAGGCTCAGGCTTGCTGAGGCCCTCACAGCCCTCATTTGCTGCAAGATCCCAGGCAAGTCCCCCAGGGCACACAGTCAGTCTTCCCTGGCCCTGAGGAAGTCCCAGTCAGAGCGTGGCACAAGTTCTTTGCCATTTCCTACCAGCTTCACTCCCTGAACCCCATATTTCTTCCACCCCTTCCTCTATGGTCCATGACTCAAGTCCAACAAACACACAGGACTCTGCCTTCCTCTGTCACTGCTCCACCGGGGACATCCTTCCCAGATCTCCTTTTCCATCACTTGTCCATCAGATCCCAGCTCATGTTCCCTGAATCCAACCCTCCGGTGCTCCTGCAGCTTAGTGCATAAGCCTGCTACAGTCGACAGAAATAGCTCACGAAACCATCTTACTCAGCAAACTGGATACGTTGATGTTTCCCTTAAGGAAAATGTCATGCAACAAATATGACAGTTTTGATATACAAGAACACAGAAATGGGCAAAACATAAAAAAGATACTAAATCAGAAGTAAGAACGCACAATTTAAACACTAAGAGACGTTAATGGACAATAAATCGCGCGTGTGATGTGCAATGCAGCCCCATGATGGTTTAGACAGTGTTAGTGAGAAAGAGGCCAGCCACCACAGGGCGAATGAGGAGAGGCTGAAACCCAGCTCCATTTCTGACAGCCTCTCTTTGCCCTGCAGAGCTTGGGGGCAGGGGGATGTCTCTCATGTGTTACTCAATAAGGAAACAAAAGGGTCAAGAGTCTCATGATCTGTAAAGAGCAAAGTCAGAAATGGAACCCGGCTTGTGACCGTGACTCCAAGGTCTGAATTCTGAGTCACGTTATGATGCAACTTTACTTGAAAGCCTTTGACTTGACGATGATGATGGCGGTGATGGTGGTTGTGGTAAGAATGCCAAATCATTCTGATAAATCTGATGGGCATTTATTGATCGTTCACTATCTGCTCGGTTCAGTGCCAGGGTGGCGGCACATGCCTTTAGTCCTAGCAGTTGGAAGGCAACGGCAGGAGGCAGGAGAATCTCTGTGACTTTGAGGCCAGTTTTGCCTATATGGTGAGTTCTAGGATATCCAGGACTACACAGACAAACACTGTCTTGACACACAAAAATAACAACAAAACAACAGCAACAACAAATCTAGCCATTTCTAGAAACTTTTCTACGAGGGATATTGGACAAAATGGCAAAGATGTTCCCTGTGCACCTGCACTGTCTATGAGAAGACCAGAGTGCGCATCATGTGGAGACACGGAAGGTCCCACCCCTGTCAGCATTCTGGTCACCTCTTGCAGCACTCTTACGAGTTTCTTAAGAACACATGCTAGTTTAAGTAAAACCTGCAAGCATTCCTTTTTAAATTGTTCTGACTTTTCCCTAGATGTCTGCAGAGCTCCAGCCTGCCCTCTCTCCAGAAACACAACTTGTTTCTTGCCAGTCTCAGACAGTTTGAGCTCACGCCCCACACAGATACTTGAGTCAAAGTCCCCCAACTTGTTCTCCCCTAGTCTTACCACTATCAAAAAACGGTACAGACACTTTCGAAAAGCAACTTGCAAAAACCACAGGCCAGGCGTGGTGGTCCCTGCCTATCATCTCAGCCCCTGGGAGACTGAGGCAGGAGGCAGTTCAGCCAAGACTATACAACAAGATCCTGCCTCAGCCTTCCCCAAAACAAAGCAAAGGAAAGCGCCCTGGCACTTCTTGATCCACCCCTTCCTGCATGGGAGCCTCCACCTCCTCTGCACACCAGCCTGGTAGCTACAGCCTCATTCATTTTGCAACCAAACACTGGCCACTCTGCTCACTGCTAGTGCCAGTTTCAGCCATGCAAGCCTCTTGCTTGCACTGTTGTCCGTCTCTGAAGCAGCCATCTCGCACACCTCCATCCTTGCTCCTCACACACTCATTCTGCACAGAGCAGCCATGGTCACCATCCAAAAATAGCCATCAGACCCTGTCACTGTGGATTTAAAACTGTGGGGCCAAGTCTTATAAACACTCTCCACTTTCTCTCCCATGACCCTGGCAGGCCCCGTTCCCCTTCCACACACGCCTCTTTCCTTTCAGTCACCATGGCCTCTCTCCTTCTGTTCCTCATGTGCAACCAGGCCTGGTCCCCCTCAAGAACATGCATATGTTACTCCTGCTGCACGGAACCTCCTTCCCTGGACCTCTCTATAGGTTCTATGTATTGCTCAGGTCTGACTTGGCATTCACTTGCTCAGCAAGCCCTCTGGCATCGCCTAGGGAAAGAAATGGCCCCTAGTGAGCTCCCACAAGTCCTGCTGCCCAACCACACAGGCCTCACCCTTCACCACTAAGCCCTTAGAGTACCCATCGGTATCTCGGCATGTGATTCTTGCTTACTGCCTGGTTCTCCCCAAGCGACAGGCACGTGTCACCGAGTGAGAGAGGCCCAGCTCACTTCCTCAGTGCTAAAACCCCCAGGAATTATAAAAACTCCCCAACACACAAAAAGGTATGGAGGAAATATGTCAAATAAGCCGAATAAATGACTCTGTAAATGTAACATTATGCATAATTATGCATCATTGAAGACGATTAATTTAATCTACATTTTAAGTCATATTACAAAAGAACTTGGGGAGGAAAGGGTTTACATCACTCACAGTTCCATATAATGGTTTTATCATCAAAAGCATTCAGGACAGGAACTCACCCAAGGCAGGAAGCTGGAGGCAGGAGCTGATGCAGAGGCCATGGAGAGGTGCTGCTTACTGGCTTGCTACCCTTGCTTACTCAGGCTGCTTTCTTATAGAACCCAGAACTGTCCGGCCCCCAGGGGTGGCACCACCCACAATGGGCTGAGCCCTCCCCCAATTGGTCACTGGTTAATAAAATGCCTTACAGTTAGATCTTATGATGACAATTCCTCAACTAAAGCTCCTTTCTCTCTAATAACTCTAGCTTGTGTCAAGTTGACATAAAATTAGTCAGTACAATGTCTAAATATGCACAGAAATCAATCTATCATCTATAATATCATATGGAGTTACCTCTGAAGGCTGAGACTGAAACCTTAAAAGAATCGGTCTCCAAGTTTCCTCAATTTTTATTAAGTAAGTATATTACCTGTGTCATTTTTGAAGCTTTTTCCACTTTTTTTTTTCCCTTGAGACAGACACTCACTATGTGGCCCTGACTGACCTGGAGCTCACGATGCAAACCAAACTCACAGAGATCCACTGATCTGCCTGCCTCTGCCTCCCAAGTCCAACTGGGATTAATGGTGTGTCTCCCACACTCTAAAGACAGGTCAATTTCTAAAAACGCACAGATGCAGAATAACAACAAACAACCCCCAGTAGAGAAACAGCAGCTAATAAAATGAGCAAGTATTTTTTTCTGAATTCTCAATTATGAAACAAAATGATACAAGCTACATTAAAAGTCTTTCATTTCTGACCCCAAAAAGAATTTGCAAGTTCCTGGAAGCTGTGGTTTGAGGGCTTATGTCCCCCAGGGGTCCTTGGGGCTGGGGATTAGAGGAGAACTTTGAGAGCTGGAACTCAGTGGAGGGTCTTTGGGTCATTTTAGGCGTGTGCTCAGAAGGAACTGTGGGATCCCAACCCCCAGGGGACCAAGCTTATCACACAGAGGACAACGGAAGGACATTAATGTTTAAATCACATTTCAGGGGCCATTTACTTCCCAGAGCACCCTGCTGTCTTTCCTCTTGGAGAGTTAAGAGGCTCAGGCAAAGCTGGGTGAGGTGGCTGAAACCTGCAATCCCAGCACTTGGGGATAAGCCAGCCTGGGCTACAGAGTGAGGCCCTGTCTCAAAAGAAAACCAAGCAAGCAAACAACAGCAGCAACAACAACAAAATCTAAAAAAAAAAAAAAAAAACTCATAAAAAGTGCTTTTGATGACCTCTGTCAAAAGCACAAAACAAAAGGCAGACCCAGCTCTGTAGCTTCTTCCACATCATTGGCCTGTAAGCGTTTAAGTCTGACCCCAACAACACAGCCTGTGGCACACGGTAAGACAGCGCGCACGGTGTCTCGAAAAACAAACAAACAAAGACAGGGTTCAGGGTTTTGACTGCTGTGAGCTGGAAATGTCCAGAACAGAGTCCTCTCTAGCTTCATTGAGCCTGGCCTTCAGGAAACGGTTGGCTACGTCCTGAACTTAGTCGCGAGTCGGAGTCTTCATGCCAACACAACACAGCTGGCTGCCTACCTGCCATAACAAACTCCTTGCTTCTCACAAGGAGAAATTGTGGAAAGTGACCCCACCCCCCAAGGGAAGCAAGCTAACTCCTCTGTTTCCAGAGGAGGAGCAGGGAGTGATATCAGCTGTGGGAAACTGGCATGGATAGAAATAGGATATATGATAAAATGTTGACCTTGCAGGAGGCCCCTGGCTATGTCTATAACCCCCATGAGAACTACAGAATTCACGATTCATAAAAGGATCTTGTTTTATTTAGCTATAAGAGGAGATGAAATGTAAGGCCAGCATTTGCCATGAAGGTGACTTCTGTGACTGCTGAGGCTCTGTGCCATCCCAGAACTTACGTAGGTGCGTACTGCGGACTCACAAATTGCACGTTGGTCACAACTGTTACCGACGTTCAAAACTGTCACAGTTCATGAGAGGCAGTGCAGTTTCACGTACTGTCGTGAGAGGCACAACTGCCCTTGTCTCGTGGGAAGATGGCATGCTGGAATTTCTCACTCAGAATACACATACATCCCATGCATCCTAGATTTACGAGGAAACGTATTACCCAAGATAATCTCACAAAAGCATGCACTCTCCCTCACAGTCACAGAAGGTGTGCCCTTCCCAGAAGATGTAGAAGCAGTTTTCAGCCTAGAGGCCCAAGAAATTGTCACCTAAGTTTAATATAAGTCATCTGTAAAACAAGGTGACGTAATGGAGCGGCTGCTCATCCAGCAGGTTGAACAAGCAGACGGCAGTGTTTGTGTTCACTCAAAAGTAACATCACACGCTTCCTTTGGAAAGCACAGGACGGGAGGCCAGGATTTGCGGCTTGCTACCTTCCTCCAGTGACGACCAATGACTGAGTGGACCTCCTGGCTCCATGGTGCAGTGGTTGCTCCTGTGTGTCACTCAAGGGGCAAGGGCACCTGAGTCCGGGGGCACTGGGGCCTATCCAGTGCCTGGCAAAAACAGACACACCCACTACTGAATGAGTCAGCCCTAACCTTGAAGAATGTATCAGAGGACTGCTCAATACAACTAGAGACGGAAAAAACTCGTCTTCAATTTAAAAAAAAAACCAACACCAATAACAAAGACCCAAGGCTGATGGCCTGAATTAGAACCCTGGAACCTTCTGGGCGGAAGGAGAAAATGGTCCCTTGGCAGTTGGCCTCTCCTCCACACATGCACTGTGGCATGTGCCACCACACATGCGTACTCACACGCAAATACATAAATGCTTTACTTTTAAAAACTCAACAGCCAGGCAGTGGTGGCTTTAATCCCAGCACTTGGGAGGCAGAGGCAGGCAGATCTCTGTGAGTTCGAGACCAGCCTGGTCTACAAGAACTAGTTCCAGGACAGGCTCCAAAACCACAGAAAAACCCTGTCTCGAAGAAAAAAAAAAAAAAAAAAAAAAAAAAAAACTCAACATATTTCCCAGTGACCAGGAACAATATTGTGTCAGGGTGCCCTGAAATGGCCTTCGTGACCCGGGTAATTTATACAACTACACATTCTACCTAGAAATTCTCTGGTATTAAGAACACTCAGTCGTCATCACCCTATCAGGTTGGGGTATATTTGGCAAACCTTCTCTACTGGTAAGCACCAAGAGCCGGCAGCATCACCGGGACCAGAACAGACACAGAACGTACTCAAATTCACACCACGTTGGGAACGGGAATGGGATTTCCTCCCACCCTATAACTGTACCACATGCTCTCAGATACTGAAAATTCAGGGGACTTAAAAGAGTAATGGCGCTTCAGTTGCTCCACACAGAAATGATCCACCTAGCGTCTGGAGTGTAATCTTGGCATCTTTCTATGAAGTGGCATGAGACTGACCACACACATAAGCATGCACACACATACTCCAACGCCAAAACTCAGACTGTCCTACACATGCCACCTTGTCCTCTGGCTCGTAGATGATTGAGTTCTCAGCATCTGTCCCCCTACGTCACTGTTCCTCCGTTACATGTGAATATCACAATCCATCCTATCACTGAGCATGGAAGCTGTTTCCAGTGTGTAACTTGTATAAACAACGTAACAAAATAGTCCGGGTAAATCATGGGGATGTTCTAGGGTGTATATTGTAGGGGAGCAGCCCCTCAGCATCTGTAGGCAACCCCCTCCCTCCCCGGTCTCCCTTCTGATACATGCCACTAACTTCTTCCCGCCAAGTTGGTGATCCCTGTGGGAAAGACTGGGCTCCCAGCCGGAGCACCCACACACTGGCGGGGTGAGGCCGGACTACGGCTGAAGCTGGTTTCTATATACATGTTTTTTTTTTTCCTTCATCCCCTCATGGTTTAAATTCCTAGGGGTAGAAATGCCTGACTAAGGGACAGGACACATTTTTGAGGCTTCTGATGAGTAATACAAAATTGCCCTCCTGGAGAGTTACAACAACTCAAACATCCGCCAGGAGCATCATGAAACGACAATTTCCACAGCCTGCAGGGTTTGCTAGATTTGATTTCAAATAGCCGAGATCTGCCCAGGCCATAAGGTTCTAAACAGCAAAATCGCTGATAAGATACATTTAGAAGAAAGGTAAACAATTCAAGACACAGCTGCTCAACCTCGAAAGTACCTACGTTTTCAAACAGTGGAGACAAAATGCTGAGGGTACCAGACACCAGCAGACTGACCAGTGACTCCAGGAACATCCAGTGCACAGCCAGGAAGAGGCATAGTGCAGTTACACATGCCGATTTGGACACTTAGGGTTGGGAGTTTGGGCTTTAAAACACTCTATTGTTTTTTAAAATATTCTATATAATAGAGTAAAAAATTAAATGAGAAAGTACATATTCTTTCATATTGTATAAATGCTCTCACAGCTAATGTACCAATCTGACAGGTTCAAAATTCTTTTATATATTTATTTAGCAAATATGGAGTGCCTGCAATGGACACTATGCCAGTGCTGAGGAAACATGGAAATCGACAGTGGTGAACCCCTCAGGGTGATGCTACTTTAGAATCCTAGGGTTGAGTGAGAGTTAGTACAAGCAGGTTGAGATGACAGCCGCCAGTGACTGTTCCCAGGCAAACCGTGGCACCTTTAGGGCTCAGTTTCTTTACCTATCAAACTCCAGACACCATCTGAGGGCCCTCTGCTCCTCTCAAGGTGCACTAGGTTGTTTGAACCCTGAATTTACATTTTCCCAAGAGCGTGCATTTTCCTCTCTATCTAGATCTTACACAGGTTCTGCCCTAAAATCATCTGTTAAAACTGCAGAAAAACTGGGTGACCCAGGTACCCTAATGTAAACACGGAGTAAAGTTCCCGTCAGACGGTTTTGCTCTCAACTTTGTTTCTTTGGAGAAGCTTCTCGACTGTTCTCACCTTATTCACGGCTATGCTACAAACACAAAGGCATAAAGAATGGCAAAGCGGTGGGTCTCCAGAACCGCTGTGTGGAAACAGCTGGCATCTTGTCATCTGCCTCAGTGTTTACGGTGGCACTCCAGTTGGCCACAGGGGTTAAAGCATGTAGCTCCTGGCAATAGATTCTCATCTCCTTCCTAACCCCCACTGGAGCTCAACCAACCCACATAATTCTGTCGACAAAATGATTGCAACTCAACTGCCCCGTTCGCGTTTTCTAATATTAGACGTGGGAAACACTACATCTGTCACCACTTGTCATTTTCCACCAGATGTTCCTGCTACCACCCTTTCAACTGTCCTCCAACCTAGGGACTCCTTGCCGAAGTCTGCTCTGGGGAGCCGACACAGCACCAAGCCACACACACCTTCAGGAAGTAACACCGCCTCCTAGTGGCCCTTCGAGGCACTACCACTTAGCAAGATCAGTCTCAACTCTAGCTGCGTGTGCTCATTCCAAGGGGTTCAGCCTTATAAAACCAAAAGAATAAATAACAGCCAAGATTTTTCCCACGATTCAAAAGTATACTGGGAAACGAAACACAACAATCCACCAGATAGTTTCCCTCACCTTCCAACGCTAAGTCGCAAGGCTTTTGAGCACCAACTTGAGCTTCCTTTGGCTGCAGCCAGGAGCATATGTGGCCGTATGTGGTGTCACTCAAAACAATGTAAGACAACTGGAATTCCTGTCCTTCTGCAACCCGTGGGGGACTGCAAGGCAACTGCTTGAAAGTGCTTTGAATTTCTCGGCCTCTACCCTCTCCATCTCTCCACCCCCAGCATCGGCTATTTGCCTGCAGCGCAAGCACGAAAATGACCAGAGCTGCTCGGCTCAAGACTGAGGCATTTCAGAGTCCATTCTTTTCTTACTGTCTGCACAGCTTGAACCCCAGCAAGTAGGGAAATACAGTTATCTTATGTGGAAGCAAGCTACTATCATCAGGAATCAGTCAGTCCGGAGGGGGCATTTAAAAAGAAAAATCAAACTCTCCTTCTGCAAGGGTGAGAGAACTCCTAATACCGAACAGGAGCCCAATCGTCAGTCTGCAGAGAGACACGACACTTATTCCACGGCTACAGCCATTGCTTGGCATCAAACCCACTTCCCAAGCTTTCAATTAATATAAAGGAACATATATTTAGAATGACAAACAGATTAGGAGTTGGGAAGAGGAAATACCACAAGTTCCTGCTATTTCCCAAAATAGAGCAGGCACACACACATTCCTCCGGTGAGAATAAAGTACCTGAGTGAAACACACACTTCTGAACAGCTCATTAGCGATCCGCACGCCAGGAGAACCTAAACAGCCACACAGGAACAGGCGCCAGAAACTCTTACTCCCGTGCAAATGGCATTTCACTGGGGTCAACAGTGAAAATTCGGGCTAAATCTCTCTCGGAAATCACTACGGTTTACTAAAAAGGGCCTTGTTTTGTTTTGTTTTTAGCATTTCCGACTTGGATTTCGTGGCAGAAGAATGAGAAGCAACTGGCTTAAGGCAACAGTTTCAGAGTGTGTGAACTATAACAGACGTAGTAGGTCAAGGGTCAGAACCAAGGTGTAGAGCTCAGATAAAGACTTCTTCCTGACTAAGAATTCTGACCAGTGCTGGATGATGGTGGCGCATGCCTTTAATCCCAGCACCTGAGAGGCAGAGGCAAGTAGATCTCTGTGAGTTTAAGGCCAGCCTCGAACCTTGAACACAGAGAAACCCTGTCTCGAACCACCACCCCCCAATAATAATAATAATAAATATAATCTTGACCAAAAACCAGGCAAGATTATTTTTTAACATCTTTATCTACTTGTTCAGTTATTCAACAAATAAAGCCCAGAGTAGGTGGTGTCTTGGCTGCACATGCAACAGGAATCAGCAAGACCTAGCCCTGAACTCCTGACGCCACCAGCCCAAGGAGAACTCTCCCACAGTCTGCTTCTGCCACACAGCTCTAAACAGAGGCAGCACACCAACCCCAGCAGGTTCTGGAAAACTCCCCTCCTCCCTGACCCCCAGCATAGCACCATGGTGGCCCTAGGTCGCCTAGGTGCCCCCTGCCTGAGCTACACCTCCCCATTCACCAAAATCCTGCTTCTCCTGAGAATTCAGTGCTCAGCTCCAACCTTCCTATGCCAATGAGGATCCTCTGGGCCCCGCCCCTCAGGCTGCATCCTCACTCAGCTCAGCCATGCTAGTCCATCAGTCCTTGCCACTACTTGGCATCGTCTTCAATGGTCCCCGATTTTAACTCATCTCCACAATCCAGATGGAAACTCATGACAGCCAGGTGTTTAACCTGCACACAACTGAATCTCAGTTCCCTGAAAACTGCCCGGAATATTAACAGAAGGCATATGAACACCCGTTTACGAAGAACAAATATGGACAGTAGTAACACTTTTGTATTGGCACCACAATGTTAGCTCCCAAATAACAAAGGAAAAAAAGCCACGCCCTGAATACTAACAGAGCCAATTGGGTTTCAATTAAATTTTGAAAGGATCCTCACAGCTTCTGGAAGAACAAAACAAAACAACAACAACAAATAAACAAACCCACAGCCTCCACCTATGATCACATCAGGCTACTCAATGCAGCAGGCTCCAGTGCCAGCATCAGCACCACCTAAGCTCGACAGTTCATTCTGCTTCAAAAGAATCACTCAAGAGATGCCAAGGACAAATATTTTCAAAAGCATCCTTCCCCTAAGAGTTGGCAGTAATCCTTTCCCAGCCTATAAAGGTGCGAAAGCAGTTTATTCACACTGAAGTAGAAGACGGCGTGATCTACCACAGAAAGCACAGGTTTTAACTTAACGGCGAGCAAACTTTCTGAAACATAAAACCATTCTGTCGATTTAATAAAAGGCATGAGCATTCAATTCATATTCTAAATCATTTAAACTCTTAACATTGAAGAGAAAAAAAAAAAAAAAACAGGGTCTCATTATACAGCCCTGACTTGGAACTCTATGGCCTAGGCTAGCCTAGAACTCGCAGAGATCCATCTGCCCCTGCCTGCTGAATGCTGGGATTAAAGGTCCCACACCTGCCTTGGTGGATTATTCTTATAATTACACATTTGTTCCTTTCTGTTGTTGAAACAAGGCCCAAGCTGTCATTAAGGGAATGACTTTAGGTCCTACCCATCAAAGCTCTCCTTTCACAGCGACGATGCACAAATCCCTGTGGGTCACTCTGGAGTCATAAAAGCAAAGGATATGCACTGGGCAGAGCAGGCATCCACTTCCTGCAAAGGGGAGAAGCAACTCACTGCTGTCTTTGGGCCCTGGGAATAACTAAAATCCACTTAAAAGCCTCAAAAAAAAAAAAAAAGTACTTTACAATAATTTCACAGCAAGATATCAGAAAGAATGTATATACCTATCACGAAAGAGAAACGGAAGTGAATTACGGTTTGTCCTTAATGGAGTTCTCAGCTGCTGTGAGAGAGTGAGGCGGCTTTTCTTCCGGGACTGATGGCAAGGGTCAGGATGTTGGACTCTGCAGGGGGAGGCTAAGAAGCTGGCACAGAACAGGGCATACAATGTATCCCAGTCAGTCAGAAGACAAAGGAGCAAAATGTTTGCAGAGCACTGGGCTATATTCGGAGAGAGAAAGCCAAGGGTCTGGAAGCCTGGTTCTTACTGATGCTGTGGGGGTGTGGCGGGGTAGAGGTGCGCTTTTTACTCTGAACTTTCTGTAACTACTGAGTCTTATCAATACGAAGAGATATCCCCCAATGAATATGACATCTTCACGTGATCGGCTATACTACTACTAACAATGCCCCCAAGAATGAGTCTTCAGAACCAAAAGTTTTTTTTAAAAAAAACTCAGCAAAGTTTCACTTGGTTTAATAGCACAGTGCCCGGTTCTCATTTCCCAGAAGAGAATCCAAGAATCCACTTAATTAGCGCCGAGAGCCTTGTGAGCTCACCTAGTACAAAGCAAATACACCTCCGTTCAACTCTGGCAGAGCCAGCAGCTGCCCAGGCCTCCTTGAAAATACACCTCCTACTTAAACTGAGCTTAAAGCTCTTCAGAGAAGCCTCCAAAGGGACACAGTTTCCACCTGGATGTAAGACAGAAAGGAACAAAGAGAACAATGTAGTGTTTTTAAAAGCATGGGCTATGCTGAGTCGGCTTTCCTTGGAAAGGCTTAAACTAGAAGCCTCTGCTCCTAGTGCAGTACAAAGACTTCAGGTCCACATCAAAATAATCGTGTAAGGGGAGGGGAGAGCATCAGCTGCAAAAAACAAATGCTTTAGTTTTTCATGGTGGGGGAAGGTTGTTTTAAATATAATGTGGGCACCACTTTTGCTGGGGGGATTTTTTTTTTTTTTGAGACAGGGTTTCTCTGTGTAACAATCCTGGCTGTTCTGGACCTCTATTTGTAGACAGGCTGGTCTCAAACTCACTGAGATCCACCTGCCTCTGCCTCCCAAGTGCTGGGATTAAAGACTGTGCACCATCGCAGCCACCGCACAACCTGGGTACCACTTTTGAACCCCTGACTAAATAGTCACATCAACTTGACTCTAAGCAATTTTGTTGAATTAAATATGAGACTGAAGACAAATTGAATGACAAACTTTAAACTGAAAGTTTTGCTGGAAAAAAAAAACCACCGTATTTAAGGAAACACAAAGTAAATGCAAAGAATGTATTTCTACGTAAATGTCAGTCAATAAAGGCACACATGCCCTGTCAATATCTCACTGCTTTAAGCACACATACAAAAATGGTCACAAAGATAACCCAAGTGTAAATGAAAGACTTGTGGCAGCTGAAGACGGGGCTGGAATCACATTACTCAGGCTCTCATGTAAGTTCACAACACATTCTGTGCAGTTTTCTACGCGTCTGAATTCACGATCTGTGCTTTTAGAGAACACATCAGGAATGCCACCAATCACGAAGCCTAACGTTGCTCGCCTACACTTTAACTAGGGGTTTAGGAAGTTTAGCGCCTTCGGACACAAGCACCTAGAAATATAGACAGATCAGTCAAATGCACCATAAAAACAGAAAGGACGAGGAACTACTTTGCGGAGGCACAGAGGCAAGAAATCATCTGGCAGGTCCCAGTTCCAGATGGGGAATTAAAGGTCCTTCCCGTCCCCCACCAGGTCACCTCTGGCCTTGGAACTCACCGCCCTTCGCGCAGCACAAGTTCGGCGCGGTGCAGTCCGCGCCCACGCGGGCAGCACGGTTGACCCTCGGCTGGCACGGACGGCGCGAGCCCGAGCAGGGCTGCCCCAGAGCCGGGGACGCGCCCCCCCCCCGCACGCGC
This sequence comes from Microtus ochrogaster, assembly GCF_000317375.1. Lineage (NCBI taxonomy): Eukaryota > Metazoa > Chordata > Mammalia > Rodentia > Cricetidae > Microtus > Microtus ochrogaster. The sequence goes on along the minus strand of NC_022021.1, from coordinate 27,735,824 downwards.
TCCAGGCTGCCGCGCCGCGCCCCCGCACTCACCCGCCGCTCCCGCGCCGCTATCTCGCCATCCCAGCCGGCCGCCGCCCCGGGGCAGCACGGACCCTGCAACCCGGGACTGCAATCGCGAAGGAGCCGGCAGACGACAACCACCTTTCCGGCCTCCCTGTCCCCTCGCAGGCCGGCTCCAGAGGCCACCGATGACGGGCCGCCGCTGCCCTCCCAGAACCCCGAGAGCCACCGCAGCGCCAGGCGACGGTAACGGCCGCGGCCACAGCCGAGACGCTCCGGCGCGGACTGCGCGCCCGGGGGCGGCGCCAGCAAAAAGCTTGGCGGGGGGCGCAGCACCCAGGCCCCG
>NC_022021.1:27721222-27735376 GCF_000317375.1 Microtus ochrogaster | reverse complement strand
GCGGGCCCGAGAGGGCGCGCGTGAGTCGGAGCCGCTCGGTCGCGCGCGGGCCCAGCGCCCAGGGTGGTGCCTCTGCTGAGACTCGGGTCGCGCCGCAAGCCTTGCAAGGTCACTGAGCCGCGGGTGAGAGCGCGGCGGCCCTGCCGTTGCAAAGCCTCAGGAAAGGCCCGTGGAAACCAGGCGGCCCTGCGGTAACCAGCGCAGCTCCCGTACGGCTGTCACTGCTCTTTGCAAACCTTGCATGGAGGAGGAAACCGGGGTCGCCCAGAAAATGTACACGGACACCAGCCTCTGTCTTAGGCACGTCTGTCGGTTAGATTTCTTTTTATAATTTTGTGTATTACCTAAACTGCCCCCGAGGGCCAAGGCGCTGCCGTTCAGGTCCCCTTCCTTCTTGGTGCGGGATCTCTCAGCTCCCGAGGGCCCGCGGGGGCATCTGAGAACATCCTGGAGCCATCTAGTCTTGCCTCCGAGGCGTGGTGGGCTTATTTGTGCAGAGAAGAAACGGATCCCTTAATGGGGTGAGATTTTTTCCTCCGTGCATTGTTCCTATTTCCGCAGTTTCACTTGGCCTCGGTGTTCCTCCAGAGTAAAGCACTAAATGAAATTAGTTGGAGAGGGTTTTGTAGCGCAGAATCGTGGTTTGAAGATGTTTACGCTCTGTGCCGGACGCGTTTGATGGTGTTCTCTTGAGCACAATTAATTTTTGCAAAGTTCCGAAATGTGCCGGATAGGAGCCACTGGCACGCTGTCACAAGGCTCTGCAGACACACCTTTCAAGGGGAGTTTGTTTTCCTCTGTGACTTATCTGACGCACCAAGGCCAAGGACTTTGTGAGAGACCTTTGCCTGAAATTCTAGACTCTAGAATCTAGAGCAATTTGCAAATTGGCAGGATGAAGTTTATTTTCTAAAGTAAATATTCCCTGTTTATAATTTAACTATCAAATGGGCAAGAAAACCCCTGAAAAATACACTGCGCGGAAAATAAATTCCTTAAACAATACTGTCTTCCAGAAGATGATCACAAAGAGTGTCTGAGTGGCCACCTCCATTAAATTGTGTAATCTGAACACAAACTGCCTCCTGCTGTCCATATGCCTATTTCTAGTCTGTACTACTCCCGCCCCCACCCCCCACATTTAAGTTGTACCACAGTTGCTTTTCTTTATCCTTATTCTTTCCCACGGCTTAAGAAACTTGGTACTCATATTGGCAAATCCTGTCTTTTCTATTAGACACAGCTCACAGAACTTCTAGGGCCCAGCAAAGGTATTTTCATTTGTTTTGAAGTCAGAAGAGAAAATAGATTTAAAGGTTTTAATATACACTGATGTATATTCTCTCTTTGTATTTAAGGCACACAAAATACAAGCATCTCAATCTGGAATAACTAAGGAGACTCAAAGATAGCTGGAGCCCACGAAAATCATGGCAAATCCTTTGTTGCCCAGGACTGCGGAATCCTTTTCCATGGGAAAAAAAAATTAAAATACAGACAACATGACAGCCTTATGCTCTTCACCTTATGTAAAATGCTGACCCCCGTGGCCTTGCTTTCTCTACATGTATTCGCTATTTAACCCTCACAATACACCCGTGAACTGGGTTCTGTTCCCACTTGTAGGGGCGGATGCAGCTTTTCACGGGGCCTGAAATGTGTGCAGTTTGGGTGGTCCTCTTAAGAGAGAAAACCAAACAAATCAGCACGTCCAACCTGCTCCAGCAGCCCTTAGCACCCGGTGGACATTCAGCTGGAAAGAGACCTCTGTTCAGCCCATAGTGGTTAAACTATCTTACTCTTAACAAATTGTACAAAAATTAAAAATTAAAAAACCCACATGATCACATAAACACATTGCCAAAGTTTTCTTGTGTTAGGTGTGAATAAGAGCTACCCAGAAGCTCATGCACCACAGAAAAACCTGCCTTGTGTGCCCATTTCATGGGTAAGAACTTGGGAATTTGTCACAGCTTGGTAGGAATACCAAGTACCTACATTGTACTGAGGAATGGTTGGGAGAGCTGCAGTGTGCACACTTCTCCGTGAAAGATCACGGGTTTTATGTTTACACAAAGTAGTAGATAATATTTGCTGTAAAGCAACTGCTTTAGAAATGCGTTAACAATTTTAGATATGACCAACCCATTACTCATTTGGGGGCATTTGATAAGATTCTGCAATCAGCAATGGTCGGAGTAAATTCTTTTCTATGTGTTGCATAAAAATGTGAACTAGCCAGTATGGATTCTTAAAGGAGTCACAACTCAATCGCGAGTGCCGTAGACAGGCACCATTTTTATAGACCTTTCCAGGAGCCAGTTGGTTTATAAACACCACTCCGTATAATATCTACCATTTGCACTTTCGTGAGATGCTATCTGTTTGCTATTTAAATTGTAGGCTACAAAGGGCCTGATGCATCTCCATAAATGTCCTTCAGGTAAATAGTGAAACAGAGATAAATCACAAAGTTAGAAGTAAAAGCGCAGGTTATACGGCAAGCTGAGATTGCATAGGAATGAGGTAGTGAGATACTGAAGTGTAAAGACTCGCTGAAATCCCTCTTATTTAGTGACTTTGTTTGAGACTCATACTCTTCTGCCCGGCAGTTCTCTTTTCTGCCCATTCCTCTTCCTCCCTTTCCCCTCCCCTCTCCCCACTCCTCCTCTCTTCTCTATAGGAATTTCCTTAAAAGCATTACGTCCCCCTAATGACCATCCTGGGTCTGGAAGGCTTTGTTCTTTGCAGAGTCGAAAGAGCAGCAAAATTGAGACGCTGGGGGGTTTGCTATTGAATCACAGCATCTTGGCCCTTCAGAAGGCGTCTCTTGATGAATGACCTAATGTGGATAGTGTTTGTCAATCCGCAAGATAAAGGATGCTGTATTCCTGGAAGAAATGTTGGAACCAGATAAGAATCTACAAATTAAGCCCAGTTCTTCACTGGTGAATGAGCAAAATGGGTGAGACCATTCCCCATTGTAAGCCTGACTGATAAATGTGGATTTAAATTGGTTTATTTTAGAGCACAGTTTTGGACAAGATTCAAAACTTTAATTAGATCCCAGTAAGAAGACATATGAGAGTAATCAGCTCATTCGCTCCAGATTTGATATTCTGTCCCCAAAGTGGTTTGGAATGCTATTTAAGGGACATGAAAAAAAAAAAAGTGATAAACACCATGTAAGAGAGGCTCTTCCCAGAACCCTGTTTCTAATATATTCCCTTTCAGATAAAGGGTTCCAGGGGTGTCACATGACACACGTGGTAGGTCATCACCTCTCTAGCATGGCCTTGATGGCATCGCATTTCGTTGTCCTTTTACTGTTTAGACTGTGCTTTCTTCCAGAAAGGACTTAAAGTGGCTTACACAGAAAAAAAAAATAAGAAGTGTAATAATAATAATAAGCACCTGGTTCAGGCAAAATACTAGCATATGAGCATGAAACTAAACCCCAAGTTTCCCCATAACCGTGAAGTAGGGGAAGTGGGAATTTTCATAATTCTCATATCATAACTCCCCTTGTTGAGTGGAAGAAATCATAATGTCATTTAAGAGAAAGTTATTCCTGGGCCAAATCTGTAAGGAACCCTGTCAAAGGGGTTCTGTATACATAATACATAAAAGTCTAAGCTAAGAGGTACTCTGTAGCATGAATAATAAAAACCTAGAGACAGATATTTGGAGTCCAACCCCAAAACCAGAAAAGCTAAGCAGCCAAGCCACTAGAGAAGTCTTACCTCTACCAAGGCTGGGCGACTGCAGACTACGCAGACTACGCAGACTACGCAGACTACGCAGACTAAGCAGACTAAGCCTCTCTTCTCATTTTATATTCCCTCTGGTGCTGGGATTAAAGGTGTATGACTCCCTAGTATCAGGATAAAAAATGTAAACAAATCCACCTGGATTTATTTTTGCATCAATCTTGTGTAGCCCAGGGTGGCCTTGAACTCAGAGATCAACCTGCCTCTGTCTCCCAAATCCTGGGACTAAAGGTTTTTGCCACCACTGCCTGACCTCTAGTGGCTTCTCTTTGTCCTTCTGATTTTTAGGCAAGTTTTATTCACTAAAACACAAATAAAATATCACTATAGTACTCAATCCAGCATTTTGAACCAATATTTTATACAAGCAGAACAAATTCGTGCACACGCACACACGCGCGTGAAGGCGCGCGCTGACACACAGACTCGCCCACACACACGTCTGGTGAAAGGCTTAAAATTGGTCTCCTACAGTTTTGTTTTGTTCTCACACTGAAACCAGACCGAAGATATAAATCAAATCTCAGTTTGTCCGATTTCCTTTTCTAAAATGAGAGTAACTAAAAGCAACAATGTCAGAGCGTTGTGGGGAAAAAAAATCAAGTGACTTAATTTCTGTAAAACCGTACATGGCTGTGTCAGCTTTGCTACAGTTTCCTTGGCTAGGTATCGTCCTCTACCCCCCATGCATGGCTCCCACTGTGCACCGCCTCAAACTCCTTCTATAAAAACTACACGGCATCTGTGCCTCGCACAGGCCGTGATGTAGGCTGTGAATGCCACTGTTATTTTCATCTGAGATGAATCCACAGAGGTGATAGAATGCTCCGTTGTCCAGAGAGGGCCAAGTTTGAGGAGTTGTGAGGACTGAGTATGGCTGAAATATCTACAGAACCTTCTCTCCCCACTTCCTTGTGCTGCTACCCAGCACTGGGAGGCACCTAAAGACCCATCTCTATCAAGTGTCCTAAGGCTCAACTGGGGAAAGTTGACTGCCTCGGGTTATTAAAGCCGACTTCCTGAGCCTGGGATTGAGATTCATGGGGGTGGGGGAACACGACAGACTGAAAAAGCCACTGCAAGAATGACAGGGATAACTTGGGAAATAAACCCTGCCTGTCTGTCCCCATCCACTCTTTCTTCCCTCAGGGTTCCAGTGCGCCCTGGTCTGATTGGAGTCTTTGTTCGACATCCCCCCCCCAACCCCAGTTCTCTCACTTAGCAACCTCGATGTCGGGGTTGCCTCTACACTCACCCCGACAGCTGTCTCCTCTTTCTCCTCCTCTGCCTCCCTATTTCTGCTCTCTCCACACCTGACTCCTTCTTGGCCAATACCTTCCCTCCCTTTCCCAGTTCTCCCCACCTCATATTCTCTATCTGTTACCCTGAGTCATTTCAGGGCAAAGCCCAGAATGAAAATGGATGCTATCTTACTCCTAACATCAATCATACACTCAGGATCCTGTGCTAATATTCTCAGTCAAGCTAATGGATCCCACAAAAGAGCAATTTGCTCCATTCTCGGTGGTGATATTAAGTCCATTATTTAATTTATTCCTACGGCTCCTGCACTCAGAGCCTTGCCAGAGGCGTCTCTCTTACAGACAGAGCAAGAAGCCAGGGGATTAAAGGATTGAACGGAGGTCCAGCGAGAGGTAGTAGGGTAGGTGTAAAACCTGACCCAAATTCCCTAAATTCCTGACGATAGTATTCTAACTAATACAGTTAATTCACAGACTTCACTATTCTGTGTAAAACCAGACACAGCTGTGAACGGGTGAGCTTTTTGTCTGCAGTGTCTGACCGTGGAGACTCTTCAGTGGTTCCGCGTGTGCCAGCAGCCATGACTCAAGGTCACCGAGACACTGGGTAGGTGGAAAATAGGCATGAGTTAAATAATTAATTTAAACAACAGGAATGTCCCTCGGGATTTCTTCAGGTACCTAATGGAGTACACCGCCTGGTCCCCTATCGGAAAACAAAAGTGGCCATCACTATGACAGCTCTGGTAAACAGGGACATTTGTGTTGTTGGTTTCCCCACTGGACCGTAAGGTAACTGAGGTCACTGTTCTCAAGGGACAAGGAAGGCTGCAGCTTAGAGTCTCTTTTCTCTCACATGCCAATGATACTTTGTTTAGTCGCTAAACCTTATGCTCAAACTGTGGACCATGCTTGACTGTGCGCAGAACTCCGTTCGGATCCACCAGTCTAGCCTTCCTGGTTTTAAGTGAGGAGAGAAACACTGGTGCAGGGCTGACCTCAGGGTGAGAGATCACTGTTCCCTTCTTAACCTGGCATTCTCTTTCTGTGATAGATTTGTCAGAGGTACCATGCTCTTCCCTTACGTGAACAGTCAGTCACGAGCTCCCAGAAATAGACGGACAGAGATTTATACACAACAATCAAATTCTAGTACCATTATTATCCACAGTAATTTAGAGGACGTTGGCTAACAGCGGGTCTCAGGCCCTAAGTCGCTGGATAATAATAACGAGCATTTAATAACAATAATGAACATTTATGGGGCACTTGTGGCCTGTAAGGTAGCAATTCATCCCACCCTCTAGCCCTGGAGTGAATTGTAGGAAAAGTTATCATCTCTTTTGTTCTTGTTTGTTTGTTTGTTGTAGCGGCATAAATGAACGGCAGACAGAAATTATAATAAAATTGTTTGTTTGTTGTAGTGGCGTAAATGAACAGCAGACAGAAATTATATCAAAATATTTAGCTTTAATAAGGGAAAGACTTACAGAACCGAAGTTCCCGCAGAGAACAAGAAAGCTGAAGGGAAGGGGGGGGGAGCACACCAGCAATATTTATTAGTAAAAAATATCCTCAGGGGACCCCGCCCTACAAGCAAGGTGATTGGCTGGGGCTTCCCCTACAATTTGTTTTAGGCTTCCTGGGGCAGGTTGTTGTGGCTTCTTCCTATTTTTATTTCGTCACAAAGTCACAAAGGTGAAGATACTCAGTAACTTGCCTGAAGCCACACAACCGCTCAAACCACTGTATTTGTCCCCAAAACTCCCTCTCCTAACGCCTCCCGGGCTGCACCCCAGGAGGTAGAGTGATGGCCATTAAGGCTGGCCACTCGCTTCTCCTGGCTCTCCCAAGCAGCTACCTGTACAGGTAAGGCTTTGATGAAGTTGGATTCTGCCTTTTCTGTCCCCCCAAAGGATACGCTAAGAATTCCTTCCCATTTCTCCGCTAGTCCGTGAGTTAATTCCCAGTCTCATTGTTGTGACAGAGCAGCCCTAGGAAGGAAAGGTTTAATTTAACTCATACTTTGGGGGTGCAGTTCATCATGGTGGGGAATTTATGGCGGCAGAATGCCCAGGCACTTGTCACACTTCGTCTGCAGGGAGTATTGAGTGTTCCTGCCCAGCCCATTTTCTTATCTTTGTACAGTCCCAGGGCCCAAGCCCAGAGACCCACAGCCCACATACAGGCTGGGTCTTCTGGGTCATCCCACTCCAGCTGACCAATCAGCAAACTCCCTCATAGACATGCCCAGACTGTGTCTCTAAGGTGGTTCTAGATTCTGTGAAGTTGACAATACCAACGGTCCACAACCCACCTTGGCCTTTCTTAGTACTGCGTCCTCTTGTGCATCCTTGCTTCAGGTATGGGTGTGTACATGTGATTACACGTTTGTGCAGTGCATGCATGTTGTGTGAGAGACAGAGGTCAATCCTAGGTGTCATTCTGTCTACCTTACTTTTTGAAGCCAGGTCTCTCACTGTGATCTGGAGCCTGTCAATTAGGCTGTACTGGCTGCCCGTTGAGCCCCAGGGATCCTTCTGCCTCTGCCTCCTCAGTGATGAGATTACATGTACACACCACCATACTTTTTTTTTTTTTTTTTTTTTACAATTTGGAGTTTTTCGTTATTGTGGCTGTTGCTACATGAGTACCGGCAATCTGACTGGGGTCAGATGAGGTCCCCTCCTGTACATGACAAGAAAGAACTTTACAGACTGGGCTCTCTCCCCACTCTGGGTCAAATAGTCTTAAACATCAACGTAGTCAGGCCGCTATTTCTTTGAGCTCAGCATTTGTTTCTCTGTAGGACTTCCTGGCTTCACTGCATCCATGATTGGGACTCCTGAGAGTGTGTTCCTCCCTTCTTCAACTTGAAAGTGTCTTTACACTTTGCTCTCAAAATCTGCTAAAGCTGGGAGCATCTCCTTGATGGCTCATCGGCTTTAGTGAACTAGTTTGTTCTTCCTTTATGGTGTTTTAATATTGTTATTCAAGTAAGAAGAAACATGAAGAGGATCAATCCCCAAAATTAACCTAGCATCAATCCCCCGACTAAGCTAACACAGCAGTATATATGTATGTATGTATATATATGTATATATGTGTATGTATATATATTAATAACTTGCCCTTCCTCCTTTTCTATTGGTGTATCCTGATTCACTCCTTATCAAAGGCAATGGGAAGTTACACAAAGTTTTACGAAAAAGTAGCTTTAATCAAAGATCAGGTAACACTGAGAAAACAAACAAACAGAAAGCAATTCATAAGCTCTTCTGTAAGCGGCCTGAGGTGACCTGTGAAGATGGTTTGCTACCATCTTGACCCAGAAAACTGTACAAAATCATGCAAATCAAGAGGCTCAAACCTTCAGGTTCACTTTAAGAACACCCATGAAACTGCCCAGGCCATCAAGGGTATGCATATTCGAAAATCCACCAAGTATCTGAAAGATGTTAATTTAAAGAAACAATGTGTGTCATTCCGCCGGTACAATGGTGGAGTCGGTAGGTGCGCCCAGGCCAAACAGTGGGGCGGGGCCAAAAAAGAGTGCTGAAATTTTGCTGCACATGCTAAAGACGCACAGAGTGATGCTGAACTGAAGCGTTTAGATGTAGACTCTCTAGTCATTGAGCACATCTGGTGAACAAAGCACTCAAGATGCGCTGACAAACTTACAGAGCTCACAGCCGGATGAACCCATTCCTGAGCTCCTGCTGCCACACTGAGATGATCCTCGCTGAAAAGGAACAGATTGTTCCAAAGCCAGAAGAAGGGGGTACACAGAAGAAAAAGATAACCCAGAGGAAATTGAAGAAACAAAAACTTATGGCACGGGAATAAATTCAGCAAAAGATACATGCAGACAAAGTAAAGGCCTTCTGGTTGTCTCTGTAAGCATGGTCTCAGATGGCTTGCGAATTGACTCTGGCAGGGGTGTGTTTAACATGATGGAAGCGTTTATTACAGTGAACAAGCAGAGAAACAGACTGTTGGACAACAGCTCAGCCATAGGAAAACGACTCTAGTTTTATTGAATTAGCATTTACTGGACAGCTTCCGTGAAGAAGACTGTAGGCACAACATCTTAGGTATATGATAAATCTGCCTTTAGGGGTAAGGAAATCTTTACAATTGATCCTAATGAAGCCATAATATTATGCTTAGAATGGTTAAGTGAGTGGCTAGGAAGGACAATACCCAAATGTTAAGCTATAGAAGTATGTAATTTTAGAAAAATATTTAAGTTGTGTGTGTTACTGCCCATCTTAGACATGTTTAAAATCCTACTGATTTGGGAGGGAGAGACGTATCACAAAGTGGTTTTCCATCTTGTACATGGAGATAAGCTGTTTTCAGTGCCCTTGACTGCCCTCTGAGGACTGCCCAAACAGGCATGCATATTTTTTTAAAAACCATATTTTTTGAAGACTGGAGAGAAGGGTCAGCAGTTAAGACTGAATACTGTTCCTGCCGAGGACCCAGATGACCTCTGACTTAAACTCCAGGGCCTCTGACACCCCCTCTTATTGCCTCCTTGGGTAGGCCATACAATATAGACACATGGAAGACTAAACACCTGAAGTTTTATAAACTGGCATTGTAGGGAGGTTAAGGTATCCAGTTTTGATCTTTCAAGTAGCCCGGCTTAAATCTGTTAGGAATACAAACTTCCAAGTCATACATCTGCTTAGAAACTTGAAAGGGACTGACTGGCTGTCTTTCAGTGCTACACCCCGAAGCTATTTTCTGTCTACACTTGCCTTTTTAGCATTTTAAAAAAATCCAGTTAGTATGGTGCCCTTTGCTACTCTCTTTGAAAGCATCTTTTCTGTCTACCTGTGGGTTTTGTTCCTGTGGTATATATTATAACTCTTCACAGGCAAGTGGAATTTCCTAGGACATAGTTTCTGAGACAGAAGCTTGGGTAGAGGGTTCCTAGAGAATGTTCCCAGTGGAGACTGTCCTGGAGAAGGGAATGGGGCAGGACGGGGCTGAAAAGGTTCATCAGCAATATGCAGCGTCTTGAGTTTTACAGCTGGGATGACCCTTAGAGCTGTCCTGGGTCGTGATGAAAGGCAGAGTCCTTCATGCCCCAAACAGTGATCAATCATCCAGCAAAACCCTCGGAGGAAGAAGGCATGGCCTTGGGTGAGGGGAGTTGACAGCTGAGGGATCTTTGTTGGCAGCCTTCCCAGTGACTTGAATAGTAAGACCATTATTCTTGAAGGGGAAGTCTTGGCATCCATATCATGGCATCTACCACACTGCCACTTTTTGGAGTTGTCGCTGAAGCTATCCTGGTTTAATTTCTCATTCCTCTCACTTAGCCTGCAGCCTGAGATTCTATTATCAGAGTCACACCCTGTGGTCAAAACCAAGTGGTTCTTTATTGCCCACAGAATAGCAGCAAAGTTTATGCTGTATAATAGCGTAGCACTCAGAACCTTCTAGTAACCACACACCATCCACCTAATGCCTGTTTTACAATCTGAACAGGCAAGCTCATTAGCACACCCTAAATTCCCGTGTCCAACCTGAGATTCTTGCCTCCTATTTTATTTAGCAAAATCCAATTCTTTAAGTCTAGCTCAAACACTGCCTTCCTCTTTTGACTGAGCTTCTATTGGATTCCTTATTGCATTTTACCCAGTGTGGCTTGTTAGTTGAGTAAGAGCAGCAACACGTCCGTGCTATTTAATCTTCCTTAGTCCCTAATCTCACAGCACAAAGCAGCCTCTCAGTAAAGCAGCTTGTCCTGGACCATAGCATTTTATTTCAGTGTCTACAAGATACCCTAGGGGCGTTGGGAAGGAAGAATTCTAGACACAAACAATTTAGATTCAAATTTGGCTTCATCATTTAATGGGTCTAGAACTCTAAGCAAATTAAACATGTTTCATCCTCCCACCTCGAAAACAATGGTAATAACAAGAGTTGGGATCGAATGAGTTAGTCTAAGTCAAATAGTAAGAGCAATGGTTGCCCTTAATGAACATATAGACAAACACCTAGAGAGTACTAAAGGTAGAACCCTCAGTTATATAAAGGGCTTGCCTGTGTCACCAACAGCTGTAGTCACCCACGGTCTCACCCCGAGTGCTGTTGTTGCTGAGATTCATGACCTCAGTGAAGGGCCCTTTCACAGCTGCTCTGTGGGGAAATGTGCTCACAGGGTTCTTGTTTTCTCTCAGGAACATTCCTTAATGAGTGAAGATATTCTTGCAAAACACTCTGGAATTCTGTGCTTTCCTGGGGCCCTTTCAATCTGGACAGAGACCTGGTTTTATAATGAAGATTATGCAGTTTTCCAATGTGGAAATTTTTTGAAAAGCACAAAGCATCATATTTATAAGCGAATAGACCCACAGACCCTTGCAAACTGAAAACAACCCTAGAGATTTCTTAGTCCAGGGGACAAGAAAACAAGGAGATTAAGTGACTTGCCTAACTCAGACTAACTTGTCCAAGTTCTTGAAGGACAAAATTACTCAATAACATCCATTTCAGCCAAAAGATGCTATTTCCTTCAGTATGTATAATTCGGACCAAAATAGATCTAACTTGTTAAATCTTGTCAGAACAAAAAAAGGAATTTTGTTTATGCCTAAGACTTATTGTTTCATTTAAAATCCGTCCTGATTTGGCATAACGTCTTCTTTTCACATGAGGACAAATAATTACCACAATTAGTTATCCAGTTATACCTTTAGTAATTTACCCAAAAGAAATTTGAGCAGATTGTCTTTTATGCACCACACAGTAAGCAAGGAAATGGAAACTTTTTGAATGAATGAATCCCAGCGCTCTTGGAGCAGAGCACATCTGTAGACTCTCTGTGTCTACTGGGTTGTTCAAGTTCAAGGGACGTTAGAACATGGGTTCAGGCTAGGACGTGATCTTCAAAAGATAAGCATTAACTATTATTAGTCACAAAATCAGTGATCAGGTTCGGAGCCTGCTTCCCATCTCCATAGCCAGTTACCATAACACAGAAAACGTTCTCAAGAAACAAATAAATATGGGTTGGAGAGATTGCTCAGAGGTTAAGAGCACTGACTGTTCTTTCAAAGGTCCTGAGTTCAATTCCCAGCAACCACATGGTGGCTCACAACCATCTGTAATGGGGTCTGGTGCCCTCTTCTGGGCCTGCAGGCATACACACAGACAGAATATTGTGTACATAATAAATAAATAAATATTTTAAAAAAGAAACAAAAATAGTTAGCTCTAGTCTCCTTCTTCTCTCCTTCGCCCTTGGGGCTGAGTTATACACAATCCAGGGTCAAATACGAAGCACCACAATTTTGTAGCACAGTGTTGTGTTATGATGTAATTCTAATGAATATGTGGAGATGTCACAATGGTGTATTAATTTGTGTTGGTGGGGGATGTCAGGATCCAACATGGAAAGTTTAGGGGGTGACGCAATGTTAAGAGTTCTTCTAACCTACTTTCCCTGAAACCTCAAATGCTTGCAGGGCTTTGCCCATGATTTCTTCAGACCAAGTTCAATTTTGTGCCTGTAGTCTATCATAAACAAAGCACTGTTTTGTTTGCTAACGCATTATTTTATTGCTAGAGGTTAAGTCTCCCTATCTTTTATATTATTAAAGGGAATAAATTATTCAGGCCATCTATGTATGACTCTTATCTGTCCTTGATAACATCTATTAAAGTACCCCTCAACATCACTTTCCCAAGCAGATCTGAAAGGAGCTCAGATCCTTCCCTTCTGCATTAGGAAACAATTCAATGCATTTGCCTGCCACCGAGACCTGCACATTTTAGCTCCTGCTTCCTCCTCATCTCCGCTCCCACCATTCCTCTGTAGTCTAGCCCGCCGCTCCACAGCTGGGTTTGCAGTTTGCAACCTTAGCCTTATTAGTTCACTGGAAGAAAATGGAACCCTAGAGACTGGAGTCATACAGATCAACCCACAAGAGATTAATGTGCAATACACAACTGATTTATTCATTCAAACTAACCAGATGTTTGTGTTGCTTGTCTGTGACCTCTTTTTGGAAAGGCAGTCATTCAGAATTTGTGAGTTAGAATCTGTGCCCAAGCTTGCTAACTGGGTTATCCCAGGTCAGGAGACCTGTAGACTTTCTAGTGTCTATTCCCCATCAGAAAATTGGGGCTAATGATAAACTTTACCCCCCTGGGTCATTGTGATGACCGTTAAATGAGAGATTTAACCTACTTAACAGTTTGTGCTTTCTGTAATGTGAGGTGCAAACTGTGAATTGGCAGGTGACACACCCCGGTGCACGGTCACATGTGGCAGAGTGAGATTCAAACTCTTGACTTCTTCTTCTACCACTATGTTCTAGGCCTTCTACCACCACCTCCCCAACAGGCATAGACGTTTCTACAACCGGCACGTCTACCCCCTGCATTCTCCTTAGTGTGAACAACTATACCCATCTCTACCCTCAGCCACAGACCTTTCTACCTGGAGCTCTTGATTTTTCTTTATTCTTGAACCTATTCTAACCTTCATTTTATCATATCTATACACATTATTTTATTGTTAGCTTTAATAACTTATTTTTCATCTTATCAAGACATTCCTTCTCTTTCTGTCTTAGATATATATGTCTAATAAAAATGTAGAACTTTATCTCTTGGTATCTGATAGGAAATTCTTTCCAGATCTCCTATAGAGCCCTAAGTCCTTTATAAAAAGTGGCTTAGAACTGGAGTGTACTCTGTGTGTGTGTGTGTGTGTGTGTGTGTGTGTGTGTGTGTCCTTTTGGGCACTTTATATCTCTAGATTGCTTATAATATCTAAGGCAATGTAAATTTTATGTAGATAGTTATTATGTTATTGTTTTTTAAGAAATAATCATCAAAGAAAAGATAATATATTTTCACTACTTCAAAAAAATTTTCATGCTTGTCAGATGAGTCAGTATATTAAACTAGGAAATGCATTGTACCCCATGCCTCTGGATGCCATCTTACTTATGCATGCTCTCCAACTACAGGCTCATTCTGCCCCAGGTTCTAAGACCAATGCTGTCCTTGGGAGAAGATTAAAGCCTCATCTTCTGGATGACTGAGTGGTCCAGTCCCATCACTTTCCCTGCTGCATCAGACTGACTGAGTGGTCC
>NC_022021.1:27720293-27721016 GCF_000317375.1 Microtus ochrogaster | reverse complement strand
CGGGCATTCAGAGTAGTAGACCTGGAGGGGAACTTGCTAAGTCCATTTTCCCTTCTCTGGCCTGAACTTATCTCTGTGTTATTTGAGTTCACTTCAGTGAACACAGAAGTTCAGAGGAACATGAAACGGGAAGAGATGCAGAGCACACACCCTAACCCTGGTCTCTCAGTTCTACTACCTGGTGAACTTCCTCTCTGAGCCTGCCTCCCCATCTCTACTTCAGGGATAATACACCAGGTTTAAGGTTGTGAACATCCAAAGAGCCTCCTTCTGGTCTTAGTCACCACTACTATCCACCCTGACCATCCCCATAATGACTTATGACTTATTTGGTCTTTTCTCAACCGTCTAGGGCACTCAATAAAAACCTGTTGAACAAATGAATGGGTGAGTTCTATATAATAGCTCAGGCCTGATAGGCTCACAGGAGATGGTGAAAGAGCACAGGGCCTTCTCCTCCTGCTTCCAGAACAAACATAGTTGTAACCACATTACCTCAGTATTTAATCACTATACTTTCATTTTGCAGCTCTTTTTCCAAGTTCAGTGCCCATGGTAAGGCCTTCCCTTCCTATCAGATGATGTCATGACTTCCATTGGCTATACTTTTGTATTTTTCTTTTTTTTGATTTTTCGAGACAGGGTTTCTCCGTAGCTTTTGGTTCCTGTCCTGGAACTAGCTCTTGTAAACCAGGCTGGCCTCGAACTCACAGAGATCCGCCT
>NC_022021.1:27689225-27720193 GCF_000317375.1 Microtus ochrogaster | reverse complement strand
GCTGGCCTCGAACTCACAGAGATCCGCCTGCCTCTGCCTCCCAAGTGCTGGGATTAAAGGCGTGCGCCACCAATGCCTGGCTACTTTTGTATTTTTTAAAATGTTTTTTTTTATGAAATATTTAGTGTGTGTGTGCGTGTGTGTGTGTGTGTATGTGTGTGTATGTGTGTGCATGTGTGTGTTCATGCTTTACTGGCTATTGATCCCAGGGCCTTGTGGAAGCTAGACAAGTGTTCTACTACTGAGCTTTGTCACTTCTTTAAAAAATAGAAAATTTGTAGAGTATGAAACAATGGGTTTGATTATGATGTTGAAACATTTTTTTTAACATCCATTTACTTGGGGGGGACAATACCTGTGTGCTAGGGCAAACATGGGGACATCAGAGGACAACTTGCAGCAGTCACTTTTCTCCATCCTTCCGTGGGTTTTGGAGGTCAAACTCAGCTCATCTGGCTTGGCAGTGAGTACCTTCACCTGCCTCCCAGTCTCTTTAGCCCTCATTATGACATTTTAGAACAGAGGTGCCATTGTATTTTGCTTTTGAGTCTGACTACCCTACTCCTTCCCACCACTCCACAGCCACCATCAGTCTATCTATCAGCCCCGAGTTGTCTAAACTTCCTGGTGCTGACTTCTTGTGTGAAACACCATTTACCTGTCTCAGACTTGCAGTCATTGTTACCATCCGCTATCTCCCCCCAGTCCCACTGGGTCTGGATGCCACCGGCGAGCCTCCTCTTCTAACAGCAGTGCCTCCGTACAGCTTCTCCCCAATGCAAGGGTCAGCATGACCACTGGTTCTAACGCGATGGGGCCGACATCCCAAGCTCCACCACTGCTTTCCGTCAAAGCCTTGGGAAGAGCCAGAGAACTTGTCCCCTCCCTGTGCTCTGTTCATCTACCAAGAGACCTGAAATTGCGACAGGCATAGCTTTCCATGCAGGGCTCGCTTGAATTTTCTTGCTTCCACTTGACTGTAATATGAGCCAGCACTCGGAGCCATAGAAACAGGACACCATTCAATAAGCAAACAACGGTAAGTGCCAAGAGTCAACACACAGTGCAGCCTCCAGAGGAGGAGGCTGGGCGTCCAGGTTGGCCATCATTTTTAACACACTGACGTGACATCAGACAACTTCTTTGGCATGTACCACGGTACCATCATGTCGGCAGAGACTTATCGGATACAATAGTTGTCTATGATAAGAAAAGATCAGTAACCACTATTTCTATCTGACATTTCCCTGCATGCCTCAACGGGGAAGTGACTTGAAGTAAAATCCAGATGTAGCCCAAGGCTCAAACTTGTGTAACGTAATAAAGCAGAACTCTGAACACTCGGTTTTTAACTAGAAATGGATCTCTGGATAGAGTCCCAAAATGCTTCCATAACAAAACAATAGATTGAACCACAATGCATTTGTCTGGGATAAAATTGAAGCTCACTCGTCAGGCTGTCAGGGGAATCAATGATTTGAGCTGACACTGATGATATAAACAGATACTCAAGGTTAGGTGAGTTTTGCAAGAAGCTCAAAGCACTTGAAAACACCAGTTGAAAAGATGATTGTGATTTTGTTTTTTGGACAGTTGGCTATGGTATCCTGCCAATTCTCTCACCTTCCTCTTTTTTTCTTCTAACTGTGGTTTCTAGAACTTTTTTACATGGCAAAGCAAGGGAGAAACAAATCATAGGAAGAGTTAATCACAGATGAGCTTCTCATAGCTCCGAACATTTCCGACTGTATGATGGTCATCTGTTCTCCCTTTCACAGAGCCAGTAGGCTGCTGAGGGCAAGGCCGAATTGTCTGGCTTTCTGGTTGCTTCTGTGTGCTGGATAGTTTTGTGTCATCTTGACACAAACTGGAGTTACATGAGAGGAGGGGACCTCAGTTAAGAAAATACCTCTCAAGACTGGGCTGCAGGCAAGCCTGTAGGGCATTTTCTTAATTAGTGATTGATGGGGAATGGTCCAGCCCGTTGTGGATGGTGCCATCCCTGGGCTGCTGGTCCTGGATTCTATAAGAAAGAAGGTTGAGCAAGCCAGGGGGGCAGGCCAGTAAGCAGCACCACCATGACCATGGCCTCTGCAGCAGCTCCTGCCTCCAGGTTCCTGCCTTGTTTGAGTTCCTGTTCTGGCTTTCTTCAATGATGGACCATGATGCAGAAGTTTAAGCTAACTTCTTAACTCTTCATTCCCAACTTGCTTTTTGGTCATGGCATTTCACTGCAGCAATAGAAACCCTGACCCAATCAGTCCATAATCCTTTCTTCATTGACTTGGATGTGAGCCGAATGCATGAGACAATATCTACCTTGCAAAGGAAGAAACGAGAAAGGGCAAAGAATGCTGATGCGCATGGTCACACAAGTTGTGTGTGCATTGTATCCACCGGAGTTATTTTTCTGGACATTCATATGTTGACACTTAAGCTCCAACAACAACTGTGGAGAGTTCAGCATCTTAAACAGATAAATAAACCTCACTTTATCTTTTGAACACTGACAAAGGCAGCTATTATATTTAGATTCAAAAAGAGGAAATCACATTTTCTTTTTCCAAAAGAGCGGTACTAATTTACATTCCCATCAATGGTGTGCAAGAGTTCCTCTTTCTCTGAGCCTTAGGCAGGGTCTCACATGACTCTGGCTGTCATTAAACTCACGACATAGCCGCAGTGGTTTGAGTAAGAACGACTCCCAATTGGTTCATATATTTGAATGCCTGGTTCTCAGTGGAACTCTTTGGGTAGGATTAGGAGGTGTGGCCTTGTTGGAGAAGGTACCCATGCTATTCCTGGTTAGTTCTCTTTCTCTGCCTCGTGCTTGGGCGTAGGATGTAAGCTCTCAGCTACTGCTCCAGTGCCATGGTTGCCTGCCTGCTGCCATGCTCTCAGCATGGTTCTCATGGGCTCACCCTCTGCCACTGCAAGCTACTAAGCTAAAGGCTTTCCCTTATAATTTACCTTGGTCATGGCAACTGGTCAAAGCAGTAGGAAAATAAATAAGACAGTAGCTAAGACTGTCTGGAACTTCTCAGTCTCCCGTCTCCACCTCCCAAATGCTGGAATGAGATGCTATATCATTGTGGGTTTAATTTGCATTTTTTCTGTTTGTTTATAGAAAAATATTATTACCCTTTAAAAATGTACTGTATTTTAGGTGTGTGTGTGTGTGTGTGCGCACGTGTGTGTGTGTGCATGTGTGTGTGTGAAGTGTACTTGTGTGTCTCAGCACAGGTTTGGAGGTCAGAAAACAACTTTCTAGAGTCAGTTCTCTCCTCCTTCTGCCTTGTTTCTACACCATACACTCCAGGGTAGCTGGGCCTTGGGCATCTGGGCAATTCTCCCATCTGCATCTGCCTCTCTCTTCTCTTAAAAGTGCTGGGGACACTCATAAGAACTGCCACATCCAGCTGTTTGCATAGGTTCGGGAGCTTGAACTCCAGTTGTCAGGCTTGTGTCTGAAGCTCGGCGAGCCGTCTCTCGGGGCCCACAATCTACGGTTCTTTGGTGGCTAGTGATGTTGAAAATTCATTTTCATATACTTGGACATCTGTCAGTATGTTTTCTTTACTCAAATCACTCGCCCATTAATTTTTTTAAAGGGACACACTATGCACATATATAGAATTACCACTGTTTTGATTAAAGTTTTGAAAATATTTTTAGAAAACAAATCCTTTAAAAAGAAAACCACCTCATTTTATGAGACTTCCCAAGTTGCTGATAAAATACCTCAAATATCTAGATCTTCACAGAGCCCCAAGCTGCCTCACGAATGGCTCCACGGAGTTCCCGTGAAAGCAGAAGACACAGCAGGTCGCTCCTGCACCAAGTCACAAATTAATGAGCTACTTCACTTGTCCCCACCTCACCCGAAGTTCATTTCACTGTGACAGGTAAGAGGAGCATGGGCTACAGATAGAAAGGCTGGGCAAAGTTAAAAGTGCTTTCCTAGGAAGAGACCTGCTACAGAGGATCTTGGTTTAAAGCACCAAAGTCAACACAAATCACAGTGAGGTCTGCCTTCCTTGATGGTATTTTTAGAAGTCTTGGTGGCAAACTAAAGGTTCTGACCTTTAGTAATTGACTCCAAGGGACAAGAAGTTGCCAGCGTTTTTATCCTTAACATTTATACATCCGAGAGGGGAATCTGGCTTCCATACAAACCAAATCATTGTGAATCTAAAACAAGGTTAATATGCATACACATTCAGCATATCTGCTGGAAAAAAGTCATTAGCTACCCTGAAGTAGAAAATGCAGCTTCCCATGGCTGCAATTAGCTCTAATTGCAGTCTTTAACAATAAGTTTTCTCCGGTATTTTCCCCAAAAGGGGGATCACTTTTCTGTTTTAATTTTTGAGATTATAATATAATTATAATTTATATATATTATAAAAATATAATTATATCATTTCTACCTTCTTTTTTCTTCTAAACCCTCTCATATGCTCCTCCTTTTTCTTTTTCAAATTCATGGCTTTCTTTATTTATTGCTGTTACACACATATATATATGTTACATATATATGTATATATACACTACATATATATTCTTAATACATATATATTTCTAGATATAACTTGCTCAGTCTGTACATTATTACTTGTATATATTGCCAAAGCAGATTAGGGGAAGCCCACAAGGCCTCAGCCCTACACAAAACTACAATAAAGTAAGGAATGTTGAGAGCAGGGGAAATGGTCTTTCTGGGGAAGACCACATGAACTGATTTTCCATTACCAAATGGTCAACCCTGAAAACATGCATGTGGGATCATTTTCTTACTTCGGGTAATTTAGAATAGCTTTTTAAAATTCATCTTACGGAGAATCCTTCTTGGAAAGAGAGCATTCATATGCTTTCCTGCCACATTGCTGATCCAGATAGGTGTGCCATCAAGTCTATAATGAACACCAGGCTTACTTTTCTCTCTTATCTCCTATCTTAGCCCATTTCTCTGTTGCTGTAACAAAATACTTAAGATTGGGGAATAGAAAGAAATGAAAAACTAGAGGAATAAGAGCTTATTTGGCTCATGATTCTGGAGGCTGGAATGGCTAAGACAATGGTACCAGCATCCTCTTAGACTCAGAAGGCAGCTTGGTTCTCTCTTCCTCTTAGAGAATCACTAGAACCTCATGGGAAGGTGTTGTCACGGCCTCCTCTTATCCTGATTACCTCCCGAACTACTGTGTGAATTTGGAGAGCACATTTCTGATAATTTGGGGGTTTACATCTGAGCTAGAGGAGTCACTTCTACGTAAAAGAGCACCACGATACACCGTATCACATTTCTGTAGCCACACTTCTGAGTCTATAGGGCACAATTGGCCCCATTCTGGTCAATATATAGAACATTGCTGGCCTCAGTGATTTGGTGAAGATTGCTTTCGGTCTGAGCCTATATAGTGAGACCTTGCAAAGGATCACTAACCTCCGTGACTACCACACCTTCTTGCTCCCAAGGGAAAGTCTACAAGAGGATGACACTAGTGGACGACCACAGGGCTAGAGATAGAAGGAGATGCTTGAAGCCATCTTTTGGCTGCTTAAATTCAGCTGTGATTGAAGATCTGGTTTCAGCTGGTGACTTAATTCGGCCTTACCTCCCTGCTCCCTATACTCCTGGTCATTTCCTGCACAGCTTCCCAGACTTCCCTTGACCACACTTAGCACTTCCTAGTACAAATCACTTACTGGATCATCTCTTGACCACCCACAGACCATCCGGGTAGTGCAATGTCTGCCTGGGTCTCTCTCATATGAGGACCTACTTGCCTTCTCACTTACCGATGGCATCCCCCTGGGTAGTAGTTGGACCCTACTACATCCAGCAGGTCTTCCAAAGGTCAGTTATTTATTTATTTATTTATTTATTTATTTATTTATTTATTTATTTATTTATTTATTTATCCAGACATTGTTTCTCTGTAACTTTGGAGCCTGTCCTGGAACTAATTCTTGTAGACCAGGCTGGCTTCGAACTCACAGAGATCTGCCTGCCTCTGCCTCCCGCGTGCTGGGATTAAAGGTGTGTGCCACCTGGCTCCGAAGGGAGGTCTTATCTGTCCTGCCCATTCATTTTAGGATTTTCCCAAACTGCATGTTTAATTTTTCTCACCACATAGTGGCTTTTTAAGGCAGTCTAAATTGAGTTCCTGTCACTTGTAACTAGTCACTGATCAGACTCAGCAAGGCATATTTAGGAATATATGTGTGTATACATAGGCATGTGTAAATATAACAGCAAATAATAAAAAAGGCCATGGATTTGAAAGAGAGAAGTATAAGGGAGGTTTTGAGAGGGGAAAATGATGTAATTACATTATAATCTTTTTTTAATATTTATTTATTTATTATGTATACAATGTTCTGTCTGTATGCCTCATACCCCCATTACAGATGGTTGTGAGCCACCATGTGGTTGCTGGGAACTGAACTCAGGACCTTTGGAAGAGCAGGCAATGCTCTTAACCACTGAACCATCTCTCTAGCCCCTACATTATAATCTTAAAAACTAAAGAAATGATTAAAAAAAAAAAGCAGACTGATTTTTTTTTTGGAATGAGTGAAGGACTGCTTTTAAAAATTTCACAGGCATATGTGTGTTGTTTAAAAATATAAAAAATATTTTATTTAAAATGTTTTGCACCAAAATGTATTGACTATAAACCAAAATGCTATTAAAGTGAATTCATATGCATATGTCGAAGAAAACCCTTCCTAATGCCTCCTTACATCCAAATGGCACCTATTCAAATGCTTGCCTCCTTGTGCTTGTCAAGCAAATGAGTGGCTTTAGAACAGCATTCCCACAGTGTACTCAGCTAACAATCTGAAGTGGTAGTGGCTCTACAGGTGAAAAATATTTAGTTTAAAATTTGCATTCCTTGGCCTTGACTGCAGCTCCGCTGGAAGAATGCTTTTCTAGCTATCACAAGCCTGGGTTCAATGTCTAGCCCTGCATGCACTGGGGCTGGTGCAAACCTCTAATGCCAGCACACTGGAGGTGGAAGCAGTATGATCAGAAATTCAAGGTTATCCTCAGCTACCCAGCAAGTTTCGGATCGACAGCCAGTGATATATGAGAGCCTATCTCAAAATAACATTAATATTCTTTGGACTCATTCCAGGACCACTGAATCATCATGACTATAAATTGGGCCTTGGAATATCCACTTTTGACAAAATTCCAAGTACCTTCAAGGCATGCAAGACTTTAAGCAGCATTTGTGTGTGTGTTTGTGTGTGTGCATATTCTTTATGTATAGTATACTTATTCTTTTTCTTCTAGTTTACTTTAAAGTGCCTGATTTAGTTTAATTCTATTGCTATAAATACTAACCAAAAGCAATTTAGGGAGGAAAGGGTTTATTTAAGCTTATAGACTACAGCAAATCATTGAGGAAAATCAGGGCCGAAACTAAATCAGGACTTAGAGGCAGGCCTGTTTTCTGTTCTACATCACATCCCCTCCATCCAGGGATCTCACTTAACAACTAAGAGGTACAGCAAGAATAATGGAGAAAAACATTTCTTGGTTGGCTTGAGGCTAGCATATACTCAGCTAGCCTCCTTATACAGATCAGGACCACCTGCTTAGCGATGATGCTGCCCACAGTGGGTTGGAGCCTCCTATATCTATCCTTAACAAAGATGATCCCCAAAAAACGTGTCTACTTTGATGTAAGCAACTTCTCAATGGAGTCTTTTCCTCCCAGATGACTCTGGCTATGCCAAGTTGACAGGTAGACTAATCAGGATGCTGTCCTAACATAAAGAATGGACGTTTCATCATTTAGAGACAGAGTGTAAACAGCTCAGGTTGTTTAGAGGTTATTTGCATTAGCCAGTGTTGGCTAATATACCTGTGATGACAACTAACTCAAAATATTAGTGGCCAAAAAACTTCAAATGTTTCTTTCTTAGGCATGCTTATATTTCCCTTGTTAGATGGTCTAGGATGAAAACAAAACAAAAAATTAGAACACAGCCAATTTGGGAGCAAAAGAGACAAAGAATAGGTGACCAGTGGCTGGCTCTTGAGGTGTCTACTCGGAAATGGCAGCGGTTTCCTACAGGCACCTTACATTGATCAAATTGGGTCAGCTGACTCTTGTGTTCAATGGAACAGGAACCATAGATAACACTATATACAGAAAAGGGTATACCAGGGAGGAAGAGAAAATATTGTGAAGAGAAATGTAATTGATATCACAAGACTTATCATAAAGTAAGGGGGGGGAATCAACGGTCAGGTAAGTGTAAGACCAGTTACATAATATATTATCGCCAGAGTTGTTGTATGTAAACAAACACAAAAGGCCATAGTCCTGCATTGGAGAAAAGGAAAAATAAGCTTGTTAAACCCTGGGTGTCCTGTTTGTTTCCACTGGATACTTCCAAGGAACACCTCATTATACTCCAACAATGTGAGCTGCTCCAGCCTCTGTGTTAGACACAATGCTGCCTTTTATGTGTAAGTGTGTTATTGGAAGTCTCCAGCAGCATATCTCATCTTAAAATGTAGCTTTGAGTCCCTCACATCTTATAAGAAATGTAGCATTCTGATAGATCTTCCAAAAAGCCTGGGGAATTCTATGTAAAGATCTTGAGTATGATGCTAACTTAGTTAGAGGCTGTTGAAATTTAATAGCGTTAATGGGGAGCTCAGATGAGGTGAATCTAAAAAGCCGGTTCTTCCGGGTAGGTGAGAGTTCCAGAAAAGATTTTACTTTTAAATCCCTTTTATTACTCTGTTTGGAATTAGGCGATTCCTGTAAATTAAAGCAGTGCCACCTTTGTTTTCCCCATTTATGGGAAACTTGACTTTAAAATGCGCAAGCAGCTCGTAGTTATAAATAGGCACAGAACAGCAATGTGCCACTGACTTCCTGGGTCCTCGTCCTCTGCTTTTGTTTCCCTCCACCCAAGTACCTCCTTACAGCTCTTCTTCCGAAGGTCCACGATGCTTAGTGTTGCTGCTGCTGTCTCTTGGTCTTGTTCTAAATTTTCGGCCTCTCAGACAAAACTTCCCTGGGTTTTCCTCCCTGATCCACTCTTCAGTAATGAGTTCTTCTGACATCTGCCCCTGATGCTCTGACGTCACTCTCTGCCTCGGCCATAATGAAGAAATTGGGTCTGTCTCTTACAACTTGTGGCTCCTGAGCAGGTCTCAGACCTCGTCAGAGAAGTCTCTTGGTGCAGCAGGTAGGGCTTATGGGGGGAGACTTAGAACTGGTTGGAGTGCAGAGAGTAAGCGTCGGTGGAGCACTCTGCCCTGAGTGGAACATCACATCTCTTTCTCAAGACTCAGGGCCACGGAGGAAGAGGAGGTAGAAAGATGACATGAGCCAGAGATCTAAGGAGACCAGAGCAAGGCAGTGCCCCCTGCACATGGCAGGACCACTGTACTCATGAGCTCAGCAGCTGTGGGTGTGTCTGCACATGATCAAGACAGTCAATATTGTAGCATGGAGAAGGAAGGGGTTTATGACCCCGGATCCTAAGGCGCTGTGGGCAGCTGATAACATCCCAGGGAAGAAGTCCGTTTTTTTTGAGGGTATAGCTCTGGATAGGTTGACCGTGCTCCAGTGGGTGATCCTATACCCAGGAGCTTGTGCGCAGCCCAAAATAGAGTTGGTGAAGTAGATGGGTTATTTAAAAGAAAACCATGAAGTTATGAAGTTGTGGGGTTGCGAGGGAGGCAGAGTGGATCTGAAGGGAATTAGGGGGCAGAGTGTAGGATGAACATGATCTAAATGTGGTCTATTAAACTCTCAATGAATTAATCAAAACATTGAGAAAGAAAAAGGAAGCATTACACCATCTACCTCATGAACTGTTGAGGGGATTGTCTTGGTAAACACATTAGAAACACCTGGCTGCAAGGTACGTGTGCAGTGCACACTACTTATTACTGTTGTAGCAATGTTTCAGCGGATTCTACCATCCTGGTTTATTTTTACTCCTGTTAGAGTTGTCTTCCCAAGACACAAACCCTGTAATATCACTCCTTGGCTTCTGCTACTTTCCTACCATTTCAACAAGAAAGTTCAAGGTTTTCAGCAGGCTCTTTGGACTATTTAACATCCTATTCCCTAACTACCTCTGGTTTATATGTGACTGCGTACTCACTGTACACCAGATTTATTCTCTGGCCCTCAATCAGATTTCTCACTGTCTTCAGACCCTCTTTGCCCTGCCCTAGCTTTGGGCCTTTGCACTTACTGCATCTATTTCAGTCAGCTTTCTTAAGGCATACTGCTATAATAACCATCCCTATTTCTCTTCTCATGGGGCTTCAACAGAAGAGGTCTAGTTCCTACTGTATCAATCACACTTCTCCTGCAGGCTTGCCTTAGCTCTATTTCACAGTCTTTATTCTGGGAGAGAAAAAAAAAAAAAGAGCCATCCCTTTCTGAAATTGGTTTCTCCTATAGCAGAATGTTCTAACAGTAACATTGGGATGTCTTGGTAGACTTTGACGTTTTGTTTGGGAATGCACACAACTCTTTTAACTGATATTTTATTTGTCCTAAGCAAGTCACAGGACTAACCCTGGCCTTGGCCTTGATCAGGGGTGGGAAATCTAAACCTATCGCAGAGAGATGGAAGAAATAATTAGGAACAATGATATAATAAGCCTCCCAAGCTCCCCGTGTTTGAAATGCCACCGCACGTCCCTCCTCTGTTAACGCTAAGGTTCGCTCTTGCCAGGAGGCGCAGTTATCTCACTTGCCTGCATTTGCTTAGGGTTCTGGCCCCACTTCTAATAAAGTGCTTATCACACTCCACTAAGAATATCTGTTTACATCTCTCTTGTGGGCAAGGATCACTCCTTGGTTTCCCTCTTCTCAGTTCCAAGCATCTCAGAACATGTTGACAGAATGAATGAATAGGGCGGCTTGTTACTTTATCAGGCGAAGCAAAAACACACTTGTCTGTGTAAGCAGATGTTTGTGAGTCTGCCCGTCTTTATTCAGGCAGAGCAAAGATATGGAGACTGGAGAGGAAGGCAGTTTGCTTCTTTCTCTCCACACCACCAAATATAGGTGTCATTTTCTTGTTTTCCCTCAAGTCTGTTGCTATGTACCAAGAGCAAACACCTTGGAAAGGTACTGTTTATGCAGATAGCCCTGGGCTAGAAGTATATACTATTCAAATGAAGACAGATGTTGATTCAAACCTGGCTATAAATCAGAGGATTTATGAGACAGATAAGAGCATAAAAATTATCTCAATGAATCATCAGTATCTTGTTTGGAGAACTGGGTTTTTGTTTTCCTTGAAAATACTGCAGGAAACTGCTAAAGTGCTTTGCCTCAAATCTACTGCAAAGTCATCTCCAGCAGGTCCTCCATCCAGTGCCTGTCACTCTTCCCAGAACTGTCCCTGAGCCCTCTGCTGAGTTTCCCCTGAATGTCCTCCTGATCTGCTCTGATGCTCCCTTTAATATAGAAAAATTTTTTCTATCATGCATTACCTATCCTCTCTCTCTCTCTGGCCCTTTTGGCATGGTCCCTGACAGAGTACAGTCTCATCCCACAGACAAATCCAAACTTATGATTGCTTTGCTAATAATTTTTTTTTTTTACTTTATGATGATGTGACAAGCCTCCAGGAGTAATCACACCCCAAATTTTGAATTTTGACTTTTTTTTCCCGGAGGAGAATAGCATGGTGCTATCCCAAGGCAGAGCAGTGGCGGTGAACCACAAATCCCAAGTCCCAGTGGACCACTAGGGTCAGCAACAGCGGTTCTGCAGCAGGCTACATGGCCAATGCACAATGCTGGAGAGTTATGTGGGTTTTCAACTTAATGTAGGCTTATGAAGACATAGCCCTGTTGTGCACTTGGGATCACCTGTGTGAAAGACAACATCACAAGTTCTTCCTTATGCATGGAATCTGAGGCGTGAAGGCCACATGCGCACATAGATGATAGCATATGTCTAGACGTGGGATGAGGGACAGAGCAGGAGGAACTGGGAAAACACAGGTCAGAGGAAACAGTGGAGCGGGTGAAGGACGGACAAGCATCAAGGGCTAACGTACAGCATGAGAAATGCTGCTAATAAATCATATTATACATGAGAATCGTAGATAGCAAACCATATTATAGATTTTGCTAAATAAGTAGATTTGAGCTGCTACCATCTAGCAAGAGAAAATAACAATGTGAGATGATAAATATAGTAAATTTGTCTCATTGAAGCAACCATATTAACATGTACATATATCATATAACATCATGTTGCAAATCTCAAATGTAAATAATGAAAATTTATTACATCTTTTTTTTCAGGACAGACATGATGGTGCATGTCTATAATCGTAGAACTCTGGTGGTAGAGGCAAGGAGATCCGGGGTTCAAGATCACCCTCAGCTACGTAGTCAGTTAGAATTTGACCTGTTCTATGCTGGACTGTGTTTCAACAAACAAATAAAAGCCATTTAAAACCTGACAACAACAAAAAAACGTTAGAAACGTCTCATAAATACTGGATTTCAAAGGAAAAGTTACAGTTAAGTATTTTTTTTTTTAATTGTTGGTGCAGAAAAGCAAACACACCAGTCAGATTCAAAGCTCCAGGAGAATTTTAAGTTCTATATCTTAGAAAAACTATTCCACATGCTGATTTAACCAGATCCTCTGAAGGAGGAAGCCAAGTGCACATTGCTCTATTTAATTATCTCAAGAAGGAAAATTTCAGTCTGGTTACTGTACTACATGTTATGTAAGAGACCATGAGTATCAGAGAGAGAGAGAGAAAGGGTGAAGGAAGTTGCAATTAAAATAAACCTTCCCAGAGCCCTGGCTCACATCAGGGGCATTGCCAGAATAAGCAAGGCTACTGCCTTTTTCCAGGGTCGTGTTTGGAGGTTGTTTTTTATCATAGCCTTTGCTTGAAAGAATCATAATTTCAGTACATAAGGGCTCCCAACACGCACTGATCTCCATGTGCTTCCCATTAGGGGCAGAAGAAAATGCTGTGGTGACTCCTAAAAATTGGGTAGGGATTTTCAGATCTTCTTCCAACTTGGCAGAAGGGTTATGTGCCAACCTAGACATCGGGACGGCCTGGGTCATCCCAAAGAATAGGGACATGGTCACACAGAGAATAGTGATTCTCTAGATTGATGGTCTGCTCTCCTCTTCCTGCATTTAGCTGACCTTAGAATGACTGTCTACCTTATTCAACATAGCAGCATATTGGTCATGAGAGCTCTTTCTAGCTGATCCACTGTGGTTTTGAAGTACTCTGAAAGGGCCTATCTATTCCCTGTTCATTCACTCCTTACCAAGGTAGAATCTTTGATTTAACCCAGTTCAGTGAGTCCTCTCTGGACCTCCATCTGCAGCCAGGGAATCATGGTAGCACCAAGTCAAATATAACATCATTGTTCGTTATTCATCCAATACACCTCCTGTTTTCTCACTAAACACTAAATATTCACATCCTCCATGATGACTTATATAGATATGTGCCTCATTGCTCTCTGATTTAAGTCTTTTGTTTCCTGTCAAAATGAGGCAGGATCATCTGGAGCAAATATCTGGAAGCATACTGGAAGACAGGACACCGTGGAAGGCACAGCAGAAAGATTTCAGCATGTTCTATAACAGTGCTTACAACCATCTCTCCCTTTTCCATACCTTGTCAAAAACAAGCCCTGTTTGCTGAAGCCATGGCTGTTTGCATCCTCTGCTACTTGTATCCAAGCACATACCTATCTCATTCACCAAATCTGCCGAGGGAGGCTCCATCAAGGACACTCAGAGAAAAGCCGGGGTTGTCCACTACCAGAATACAGGAATAAGGGTTTGGGAGAGGTAAAAGGTATCCACATTTTCTTGTTTCTTAAGTGCCCCATTGTTACTTCTCACGCAATTGGGTAAGCTTTAAAAAAGTGGAATTCAAAATTTCCATGTCAGGATATCGGTGCTGACACAGGACACACCAACATTATAACTTTATTCCTTTGACCTATGAAAGTTCTAGCAACACTAAATTTTTTACTATCTATCCTACCTTGGTTAGATTTTCAGTAAAGTGTTGGAGACTATTAAACCAGGTAGCAGTGCTGATGCCTTTAATCTCAGTACTCAAATGATAGAGACTGGCAGACCTCTGTGAATTTCAAGCCAGCCTGGTCTACAAAGAAAGTTCCATGACAGCCAGGGCTACACAAAGGAATCCTGTCTCAAAAAACAAACAAACAAACAAACAAACAAGAAAAAGAATGTCCAGTTGAGAAAAAAAAATCGCCTTGATTTACAGTACTTTGCAGGGCCTAATAACATAGGCCTATAATCCCAGCTATCCAGGAGGATACAATGGGAGCATTGAAAGTTTAAGACCAAGTCTAGCCGGGCATGGTGGTACATGTCTTTCCTGGCACTCAGAAGGTAGTAGCAGGTGAATCTCTGAATTTGAGGCCAGCCTTGCCTACAGAGTAAATTCCAGGACAGCCAAGGGCTACATAGAAAAACCTTATCTCAAAAACAAAAAAACAAACAAAAAGTTAAAGACCAATCTAGGCAAATTACAAATTCCTGTTTCAAACAAAAAAAAGAGCGAGAGGGCTAGATATACAGCACAGGGATAAAGTGTTTAGCAGCTTGCTGAAAGCCCTACGCTCCATTCCACTCCTACAAAACAAATTAATGAGAGAAAATACAGTTGGTTATACCAAGATCTGCATTACCTGGCTCCCACGATGAAAGCTCTAGCCTAGAATCCTAGCTGTAGACTACTTGCCTCTGGTTACTCAGGGAGAAGATTTAAACAAGACTTTCAAGTGGCTTTTATAATTATCCTTTGCAAATTGCGCTTTATATAAAACTTTCCATAGTCATTTTCCAAGTGCTAACATGCAGGTTCCTATAGGCATAGCCCTTATTTCTGTTGAAAATGGAGAAGCAAAAACTCTCCAAAGTGGTAACATCTTCCTGATGGATAGGTTATGGATGCTTGCTTCTGGAGAACGGCCAGGCTCCAGGCTCCTGCAAACATGCAATTACACTGGGCCCATTGCATCAAAGCCATTCCTGTGCTGGCTCCAATTTTAGACTGGGTACATAGTTTCATCTCTTCCAACACCAGAATGCAAATAGTTCAGAAGAATTGGGTTCAAAAGGCAGTGCATTCATCTTCCTTTAACGATCTCGTTTAGAAACATTCCCACTAGACAGTATGGAAAGGGAACAGACTCATCACGTAAGCATCTACTATTGATTGACAACAGCCAGCACCGACCGAGTTATTTCTGAGCACTGTGTACACACCATCTCTGTTGGTCTGCACCAGTATCTGAGGTTGGATATTACATCCTGATGAGAGAACGTCAAACATTTAGTGAGTTCTAGGATCATCCAGGGGCCAGACTCTGGGAATGTAATCACAAAAACCCTACACTTCAGGTCCCCTAGTGGAGCCCAGTCTCAACGTGTCATAGGTACTGAAGCCTCCAAAGTCTGATGGAGTGAGTACCATGGTAACGGAGTAAGAGTTAATCAAAGGGAACTTAGGTACATGTAGGAGGCCCTGGCCTGGATAAGGATGGGGGACAAGGCCTAAGGAAAAGATGTTAACCCCAGCTATTAAAAGGTATAAAGGCACCAGCTCAGGAGATGACTCAGCTGATAAATTGTTTGCTAGGCAAGCCTAAGGAAGTTGGAATCCCCAGTAACCATGTGTAATTGGGATCCATGTGTAAAAAGCCAGGTGCTTTTAGGCAGGTGTTTGTAACCCCAGCACTGGAGATGGGGTCAGAGAAAGGCAGATCCCTGGCCATTGGTGAACTGATGACCTCCAGGCTCTACGAGAAATCCTATCTGAAAAGAGAAAGCAACACAGAGTGTGATCCAGAAAGACATCCACTAAACATCAGCCTCTGACTTCCACACACACCCACAGGAGCACACGCATACATTACAAACATCACACATGCACCAAACGAGCTGTCAGACAAAGAGAAATTGGTACTACGTGCATAGCAAAAATCTTCCTAGGCAGAGGGGCAAGATACTACTGGAGGTAGAGCCTCTGAAGGGCTAGGCTCTATTGTCTAGAGCTAAGAGAAGGAATGGGAGATAAGGCTGGTGAGACCAGTCTTGGGCTGTATCTTAAAGACAATGCAACGTCATCCAAGTTGATGGTGGCTGTGAATATGTGTGTGGGGGGCGGGGGGGACTGAGAAATTAAGGAACTTTACATGGAGACACTTCAGAGTTATGAAAACTTAAACTCAGGGGCTTGATTCCTTCTTACTGTTTTCCTCTTAATCCACACACTTCCATCATCTTCTAGTCTGAGCAGCTTCATGCCCCAGGCCCCTTCTCACTATCACATCCATTGAAGGACCATCCCAAAGCAAGCAGGCCTGTACCCCCACTAGACAAGGGGTTTCCAAGGATCCTGCTCCTTTGTAGTGTTTATTATAGAACTTGGAATCTGTACCCTCCCATGTGTGTGTGTGTCTGTCTGTCTGTGTATACCGGTATACACGTGTTTATGTGGGCCAAAAATTGATGTTGAAAATTTTTTCTATATAGCTTCATTCTTTCCCTTCCTTCCTTCCTTCCTTCCTTCCTTCCTTCCTTCCTTCCTTCCTTCCTTCCTTCCTTCCTTCTCTCCCATTCAGCAACACTAGCTAGCTGGGAAGCTCCAGGAATCTCTCTGCTTTCACCTTCTCAGTGCCAGGACTAGAAGGTTATGTCACCACAGATTTTTCTGTGAGTGTTGAGTATCCAAACTCAGGTCCTCGTAGGCACATGGCAAGCATTCAGTGACTGAGCTATCTCTCCATCTGAGGAAATCGTATTTCTCACCCATTTCCAAATGTCCCAGGACTCATTTTACTTTTCATCTAAAGCAATATTATATAACAGTGACATTTCTTTGCAAGTGGGAAGCTGTCTGACTAATGAATCCCTATTGCCTGGCTGAATGCTGACAGTGTTTACCCGATATCAAAATCTGGGTACGGATGAGTAGGTTCTGAAGAATAAGGCGCTAGTCCAAAGTTGCCCGAGTACAAAGTTCTAGGCTGAAGGGCAAGAATCTGTTCCCTTGAATGCAAATTGTCAAGGCTCCCCAATTGAGCAGTGTCCTCTGACTGGGTACCTGCTCCCAGCAAAAGGAACTAGAAAACAGGTTAAGAAGGGAAGGACCTTAAAAGAAACAAACTTAACTTAGAGAAAACTCTTCTCTTGGGGTGACATGAGACTGTAGCGTCAGTCTCCATGGTTTAAACATTCTTCTGGAACTTGGCATTTATCAATGTACGTAGATACGGCTTTCAGAAAGACAGTTTCATCCGGGCGTACACATTTGACCACAGTCACCCCGTGTCTTCCCATTTGCAGTCACTGCCTCACTGGTCCCCTGCCTAGCCTCGGTCTTAATCCTATTCCCGTGTCACATGTGCGAGCAATCCTACGTGTTTACATAAAATCTAGGGTGTGTATGAGAGAAAATGTGAGGTT
Source organism: Microtus ochrogaster (assembly GCF_000317375.1). NCBI lineage: Eukaryota > Metazoa > Chordata > Mammalia > Rodentia > Cricetidae > Microtus > Microtus ochrogaster. The sequence goes on along the minus strand of NC_022021.1, from coordinate 27,702,686 downwards.
TGTCTTTCTAAACATGACCTGTTTCACCTAACAGGGTCTCCAGTTCCGTCCATTTTCCTGTAGATGGCAAATCTATTCTTCCTCCCAGCTGCGCTGCACACATACGCCGCACATTTTCTTCTGGCCTAATGTGCCCACTCTTAACAGGGCCACGGGGAGCATAGCTGTGTGGCTATCTCTAACATTCTGACCTAGATTTCCTTGGGTGTATTCCCGGGAGTGGTTACCTACCTCACCATTAAAAAGCCCCATCAAAGTCAATGTGTCCGAGAAAGAAAAATCCATTTTTCAGTTCCAGCTCAACCTCATTTCTCTCCTCTACTTTTTTTCATTGTGTTTAGAGCTTTTTATTAAGATATCAAATTTTACTCAGATTTAAAAAAAGTAAGAAACAAACTCTAACAGAAGATCTAAGTTCTAGTGTCACTTTAGAGCCTTCAAGATGTTTTAATGAGGCGGCTCTTGACCTCTAAAGCTTACTACATTTTTGTATTGTGTGTGTTTGTTGTGAGGGGCCACGCCTTGGTGTGTGTGTGGGAGTCGGAGGGCAATGTTTGGGCATTGGTTCTTTTCTTTCACCATGCAGGGCCTGAGCACCAAATTCTGCTCCTCAGAATTGTCAGCCAATGTCTTTACTTGCTGAGCCATCTTGTCCTCTGGATCTTGTCCTTTTTCAATGCCCAGGAAAGAGTCACTCCCAACAGAACAAGAGGCACCCTGAGATCTGCCACTGGAACACAACAGCTTTCCTTTAGAACTAGAAAGCATTGGCCGGGCGATGGTGGCGCACGCCTTTAATCCCAGCACTCGGGAGGCAGAGGCAGGCGGATCTCTGTGAGTTCGAGACCAGCCTGGTCTACAGAGCTAGATCCAGGACAGACTCCAAAGCCACAGAGAAACCCTGTCTCGAAAAACCAAAAAAAATAAAAACAAAAAAAACAAACAAACAAACAAAAAAACTAGAAAGCATTGCTTTTAAAAGCCAGAGGTGGTGGACACCTTTGATCCCAGCACTTGAGGGGCAGGCAAAGGTGGATCTCTGAGTTCGAGGACACCCTGGTCTACAGAGTGAGTTCCAGAGGGCCAGGCTACATAGAGAAACCTTGTCTCAAAAACAAAACAAAACCAAAACCGGAATCAACAAACAAACAAACTCACTGAAAACTGCTCTGAGCTTTTATTTGTTTCAGAAGCTATCAAACTACGATTTCTAAAGCATTGTTATCGTCTATCCACAGGATAGGATGTTATCATTGAGGGACCCCCTGAGCTTGATCTCAGTCTGGAAATTGTGTTCTTTGGAATGCTGATTGCACTGTTAACTTTTTCTCTCACTTTTTTTTAGAGGTTAGGTTTTCATCTTGTTAGATCATGTTTAAGCAAGAGACAGCAAGGCAAAACATTATATTTCAAAGAACTATGGATATAATAACTTCCCTTAACTCTAAAACACAATTAAAAGGGGTTAAAGTAATTCTGCATGTTAAAGATAATTCAATTTTACAATAGTCAGTTCTCAAGTAAATGACAAATTATTTAATTTCCAAAGGCCCCCAAAAAAGTCTGTTCCTGAAAATGCTATAAAATTCAAATATTGTGTTATTAAATTTTTAAAAAGTGAGGCCAGGGTTAAGGATAAGATTTCACAACCTCATTCCATTAAAGAATAGTATATGACAAATACTGAAGGCGAGTCACAGCTCTATAAAATTTAATTTACTAGTTAGAGTTGGCATATCCAAGGGTCAGAAGCAAAGAGAGACAATACAGGAGGGGGAAGGAGAGTCGGAGACAGAGAGCTCCTCTTTCTTCTGCAGCCTTTCCAGGAAGGAGGCAGACCCATCCTTTTATAAGAGAGTCTGCAGAGATAGGGGAAAGTTCCTTGTCAAATCTCTGAGATCAGTTTGGAACCCGGAAAGGGCTGAGTTTTGAGAACAGGTGTTTTGGGGCCGTTCTCGGTGTTGTGCCGAAACCTCCCACCCTAGCAATTTAAGGAAAAAAGACTTTGTTTTGCTTTGTGGTTTGAGAGCATGGTCAGGCATGGCAGCAGGAGCTCTGGACCACATCGTATCTGCAATCAGGAAGCAGACAGAGAGATGAACACAAGTGCTCAGTTGCCCTGCTCTGCCTTCTCTTCTCTCTCTTCTCTTCTCTTCTCTTCTCTTCTCTTCTCTTCTCTTCTCTTCTCTTCTCTTCTCTCTTCCTCTATTCCTTTCCCCTCCCTTCTCTTCCCCATTCCCCTTCCTCTGCCCTCCTTCCATCCTCTTCCCCCCCATCCCCTGTCCAGGATTGCAGCTGAGGCAGCACCACCTTGGTCCAAGATGTCTACCCTCTGCTATACCTCTCTGGAAACACCTTCTGAGATATACCCAGAAGACTGAGTCTTAGGTGATCAAAATGAAGTCAACAATGAAGTTTAACTGTCATGGTAGGAGCAGAGAGACTATCGCTTTTCACTATTTAGGAAAATTCTTTTAACTGGTCCCTTTTATATTTACCACATCAAATTCTCACTAGCCCAGAAGGTAGCACTCATATTAATGATTTCTCAGATACCGGTAATTTTTGGTGACACAATTCACCCATTAATTTGACAGAGGTGACTTTGTACATACAGGATCTAGAATTAGTCTGAAAGACTTCCGGTGATTCTTTTCTTCCTTCCTGTACTTGGGATACAAGGATGGGCTTCAGACATTCATTTTCTACTTATGAATTACGTACACATGAGAACAGATTTCATCCTTTGACTGTGACGCATGGAGCCAGGTCTTGCAGAGGACTTAGGAACTGTGGAAGTATGGGGAAGACTGGCCAGAGAGCTGAAAGGATCACACAGACAAGAGGGGAAGTATGAGAAGCTAACAGGGATGAAGGGGAAGAGAAAACAGCTTGAAATACCACATGTATCTCATTGCCCTTTCTCCCACCTCACCCATAAGATCTCTTCTTCCCTTTTAAAATCCCCTTTCTAGTTTCATAATCTAAGCACACAGATGTACACACGCACACGCACTCATCCACACATGCATGCATAAACAAACTTTTCAATCTAGGTTCTGCATAGAAAACACGCAGAATTTGTCTTTCTGAGCCTTACTTATTTTGCCCAACTTAATGGCTTCCAATTGCATCTATTTCCCTGCATGTGTGGAGGTTTTACTTTTCTTTATGGTTGTATAGAATTCCGTGTGCAACTGTTGATGGACACATTGGCTGGTTCCATTTTTGTGTGTTGTTGTGAGGAGTTCAACAATAAACACGATACCCAGTGTGTCTGTGACAGGAATTAGGCTCCTTTGGGTATGTAACCAGGAATGGTACAGGTGGACCTTATGACAGTTCCGTTTTTTTTAAAGGACTTTTGCTGAGGAACTTCTACACTGATTTCAATATTATCTACACCATCACATTTCCCCCAGCAATGACTAAGGGTTCTTGTTTTTCTACAACCCCCACCAGCACTTGTTGACTTTTTTTTTTCATAGTGATAGCTATTCTATCTAGAATTTCAAAGCAGTTCCATCTGCATTTCCCTAACAACTCAAGCTAGTGAACACTTTTCAAGTATTTTTGGCCATTTGGGCTCCTGCTTTAAACAGTTGTCTATTTATTAACCCATTTTGTTGACTTGTTTGTTGTTTAGCTTTGTAATTCTTCGTGCATTCTAAATATGAACCCCTGTTACACGTGTGATTAGTAAACATGAAAGTGGCCAGGAGGCTTCAGGATGGGAGGAAGGAGCCCAGCACAATGGAGTCAGAGAACAGGGAAGGACGGTGGCAGAGGAGAGGTGAATAAGAACAACCTATGGGAAAATGCCATGATGAAACCCATTACTTTGTATGATACAATAACTTACAAAAATAAATAGAACAAACTTTCCTTGTGCTCTAGAGACCCATGTGCCACTGTGTAAACAACCGGATGTCACCTTTTTACAGAAGTCGAAAGTTGGCCTTGGGGAGGAAAGTTATTTGTTGAAGGAGCCCAACCCAGTGACTGTAAATGGCCGAAGTGTGTCATTTAGAGGCTTCTGTTACATCCCTACTATGTGCCAGGCCCTACGAGGAAACAGGGATGCGATGCTGAACAAATGCTCAGATAATTCCTGTTTGTCTGGAAAGAGAGAGAGAGTACTCAGCAGGTGATGGAAGATGAAAATAAATGTTTAACCTTTCGGGGTCTCTGAAGGATTACAGCACCTCCTCCCCCAACCCCACCTCTGTCCATGTGGAGTGGGTGGGGAACCTGTTGTGATTTCAGTTTGTCTTCAAAATAGCACTGCTCTTATTTCACACAGGGGCAGGAGGAGCAAGTCTTAGAGAGAGAAAGATGAAGCCTTAAGTAAGCAATTGGTGACAGATTGTCGCTCAGACCCCCCAAAGTTGGGAATGAGCCTTTTCGCATTTGGCTGTCACATGTAGCTGCAGCACGCTGTCTCCTTCTACCCAGCTCACACTGCTCCTGTGCACAGGTTTTCTGCTCCTTGCATAAGACAGAGAGCTGACAGCTCTGCGCTGTGGACTCGGGCTGTGGCCTCAAGCTATGCTTTAACTTCTCATTTGCTCTGTGGGATGGAGAGCCTGGCTTACCAACCGTGTTTATTTCTGTTCAAAGCCTTGGAAATAAAAGGTTTGTGCAGATGTTTCCAGGGTACCCTATAGACTCTTCCCCAGTGTCTGTGGTCAGGGTAGCCACCGGAGTCAGGAGCCATGACTCACCCTAAACTGGATGTTACTGCTTCTTAAAATATTGTGTTGGTCTCAGTCTCGGGAAAGTTGCTGTGCTCCTCACAAACACTGCTAGGCAGGCCAAAGGGGTGGCCAAGCGTGGGTGGGATTCTGCGAGCCATTCTGTGCGGCCAAAGTTCGTTTTAGCTAGTTTTGTTTAACTCGTTATTTTTAAGACGGCCTTTGGCCTCGGGAGAGTTTCAAAATGGAATAAGTATATGCATATGGTCAGAACTTTGCATTTTATAATGGGTGAACCTGAGTCCCTGAGTGGTTAAGTACCGTGATCTACATCAGTTGGCCAAGGGTGGGTGTGTTTAGAACCACCCCCAGCTGTCTGAGTTACAAGCCACAGTTCCTTGGCTCCACCCCATGCCAAATCTTGGGTTCAAATCCTGAATCTCTTCTGCTGTTACGGCTTTTTCCCTTCTCTTCTATCCTTTCTATATGTCAACGTGGTGTCTCAGCCATCTAAAATGAAATGCTATGGCCTTCTATTTATTACCAAAAGTATAGTTACATAACTCTACTGTTTCCTAATGCTATAGCATTTCAAATAGAAATGTTCAAGAGAAGAAACCAAAGGAGAGTACCTTTGACCTCACATGTTAAAGAACTCCTATAAGACACATTGCCATGTGTGAAAACAGGGCCATTTGATATAGAAACAAAACATGGGAGCTGCTTTTATGGTAGATTTGGGAGCAATCGTATACTTTCTAAATAGGGAAGATTTGAGGGAGGTGTAGGAGATCAAATATGAAGGTTGGGGGAAAGTTTGTGAACTCTATCACAGTGTGGGAGGTGACAGAGTTAAAATCTTAAGCTTGAATTGTCCAGTAGAGCAGCTGCTTGCTATATGAGCTATTTAGACTCAAACCATTGCAGTGAAATAGAACTTAGCAATTAGCTTCTGAGCATATAATTTGTGTGTGCCTAGCGAGGGCTAGGCTGGGCTGCACAGAGATGTGGCTAAGATTCAGCCTTGAAGGAAGTCATCTAGAAGAGGGTTAGAGAGGAAGCGTGGTCCAGAAGGACGAGCCCATGGAAGGGGTGCATAAGGCAACTGTTGCCTCGTAGGATCACAGGTTCGAGTCCTCACTACCAAAATGTGATGATGCTAACGGGTGTGACCTTTGGTGGGGGATGATTGAGAAGCAGGGGGCCCTCACAAAGAGGATCAGTCTCCAGAGAGCACTCCCTCTCTCCTTTCTATGAGTTTTGACAGAGAGAGAAGATGGCCTTCTGTGACGCTGGAAACAGGTCCCTCAGACACTGAACCTGCCCAGTGCCCTGATCTTGGACCTCCAAACTTCAGAACTATGGTTATTGTGTAAATTATTGAGCCCATGTTTTGGTTATACTTGGGCAGCAATGTTTAGCAAGAAAAGGCTGTACTTGGCAATGGGGAGCAAGAGAACTTGGCTACGCTGGATTGATCTTTGGGAAGATCCTGAATTGGGTTGGATTGGGAATAAAGACCTTGGCTATCTGCTGTACGCCTTTGGGCAAATCTTTAAAAGTGAGGCCCCTCTGGGCAGAAGCATCCCCGAGATTTGGGCTGGTAGATGCTCCTTTTTTGGAAACAGAAAGTATACCTTTATCAAAACAAGGGAGACAGTACAAAGACCAATGGTTGCCCGGGCCTGGGAAAGAGAGAAGAAGAAGGAAGCGAGCACTAAGTAGAACACAGTGGTCTTTAGGGTATGGATTATTCCGTGTGATTCAGCAATGGTGCACGCCTGCCATCACACACGTATCCAAACCCGCAGCAGGTACATCACAGATGAATCCTAACGTGTACTGTGACCATTGGCTCCAATGACTGGATCACACTGTCACAATGTCCCTGCACGTTGTCGTATGCAAGCTGTGAAGAGTTCAAGAACACAGAGGTGGGGTGGAAGGGCAGACGAGGACATACGGCTCTTTCTATGCTTTCTCTTTCTTTTTTAAAGGAAGGCTGAAACTGCCCTAAGTGGACTATTAATCACAAATGGCTTAACTGTTTCCCATCAAAATTTACACTTCTGCACAAACAGTAGCATGACAGCAAGATGCAGTAATTCGGTACCGACTGATAATCATCACTTACGGTTGTATAAATATTTGTCAGAGGAAAACACACCGAAACATAACAGTGCCCTTTCCTTCCAGGTGTCCACAGCCCAGTGTCACTCACTCACCCTTGTGAGCAGAACGCACGCTGGGCTGTCATTTTCATTTGCTTCCTCTTGAGCTCTCTGTGCATGGCACAGACTGTAAAACTCTGCATAGAACCAGCCCCCACCTCGTATTACTATTGAGAGTCTCTCTATCCCAGAGCTGTGGCTATGGTGACAATCTCTGGGGAATCAAGGAATGATTGGAGAAAGGGATTGCTTAGCAACACTTACCCCTTAAAGAATACAGTTCAGGACAAAGAATGAAGACCCACCATCAAAGCTCTGAGATGCTCAGAACTGGTATGCAAGTGTAGATAGAAGTCCAAAGGCAAACAGAGAAGCAAAGACCAACATAGCATACCTAGAAGGTCATATCTGCAAGGCTGAGTTCTGGGATCTGGAGTTGCTGGCCGTCTCAGCTAGTCTGGTCCTGGGCAGCAAAGGGCTAGGATCCTGCAGGACAGCAGATCTGGGGAGAGGCCGAGGACTGGAGTAAGTTACAGGAGCAGGCTGTATATATGGCAGAGCCCAGAGGCTGGAAGGAAAGAGGAGAAGGGAAACACATCCCAGCAATGACTGGAATGCATCAGCTATGCAAAACAAAACTCCTGGGAAAACCAAGCTGAGTCTTGGATTGTGGTTCAAGGAACAAGCCACAGGATAAAGAGCTTTGCCTTTCAGGCCACCGGCTAGCACCCAGCCCAGGTTAGGAGTTAGCCACGTGTTTCAGATGTCATTGTGAGAGGAGTGGCTGGGGCCAGCCTAGCCTTCTAGTAATCCCGAAAAGAATCACCTGCCACAGTGGGTAATCTTAGCAGCCTGCTTCACAGAACAAGTGGAAGGGATCTCTGCATTACGATACCTGTTCAATCCCAGCCATGCAAGGGAGTCAATCCAGAAGGGCACGGAAGTCATATGGAAAGTTTCTTCTACTTGCGGATAGGCCAGGGCTTCCCAAGCGTATTCTTTGACCACCTGCCTCTGAGTCATCTTGGGTCTTGTTACCCACACACATTGCCGAAGTCCACCTTAGACCAAGTGAATCTGTTTCTTTAGAATGGGGTCTGGGATTATGAGGAACTATAGGGGATTTGAGGGCTATAGGAGTCTTGGGAGCATGGGAGCCTGAGGGGTAGGGGAGTCTGATGACCAGGGAAGCGGAGCTGCTGTGTGAAGAGCCATTCTCCCTGTAGTGGGGGGAAGAGCATCAGTATCACCTAGAGGCCTTGGACCAGCACAACGATCTTACTGTGTCTTATTGTGACTGGCCTGGCAGGAATGAAGACATTCTAAACAGACACTCCTTCCCTTCATTTTGGTTATCAGACCATTGAAACAATGGACTCCAAGAAGCTGGGATCTCTCCCACCCTCCCTCCCACCCTCCCATGCCTCCCAGGAATCTCAGGTATACAGAAGGGAAGTCTAAAGCCTGGGATAGCCAGAGGGGAAACTTTCTCTCAGAAAGAGATTTGTTGAATTGTTTGAATACCTTACGAGGGAGACAGTGGGTCAATGGTGGACGGGACCATATCTTGATTGGCTCTGTTAGCTATAACCCTGGCCCTCTACTCCAGAGTTTCCAATTCAGTACCTAGGGTAAGGTCTGAGGACCCACGTTTCTGAGGAGTTCCCGGGAGTTCCCATTGACCCAGGAGCACGCTCTGGGAAAGACTTGATTTAAAATGCTTCTCTTTCCCAGGTAATGTCTTAAACGCTAACATCCTACTTGCTCATACGCCTCACTGAGTTGGCTCCCACTCGCCCTGTTACTCGGATGACTAACAACCATGACCTCTCTCTCACCTTGTTAGATAACCTGTCATTTTAAATGGACAATACCCGAGAGGATTTCACCTTGCCAGGATGAAACCTTGTACATTGTTCTGGTTCCAAATATTTACATTCTGTCAGCCCTGTCCCCCTGTTTGGCAGTGACAGCAACCTGTCCTGTGACGTCTAGTTTCAAAAACTAAAACCCGGCCCTTCCTTTGCTTGCCCTAAGAGACAGTGTGGAAAAATAAAATGCATTTACGAAGAAAGAGGAACCTGTGGATATTCTGAAATTTAGAAAGTGTTATTTTGGGGAGGCTTTCTGGGACAGGATGTCCCCACATCAGCTAGAGGAAGCCAAACTTTTGATAAACACTATTTTGCCCTGCACAGATCAAAGAGAGCCATTTATTCAAGGAAGGGATGGAAGGATTTGATGAGGTCCTTCTGCAGACACCCTGTAAACAGGATAAACCCTATCAGTGAGAGCTTAATCCACAGCCAGGCCACATCCCCAGGAACAATGGAGCGATCAGAATTGTGGGTGGCCAGGAGAGAGGTTCAGTCCTGACAAGATTTTTTTTTTTTCTACCAGGGAATGACTGTAAACAGGATTAGGCCTAATGAGATTATCAACACAGGACCAACAGGCCAGGGATGGAGAGCTTAATGTTCTATAACGAAAAAGACACAGAAATAGCTTGTAGGGTGAGAGAATTGCAATGTAAGAGGTAACGATTTTCCTCCCTAACTTCCTTCCAGCCAGGATTGAATTGCTCCTTGGATCAGTGGTTCTCAACCTGCGGGGTGTGACCCCTTTGGGGGTTGCATATCAGATATTTACATTACAATTTATACCAGTAGCAAAATTACAGTTAAGAAGTAGCAAAGGAATAATTTTATGGTTGGGGGAGTCACCACAACGTGAGGAGCTGTATTAAAGGGTCACAGCATTAGGAAGATTGAGAACCACTGCCTTAGATGGAAAGATACCACAACTATTGCCTTGATAGAAGTGGGAAAGCCAGGTCTTAAAGTTCTTCATCAGGGACACTGCAAAGCCTGGACACACTTTGTTTCAATAGGGTGGGAGGGAGTTGCTAGTATCTAAGGGCATACAACAGGAGCATTCTTTCATAACCTGGGACATCCCTGTCCAACAGATTTCTTCAGCATCCCCACCCTCTAGAGGGATGAAGAAGGAATCCAGCCAGAAAATGATGCCCAGCAACAGGTGGCTGGAAATAGACCAGCACTATCGTTGGACACCAAGCTGGATGGACGTTACCAGGTCATTACTCCCGAGAAGCTAAAACTGGAACTTAGTTCAAGTGAAAAGAATGAAGAGTATATGCATTAGCTACAACTATGTGATGGGTAGCTTTGATTATCAGCTTGTCACAAGCTAGAACTACTTTGGGAGTAGAGTCTCAACAATGGGTTGTCTATTGTGGATATCTCTTTAGGGGACATGGCCACAGTCTAAGGCTTCTCCTGACACTGGCCAGGCAATGCTGCTTCTCCTCGACTCATCTGAAAGTGTCTTTGGTCAACTCATTCACCCCAGGATGCTTGTTGGTTGTTGGTCACCTTGGAGTACCATGTGGTTTCTCCTGGGGCAAAAGGGCTTACTTCTGGGACACAAGGCTGCTACTTTGCTGAAGTAACCTATTCTCTTGCTTCCAGAGAACTCTTGAGTCTTTGTTTACTCTTGTACAACCCTTAGTACATGCTGGACCCTTGTGACAGGTTTGTCAAAAGCATGAAGAAATGTTCCAGGAAAAACCAGCCCTTCTGGGGTAACTATTGATCTTGTAACATGAAAAGGGTGTGGGTTTCAGAGGAGGAAGGATAGGATCTTTTTGTACTTGGTTTCTTCTGAGTCTTGAAGCTCACCTTGACTATGTTCATATAAGGAGGAGTGGGCAGGCATCCCCCCAGGAGCTGAGACTCTGGGAGAGCACACTTGGCAGAAGCATGATGGACAAAAGGCAGTGGGAGCAAGTGTGTCATTGTAAATGCATTTTAAGTTCTTGATTGCCACCATGGTATTTATGGAGCAAGATTTCCTACTGCCTTCTAACCGTAAGGATTCGGCACTCAACCCACCACTGCAGTGTCTATTTAGCAAACTTCCAGAGAGTTCCACAATCCTACATATACCGGGCCTGTTGTGTCATTTCTGTGCTATCTGGCACTTTGAAAATCACCCTCAATTTACTCTTTCATCTTCTGTTCCCGTTAGGTATCTGTAGCTCTCAAATTTTTGCAGCCTTCTCGGAGATGACTTTTGGACTCCTCGCTGACTTGTGTTCTTTGTTGCGTTCCCTCAAAGTTTTGTTCTGCTTTCCCTTCATCCCTTCTCTCCTTCCCCTTTTCAAAGTCTACATTGAACGTCAAATCTGTGCTCTCAATTATGGCTGTTTAAAGGGTAACCCCAAATGTAACACTCAGTTCAGGAAATCCTTCCTAGTTTATTTTTAGCTCAGTCCTTTAGAACTTAGGAAGGACCATAAGCCAGGCTACCATGGGATAAAGTAACAAAGCGAACTGGGTTGACGTAAGATGCAAACACCGGTTGACATGAAAGGTAGCATGGGAACCCGCAGCAGAAACCGAAATCAAAACTGAGCTATGGACTTATTTTCTTCCTCTCTCCAATTCATGTATGGAAACCAAACCCCTTCAAGATGGCATTCTAGTTTTTTGTTTTGTTTTTCCAGACAGTTTTCTCTATGCAACAGTCCTGGCTGTCCTGGAACTCACTTTGTAGACCAGGCTGACCTCGAACTCACTGAGATCTGCCTGCCTCTGCCTCCCAAGTGCTGGGATTAAAGGTGTGTGCCACCACCGCGTGGCTCCCAGCCCTTGTGGCATTTTGAAATGTGTTAAGATGAGGAAACAGTCAAGCAGGACACAGCCTAGAAGGTCTGCGGCCAGCTGGAGAGAGACCAGGGCCAGGTGCAGGGAGATCTTTTGGCTTCTCACGAACTCTCTCCTCGATTCTGATGGATACTACGGCATTGCCTGGGTCAGTGCACTCCTTATGGGCTCAGGCTTGATATGTATGTGCTGATTTCCAGACAGTTCCTCCATGAGTGAAGCAAGAACCCACAAACGTCTAATAACCAACTTATTAAGGGGTACAAGGAAAAGACAAAGTCAATGATAAACAGCAAATCAGATGCCACTGCTGATACAACTGTCTTCCTCCAGCCATTCTGCCCACGGGTGAAGAACACCAACTGTGCTGCCTCTCTGTGACTTGTTCTTTCCGACCTACCATGCCAAGAGAGTGAGAGAGAGAGAGCAAGCAAGAGAGTCCTCCTATCAGCTTTTAACCTGTTCCTCACGCAGATGAAAAAAAAATTCCTTTGGCTTGAAATCCCACAACACTTTACTAGATCTTTCCAGGGAACCTTCTGGCTCCTTCCTCTGGGTTCAGTGGAGATTGCTCTCCGTGGTCCTGCACCTGACTCATTCTTTGCGTTTCTATGGATAATATCACTGTATCCTTGGGCTTATGAGGTCCTTTCAGACTGATAACGCCCAAATCCTCATCTCCAGTTAACTTCATACTTGAAAGTGCATCTGTAGATCTTCCCAGGTACCCAACTGAAGCTGGGCTCTTCACACCAAGTTCAGCTGCTCTACTCTCTCTGCTGGATAACAACGCCATCCTCCACTCGTTATCCCAACAGAAACCCAACCTTGGGGTCCACTTACCCTCATCTGCTTTCTTCCATCAGAAAGTCAATATTGTCTCTGACCACCTGTGACTTCATCTCCTCTTCAGTGCCCATGTCTTCTCGTCCCTTGTCATCTCTCCCTGGGACTCCCCAGTAGTTTCCTACTCCGTCACTTATATACAGTGTGGCAGCCTCCCAGTTGGTCTTCCAGGCTATTCTAGAATTTTCTTTCTCAAAATAGAAGCTGAGAATTTTATTCCATGGCTCAAGGACTTTTCATTGTCCACAACTAGATACAATTTAAACATTTGCCTGGGACACACCCCCCTTCATTATTTGCCTTCTGACCTCTTGGTCTAGGTTGTTTGTTGATGCTTCCAAGTTCTAGTTCAGGCTTCACTACCCATGAACAGACCAGCTTTTCAACCACGCCCTTCTGCCTCTGTAGTCCCTGTTTGTCCTGCCTCTTCCTTCATCCTAGACTGAAGCTGATGTTCCTCTTTTTCTCAGTGTACCGGGTGATTACCAAGCACAGCTGAGTCCTTTCCATTTTATCCGTGGCCGCAAAGGAACAGCCCCACGTAGCCAGTAACCAGACGCTGTGGAGTTTTCCTGCAGTTTCTGGGTCTAATCGTTTGCCGCCTCTTTCCAAAAACTAAAGGATAATCTAGTTCTCAGAGCCATGGACGACAAGACAAGGGCAGGCAGCCTCTCTGATGCCTACACTCAAGACATTCCTCCTCAGAAAGCCAATTGTTTGAAAGATGTCGGACTGGATTTCCAGAGGTATATTCTACATGAGAGTGACTGTCCTCGTTTCATGAACTGGAATTCTGCCTTCACTCCTCGACGGCTTTGTGATATCGGCAAATCCTTTGACCTCGCTGTGCCCCAGATGTCTCGTTTGTAAAACGGGCGTGATCACTCTCAGGATACATCTCTTAGGATTCTTATGAGTTAAACGAGCCACTGTTTATTGTAGGATTTGAAAGCGTACCTGATGTGGTAAATATAGAGAAGTGTCTGTGAAATCAACCCATCCATCAAGGGATCCCTATTCATTTTGGTGTTGGGGCAGAGCTAGGATGCTGGGCTGGATAAT
>NC_022021.1:27684268-27689105 GCF_000317375.1 Microtus ochrogaster | reverse complement strand
ACTCTCTGGGTATCTAGGATGCTGGGCTGGATAATGGAGATTGTGCACTCTCTGGGTATCTAGGCTATGAAAAATTGCTGTCCCTGATTTCATGATTCTTATTTTTAAATTTCAAACTAATTTTTAAAATGAGGACACAGAGCGATGGCTTCCTTTGACATCTTCACAAGTGTTACTTATCCCCTCCCCCATTGCCCTCTCTCCTGTCCCCGCCAGCTGGGTCCCATTCTTCCTTCAGTTAATCCCAACTTCTGCTTTCTGAATACAAGCATTCCATTAGCGTTTCTATTTCTCACCTCCCTTAGAATACCTTCCTCTGCCCTCACCACTTTCTAGCTTATTGAACATTTAAGTTCAAATACATAACACACCACACCACACACATACACACACACACACACACACACTTTCAAATCTTGGTCCCACCCATAAGAGAAAATATTTTGTTTATCTTTATGAGTCTGGCTTAATTATAAAAGAAAACTCATTTTTTTTGTAAGCCTGACTTATTTTGCTTAGCACAATTATCTTCATTAGCATTCCTTTTATTGCAAAGTCATAATTTTATTTTTATTCATGGATGTACAAACTTCCGTTTTGTGAGTGTATTATATTCTTTATATGCATCTATCTGTTGACATGTAGGCCAGTTCCATTCCTGGCTGGTGTGGAAGCTGCAGCAACAAATATGTGTGTGCAAATATCTCTGTGGCAGAACTTGGGGTCCTTTGGGTGTTGCAGAACCATCTTAGGCTTAAAGGCCATCTTATAGAAAAGCCAAACTAGGTTCATTCCTGTTTATCAATTTAACTTCTGTTTTTCAAGGACTGGGCTATGCCCAGTAACCTTAACTACAAATGATTCTATACTGCCTGTGCCAGGAATGGCAATCTTGTCTTTGTTTCAAAAAGTTGTTTGTAATCATCCTGCAACCCTATTTGTTTTAAAAGGTTATGTGACCATCTATGACTACCTGGTTCTGACTCCCTGTTCTGCCTACCTTGTTTGGACCACCTGTTATGTTCTGCTCCTGTAACCCCACCTATTTTGCCTGCCACAATAGGGAGCCCCCTACCCCTGAGGCATAAAATCCTTGCTTTTTACGTATCCAAAGCTGATCCCTCAAACCCTTGCCTTCAGGAGAGGCAGTCCATGTATACAAACAAAAGGTTTGCTTTAATTAATTGCTTACTTTAACTAATTTGGCCAGGGTGATTTTGAGTTGGTGGTCTTTCTCCTCTCATCTTTAGGATAGAAGTATTTGTTTAGGAGAGGTATAGGTGAATCTTACAGTATTTCTATTTTTAGTTTTCCTGAGGAGGCTGCATACTGATTTCCGTAGTGGCTATGTCAGTTGACAGTCTCACTAGCAGTGAGTGGGGGTCCCACTTTCTGCCCATTCTGGTCAGCATCTGCCATTATTTGTTTTCTTGATGATAGCCATTCTGACTGAGCGAGATGGAATCTCACTAAATGCTGTCACTCCTGTTCTCTGTCCCATCCTACAACGAAACCGCGAGATGGGTACCATTTGCATACTTTGCTGAGAAAAACAGGATCCAGGACTAAAATGCTCAGTGCTACATATCTTCACTCTGGAACCAGGCTTCAAATTGCCATGTGCAACCTCTCCCTATGAAGGCACATGTGCTTTCACAGGGCAAGTGTGACTTAGGAATGACTAAGTGTATCCCTGTAACATACTGGTTGGAAAGTGGCCCATACACACCACAGTTCATAGGACAGACAGCATGTGTGTTCACAACCCTTAGAAAATGAAATTGACACTATTGTCTTTTTAACTGCAGTAAACAAGCAATCTCTGTCTTCCCTTGTCCTCTCCACACAGAGTTCCACTTCCCACACTGTCAGCGAACACTCCAGAAAAGGTCTTAGAACTAACTCGCAGTCATCCTTATCACAATCAGTACTCTTTCTTTGGGCTGCCTTCATTTGATTACTTAACATGCAGCCAAGCATTTTAATTCAAATACTCATTTCTTTGGATCCACCTTGGGAATATCTAGTGATATGTTTCCAGATTGGGGTCTCAACCAGCAGCAGTGGAGCCCATGCCTTTATCTAAGGAGCAGCTCTGCAGAGCCTCCAGGGTCTGGGGGGGGGATGTAGAAGGATAGGGAGGAGTGGGGGGTGGGGAAGGTCAACTCTCTGGCTGCAATTGTTGTCTTAGCACCTATCAGGACTGTCTCTTTAAACAAGGACCTCAGTAGCTTTCCTAAGTTCCCACTTCCACCCATGCTTTTGAAATTTTTGAAATTTAAATGCTATCCCGTTCCCCATCCCCACACACTTACAGCTCGTTCTTTTGCCTGGCCCTAGAGCAGGGAACACGCCTATATATTCCTACTCCTAGCAGGCTAGAGACCTTTATTTTGAGGGCGTAGGACAGTGGGTTAACACACACTGTTGACTCATTTTGACTATTGAATGCTCTGGCAGGAGGCCCCACAGGTGACCTACTTCCTCTGGTGCCTTCGCCAGACTAAGGCAACAATGCCCAGAAAAGATCAGTAACTTTCCCTAATGTTCAATGAATGCCAGCTTCTGAGACAGCATTGCCTGAAGACAAGCAGGGCCAAGCATACAAGGTACAAGGTTATATGCAGGGGGAGGGAAGACAGTGAGCTTGGAATCTCATTGGAGGAGACAATGAGGACGTGTATGGTTCAATTCACCTGTAAGATATGCCTGTCTTGAGAGGATGCTCTCTCAGAGAGATTCTATATATTTTTAAATATTTTCTTTTTGAAATACATAAAAAAAAATCATATTGTCATCGTGATATGAGCTTCAGTGCCCACATCCCCAGGGCACAGATGAGGAAAGGGAGGCAGAAAGGGAGCCATTCACCACAGAACCTTCTGGATGTCGACCGGGACTCCTGCCAGTGTCGATCCAGTATTATTACAGAGATCTCATTGTTAAGAACATGTTCTTTGAGTTTCCTGCTTATCGCGAAGCTTAAGAAAATACAGGCTGGTTTTTTCCCCCTTTCTGTTTGCTTTTGCAACCTTCAGCTTCTATGACCTTAAAAAAAAAAGTACATGAAAGCTGAACGGATCTAAAAAGCAACCTGTTTGCAACCCGATAGGAGACCTGGAATGTCACCAGCTAGACAGAGGTGTAGGGTTCTCTGAACACATTTCAACAGTTTTTTCCAAGTGGCCACTGGTTCATTTCCACTGAGACACCTGGGAATGCTGGATGCGTGGTACATTTCCTAAGCTGGCAAAACACTGGTGGTAGTTATATGTCTCAGCGGTAGAAATGGGAGCGTATAGAGTCTTCCTTGGTTAACGCTAACTCAATACTTAAAGTCCTTTGCATTTAGATACATGCACAATAAGAGTTGAGATGGGGCTATGTGCCATGCTCAGAGGTTATAGTTCTTACTAAAGTAGATGTCTGATGGACCAGATAACATGGGGCACCACTTTCTGCGTTAACATTTATGAACTTGTATAAAGGTAATAGTTGAAGGCATGTGAACGAATTCTGGATAGCATGTCAGCATTGTTTTGAGAGGCTCTGCTATCCATGTGTTTAGAAAAGATTTCCTATCTAATGTTTGGCCAGACACCTGACGTCTTTTGTTGGGTAGACACAGCCAGCGTCTGTCTGTAGAAAAATACGGTAGAAGAGGGCAGGTGCAATGCTGGCCCCTTCCAAGTCTAATGGGGAGAATTATGTGATTTAGATTGTGGAATAGTGACTAATCTCAGAGGCTTTGGAAACTGCCGCCTCTCATCCTCTCTACCCTCCCTTTCCGCTTCTATTGAAGAGCAAGAGAATACTAGGTAAATATGACTAGGTTCATTCTGTTAAAGTCTGGTCTTAGCATCTGCGGTGATGGAGCTGCTAAGTACACTGTCAAATCGATCTTGTCTTTGAGAAGAGCAGAGCTTGCCTGTGTTTCCTCCCCTCTATTTAAAGATTTACTTTATTTTTAAAAGTGTGTGCATGTGGGCATATCTGTGCATGGGAGCACAGGGGCCCGCTGAGAAGTGCTGGATCCTCTGAAGCTGGAATTACGGGCAGTTTTCAGGGAGCAGAGAACCGAACCCAGGTCCTCTGCAAGAACAGCACCTGCTCTCAACTGCTGAGCCATCTTTCCATCCTCGCTCTGTTGATTTAATGTCCTATTCTGTAACTGTGATGGTGTTCCCAGGAGCTATCTTCAGCAGTCCAATTCCAGATTGCCGGAACCCCCTGTTCTCCATTTGACTGGTCCCTCAAAAGTGGGGCCAAGTCCTTTCACAATCCTCTGCCTCCCTAGGCAAGGGAGCATTAGGCAAACTTTGGTCCAAATCTTTCCTCTTTATGGTATCTCTGATGATGCTGTCTTCTTCCTTGTCTCCAATCATCCTGGTGTGGTCTCTCCATCCAGAGCCCTAGCTGACTCGCTAAGACTGTTCCTGCCACACTCTACTGGACTACAGATACTTACTACCTTTAGAACCATGCTTGTTGATGGGGCTCAAATCACCATGTTTTCCTCAGCATGGCCCTCCTTACCTAGTTTCCTTTTTTTAAAAAAAAAATTTATTTAATTTTTTTCATGTACATTGGTAGGAGGGTGTCAGATTCCCTGGACCCGGAGCTGCAGACAGTTGTGAACTGGCATAGAGGTGCTGGGAAATGAACCCGAGTCCTCTGGAAGAGCAGCCAATGCTCCCAGTCACTGAGCCGTCTCTCCAGTCCCCCGCCCTGTTTGCTCAGAACCTTAACCTCACTATCAATCCCCAGTGTTTTTACCTTCAAGACAACATGAGTTCTCCCCAAGGGTAATTTCTACCCTTCAGCCCAGGAGACACTG
>NC_022021.1:27626294-27683008 GCF_000317375.1 Microtus ochrogaster | reverse complement strand
TCGGTCCTGAGTTCCTTGCTCAAGTAGAAGAACCACTCCTGTGGGTGGTTCTGAGCCCTGACTGCAACCAGGTCTGTGACGTTTACCATTTGAAAAACACTCAAAATACCAGAAGTCAATTTGGAGGTTCTTTTCAAAGCTAAAAATCGAACCACCATATAGCCTGGCTGAACCACTCCCAGGTACAAACCTGAAGGAGTCTATGTCAACATATCACACAGATACATGGACATCCGTGTCTACTCTTTTTAACAATAGTCAGGAAATTCAATCACCCTAGGTACCCATCAACAGATGAAATGATAAAGAAAATACAGTTTATATTTACAGTGGAATTTTATTCAGCCATAAAGAATAAAATTATGTCATTTGCAAGGAACCAGATGGAACGTGTGATCTTGATGCCAAGTGAAATAAATCAGATCCAAAAGGACAAGTATCTTATTTTTCTCTTATATGAGAGAAATGAACACACACACATACACACACACACACACACACAACATGAAAGTAGAAAGGAACTTCCTAGGGAAGAAGGAATGATGAAAGGGTGAGACAAGAAACTTAATGGGGGTCAATGATCAAGTCATAATGAGCCCCACAGTTTTATATGGAGAGAGAGAGAGAGAGAGAGAGAGAGAGAGAGAGAGAGAGAAAAGAAAATCTCTGTATAGCCCTAAAAAATACTCATATCTGGAACTCACATTGAATCGGCCTAAGGTGAGGCCCTGGTAGTCTCTGTCTTAATCCCCAGAGAAGAGTGGTACAGCCAGAGCTAATAGCCCTGCGGCCTGGCTATCTGCTCAGTGGAGTGTGGAGGGGAGACCCCCCCCCCCAAGAACTGACATTGCCCTTCCTAGTCTTTCTTCTGTTTGCACATTGTTTCGGACCGCCAGCCTTCAGCAGGACCCTCGGTTAACTTTGTAGACTAGGCCATCTAGGAAAGCAGGGCTCCGTGTTTCAGGTCAGAGTCTTCTTATCTTGAACTGGGATTGAGTCTAAATCAATATTTACCAAAAGCAGGACCAGAGAGCAAATAAACACTTCTAGCTATAATCAAGCAAACTATACTAGCCACTTAATTTAAAAAAAAAAAAAGCTTCCTTTTTTCCTTTAGAAAGAGAAAAATAATTCCAATTTGAAGCCTTGAGGTGATTTGCGACCTGTGATCACTAACGGGATAGTATAATAAATCATAACCACCACCTCCATGAAATGTGGCCACTCTCATTCTGCATGTTGATCCCCAGTTCCACACAATGGAGTCTTTACAAGGCAAAATTAATCTGGCACTGACCTTGCCGTCATTCCCTGCTTTGATGGACGAAGCCGACAGCACGAAATTCCTCTCCACAGCCCAAGAATCTCCTCACCTTTAATACCCTCCCCACAACCCCATCCATCGCCTCCTGGAGCGAAGTAAGCAAGGGACTTAAATCTGAGCAGCCTGGATTCCAGTCTGTGTATAACACTTCCTTAGGAAATGTGTAACTTCCCTGATTTGTGACATTTTTGCTTCCCTAGGTTGCTTCTCCATCAGCAGATTGAAGAGGTCCTTCGGGAGTATGTGAGTTCTTTCCCATTTAGGAGTTAACAAGCAGGAAGATCACCCATCTGACAACCTTTCCTAGGATGAACTGCCCGGCTTTGTTTGGCCTGTTGTGTGGGAACATGGTCTAAGCGGCTCTGTTGACAGTCACTGAGCACTCTGCAAGAGAAGACAGTGCCACACAGTCATCCAAGAAAATGATGAAAGAATGTTATTGAAAAGATTACCATTAGTTGGGGATACACGGGGTTACATCAAATAACTCACAAGTGCCAGCTAGCATGTAGTTCCAACAATGAACATTTTTTGAACCTGTCAAATGGGGTGAGCCCCAACACAATGGGTATCATGAGTAACGCTCTTGGTCCATCAGGGGAAAAGCTGGGCTTTCTGTGCATAAACACAGTAAAATGCTACATTCACACTTAAGTTCATGGCATGTTTTAAGGCTGCACTTCGTTTTTAAATGGAGACCCTGAATTTTCTGAGCTCAGGCCTTGCAGAACGTGACTTTGGCCCTGGTGGGGGGAAACTATGGGTTAGAATGTGGAAATAAAATGTGACCATGCCTTGTCATTCTGAGCTGTGAGTGCTGGGAGCCAACGCCAGGCCCTCCCTAAGAGAAATAAGCGCCCTTAGCTCCTGAGTCCTCGCTCCTTACCTGAAAGTTACTTCTTAACCAATCCACATACTCCTGAAGCAAAATCTTTGTGAGAAACTGCATGCAAGCAGCAAAGAAAGCAGAGTTGAGCCGTAGCACGTCCTTACACAGAACTCTCTAGGACACACTGGCCGCTGGACTGACACAGGTTGAAAAGCAGGGAGAAAGAATAAAAATGATAAGTTAACACCTCACAGATGCCAAAGGACCCAGGCAAAATGGGAGTGTGATGTCTTTGTTCAAACGATGTCAAGAATTTCATGGCAATGACATGGGTCCTTAGGAGCCTTTGAAGCACACAGCTCTGTCTCTACAGGTCGACCCTACATAGTGTCAGGCCTGAATAGAGGGGGAGGCCTAGAAAGGGTGCTCTGGTTACTGTCCATGAACTCTATTCCAGACTCTGCAAAACCCATCCACAGGTCAATCTCTGTGAACAAACTAGTATCAATATTTTGCAGAGAAAAAGAAATCTCAAGAAGTTTAGGCTGTTTGTATAAAATATACAATAGTAAGTTTGTGTTTGCTGAAATGGAGGAGCAAGGGGAGGGAGTGAGGGAAGGGACAAAAAGAACCAGGAACACTGGCTTCTAGTCTAAGCTCGTTTACTAAAGCCAAAATATCAAAAAGGTCTCATTACTATTATAGTGAACCACAATTGAGGCCGTGAATACAAACTGAAAAATACCTTTGTCCTTTGTCATTTCCTTGAACCATTTTAGTTCTGTGCTTCTTAAGGCAGGTCTTTATTGCTTCAAAAGCAGGCTCATTTGGAAGCTTGTAGACTCTGTCCTTATATCTACTGGGTTTGGCACGGGGCTAAATGACTTCTCCTCTGTTTGCAATTTATTTATATGAGAAGTGAAATGTCAGGTTCACCCTGGGTGAAGTAAACTACTCTTTATAAACATACAAACAAATGCAAACATTTGCTGCCAAAGTGTCCAGAAAGACCAAACCAGAGACAAGAAATATCTCAACTCCAACTGCCCAGATCTTCCACCTGGCCCGTTCAACAGACGGAAGGAAATGATGACTGTCAAACTAAACTCAAGTGAATGCGACTTCAACAGATTTCATAGAAGACACCAAGTGAAGGGTATTCCTACCCCCCTGATCACTATGGACACCAACATTATAAAACTGAGGGGAAAATGTCATTCTAACTCTGGAATGGAATCTTCTAGAATCTTGCCAGGTATCTTTAGTGTGACTTGAACATTGTCATATTTTCTCCTGTGCTCGTCGGTTTCTTTGCAAAGCATAACTAGGAATCACCTGAGAGACTAGGGATATAGCTCCTTTGGAAGAGTGTTAACCCAGCAGGCATGAAGCCCCAGGTTCCACCCTTAGCAGTCTATAAAGCTGGGGAGGTGGTGGACACCCATAACCGTGCACTTGGGAGGTAGAGGCGGGAGTTTGAGGCCGCCTTGGTCTATGAGATTCTATCTAAAATAAAACAATCCTCTGATTAAGAAGGAAACTATTTTTTAATTGAATGTTGATATACCTACACTTGATTTGTACATAATCCCCAAACGTCCCAGGTCTCTGAATGTGTGTGCTGTCCTAATAAAGAGGATAGCAGCACATCTGCACACTCTGGAGATTTTGAAAGTACTGTGGCTCTGGCATTATTGATGGTCACCAAGGAGACAAGGTCTTAGATCAAGACAAGGAATTGGAGTTGAGCCTGCAGTGTGGCTGTGCCAGCCCAGTGGCCTGGAGCTGGCAGAACAGGTTTGGTGCCTACTTGGATCTACCGCATGAAACTGGGAGGAGACTTTATGGGACCTTGCGTCTGGTGTCTTTCCTGAGAAGAGAGAAAATGGAAACTGGTGTTCTTTCTTTCACTTCTCTCTATCGCCTCCATTCTCTCTCTCACATAGAAATAAACAGCTGAAAACTGCGAATTGCCCTGTGATAGGATGCAGTCCCCTGTAAATATGGAAACAGCATGCATGACAAATGCCTGACCCCAAACCCAGGACTGACATTATTGTCTCAGCCGTGGCCTTACGCTAAGAGTAAACTTGAGATAAACCCAGAGAAAGGGAAGGGAAAACCCAGCACATTTTCAGCAAATGTCAGAACATATAAGTAAAGCCCATGTTATTCCAATAACTCTGAATTTATTAGGACACACAGTACAGGTGGCTTCGCTGCAGGGAAGGAAACAATGAATGAGTATTTGTTATTGTTACAAAAGATGGGGCCCAAATACCTTTTCCATGTCTGTTTCTGTAGATCAGTGGCTCTCAACCTTCTTAGTGCTGCAACCCTTTAATACAGTTCCTCATGTCCTGGTGACCCTCAAACATAAGTTTTTGTTGTTGTTGTTACTTCATAACTGTAATTTTGCTGCAGTTATAGACTGTAATGCAAATATCTGTGTTTGCCTATGGTCTTAGGCGAACCCTGTGAAAGGATCATTCGGCCTCAAGGGGGCCACCATTCATAGATTGACAACTACTGCTTTAGACTGTCACCACCAGTGACAGGGACATATATAGCAACGGTATAGTACCCAGAAGACCTGCCACCTCTGTTTCAGTGGGGGAGTTCATTCTGAGCTTAAAGTCGGTGGTTTGGTTCAAATCTCACCTCTCCCAGCTTGTCATCAAACTATCTCTGAGTCTCAGTTTTCTCATCTCTAAAGGGAATTTCACCCTCTGCAGGCACTGCTGATTTCCCCTCAGTGGCAGTACTGTCTTTCTGCCTTCTAACAGTATTGTGACTTGGTCTAGTTCAGGGATGTTTCCAGATGGAGGCACTCATTGTCCAGACTAGCAAGTCATGTGACCTAGTTCCAGCAAATGAGCTACAAGCAGGTGTCAAGGAGTGGGATCAAACCAGGAGAGACAGAGTCAACTAGCGTGTGCTTTGCTTTTCACCTTCCCTCCTGCTTAGAAGCAGGCAGTGTGCCCGGACATACCATACCACTAAAGCCTACTCCGTGAGTAGCTGTATACAACGAGTTGCCCGTTACTGCCACATCCATTGTTAAATGAGAAAAAGAAGAAACCTATTCAATGGAACCCCACAGGTACAACCAAAGGCAAACCTCCTGATGGGCTGCCTAATAAAGCTGGGCATGAAGAACTTATGAGATGTGAATTACTAAGCACACAACGTAACCGTTGTTTATACTAACTTAGTGGTAGCAAAGAACTATTAGTATATGCTAGCTCCCTGTTACCGCAACATAATACCTGCGGTATCAGCTTCGAGGAAGAAAGGCTCATTTGGGGTCATACTTTCTGGTGCTTCTGGGCTAGTGATAGGCCATACATCACAGTGGAAGCACGCTGCGGGGAAGACTAGTCACCTTCTGAGACCAGGAAGTAGAGAGAGTGAGAGTAAGGAGCCTGGGACAAGATACAGCTTTCAGAAGTAAGCCCTCATGATCAACACCTCCCATTAGGCCCCACCTCCTGGTCTTCGACAATTCCCAACGGTGCATCAAGCCAAGAGCTCAGCGGTGGACTAGTCCCTGAACATAGTTATACAGGGGCTTCAACACCTGAGCCATTGGAGATAATAACATAGAATGGAGCAAAGTGACGCTCCCATCCTTACAAGTACAACCCCCTGCTAGGGTGGGGAGGTCTGCTGGGGTGCGAGCACTGCGAACCAGCTGACCTGACCTTGAGGCTGCTGTCCTCTTGTTACATTTCCCTTCCAAGGCCTCAGGAAGACCTTCCGTGCTCTACTTCCTCAGTGGCTGCAAACATCCTGCCCTTTATCTCGCCTCCTGACTGTCCTCAGCTGAAGCCTCCTTCAGCATCATTCCAGAACCCAAACAATCCTGGATCCCATTAGCAATCTAGTCTGGTTTGTTTTTGCTGTAGTTGGAGGATGCTAATGAAACCCTTGAAGAAACCAGATATGGCACGTGACTGAGGCTCATGGCCCAGAAACCCATCTAGAAATTAAGTTTATGACTAAGGTTCTCAATAATTTCTACATGCAAGTGTCAAGAATAGCAGTGTTCCTAGGAACAGGGGGATTCTTCAGATACTCACAGTACTAAAAAACAAGATAGCATACATATATGTATGTATTTACACATCTACATATCTACACACACACAGCATTCTGCTTTACATTCTATTGCCATGATAAACACCATGAGCAAAAGAAATTTGGGGAGGAAAAGATTTTTTTGGCTATAGGTTCTGAGAGCCCATCAAGGGCGTCAGGGTAGGAGCCTGGAGGCAGGAAATGAAGTAGGTGTCATGGAGGGACGCTGCTTACTGACTTGTTCTTATGGCTTGCTCTGACTGCTTTTTGGAACTTACCAACAGACAGTAGATGAAACAAGGCTTGAAGCAAGAGTAAGACCCATAGCAAGGTGCAAGAAGGAAGAGATTAAAAATGGACAAAAGAAAACTTCAGAGCATGAAGCTTGTATACTCAATAGGTTGTTGTTTGATGGTTCTGCATGTATATGTGTATATATGTGGGTTGGAGACTTGGCTCAGTGGGTAAGAGCGCTGCCTGCTCTTCCAAAGGTCCTGAGTTCAATTCCCAGGAACCATACGGTGACTCACAGCCATCTGTAATGAGATCTGATGCCCTCTTGAGGAAAAGACCAGGTTAGTTGTCCTCATCAGCATAGACCATGAAAACCAATACGGACAAGTTCAACAGAACCGTCAAATACGGGCCGCCCATGCATGCTTCAGCATTGCCAGGGCATAAATTTCATTCAGTTTCATGTGTATATATGTGCTGGTTTGCATATGTGCAAGTCAGAACCCAGTAATGGCACTACCCACAGTGGCCTAGAAACTCCCCATATCAACTATCAATCAAGAAAATGTTCCACAATCCTGCCTATAGGCCAATCTTATGAAGACAACTTTTAAATTTAGGTTCCCTCTTCCCAGATTACTTTAGCTTGTATCAAGATGAAAAATAAACCCACAAAACCACATTTATTGTGTATGTGTGTATAATTTTTTGTCTTAACTCAATTTAGTGATGAATTCACGTTTGCGTCAGTAATCCATTTCTTGTTGCTAGGTAGGATTCTACTGAATGCATGGACCATGGGTTATTTTTACCCTCTATGGAATAGCCATACTATTTTATAAAATTGTGGTACCACTTTATTCCTAGGAACACTGTATACGAGTTATATGTCTTCCTATTTATTTTGGGCTTTCCATTTGCCCGCTTCTCCATCTGTATGCCAACACTGAATGCTGTATCACTGTAGGTTTATACTAAATCTTGGAATCAGTTGCCATATGCCCCAAATTTTCAGTTATTTTAATTTTGAATTTCATTGGCTCTTTTTCTGCTATCTCGAGGTAGATTAATTAATTAATCCCTGTAAAGCCTGACTCAACCCACCCTTCCCCTCTGACCAGTTCAGTTAACATTTCTGCTCATCCCCTAATTCTCTTCTCTTGGCATTCATTTTTCAGACAGGGTCTCCCTCTGTATTCCAGGCTAGCCTGGAACTCGCTGTGTAGCCCAGGTTGCTCTCCTGCCTCAACCTCCCCAGAACTGGGATTAAAGGAGTAAGCAATCATGCCCAGTTTCAACATATAGCATGTTCTAACACTTTTGATTTCCTCTTTGACTCATGTGTCTTACCTAATTTCACAAATTCTTACATGTGCTACATAATCTGCAATATTTGGGGGATTTTACAGTGATGTTCTCTCACTGACCTGTGTTAATGTAATTCCATTATGATCATGAGGTACGCAGTTTTTTCGGTCTTGTTTTTTGACCGACTTAAGTAAATGATCTGTTTGCACTTAAAAAAAAAAACACATTCTGCTGGTAAACAAAGTGTTCTATAAATGTCACCGAGGTCAACCTGAGGCTTCTGACTACTGAATCTATCAATTATTGAGTCAAGAATACAGAACTCTCTCTGGTTAATTGTGAGTTTATCGGATTTTTTTTTTTTTGATTTTGTAACCTTTTGCTTTATGTGTTTTCCAACTTTCTAGTAGGTGCGTAAGAGCTCAGATTATTATGTCTTCCTGGTGAGTTGTCCCACTTGTCATTCTGAAACCTTTTTGTCTTAGATCACATTTTTACCCTAAGTCTGCTTTGTCTGATATTAACATATACACCCTAAATTTCTTGCATTTAGTATTCTTTGCGCACCCAATTCTGTTGTAAGAAAAGGGTGGTTGAATCTGACCTTTCTTAAAGATTTGAAAATCTTTTTGACCCTTGCTCCCCATGTTCTCCTTCCCCCTCCCTCCTCCACTCCTTTCTGTTGTGCATGTATGTGTGTGTGCGTGCATGTGTGTATTCTATGTGTGTGTGTGTTTTCATTCCATGTCAGCCTATATAAAGGCCAAAGGTCGATGTTGACATTAGAATGCCTTCCTCAATTATTTCTCTGCCCTTTCAATGTTTTGAACGGAGTCTGTCACTGAGCCTGAAGTTCCCCCAGATAGACTGGCCAGGGGTCGTCCTGTGGATTTGCTGTCTTCATCGTTCAAGAATTGGAGTTCTTCTAATATATATATTTATTGGATCCACCATTACAATTTTTACCTGGTTAGATGCTAAACGTTTTTGTATTCCCTTAGATATGTTCTGAGCTTGCTTGTTAGTGTTATGAGGAAACAGCTTGGTCTTTTGGGATATGATTTTAGTATGTGTTAGGTGGGACTAGAACTGCTCGGTGTTCAATAGCAAGAACTAGTTAGTGTCCGCCACTGAGGTGAGACCCATGTGTTGTTCCAGGAAATCCCTACACATAAGAACTATTTCAGCATATCTTATCAGAGCAGCTCTAATTTCTGGCCATCTTGCAGACATCTTACAGAGGAATGCTACTGTTTCTTTTCTCCATGGGGTTCTTCCCCAGCTAGCAGCAGTCCCATGGACCTCCTCTTCTCTGCGGCATGCTTACTCAAAATGGAATTCTCTTTCACGTTTGCCCTCTGTGGGCAAACTCTCTCCTGAACTCTCTCCTGAGACACTAGCCACCTAGGTCATTTAGTCCCTTCCTGTTGAGTAGGGATGGCTGCTGGACTCACTCTGTTTCCAGTCTCAGTGACAATGAGTTCCTTGACTATGAGTGTTTGTGGACTGGACTTAAGGTTTGGTTTTAGGAATGGAGGCAATTGTGATTTCTGTCACGCCCTTCCATCTGGAAATAGAAGTCTGATCTGGCCATGGCAAATGTTTATTCTTCCTTTTTCCTAAGTATATGAGGATAAAGGAGTACCCTTGGCATATGGAGGTGCATTAGGGAAAAAGGAAAGACTTTGATTCCCTCCTTCCCAGCCCGGGCTTAGGATTTTATTTTCACAATCCCACCCATATTTTATTTCTCTAAAAATTCATTTTTTCACCCTGTCATTGGATTTCTGTCACAGGCTATCCCCTTATGGCTTTGAGGTCCCAGATAAGCTCAAATCTTTTGCTTAGAGTCTATAACTGAGCTAAAGCCAGATTGTGGTATCGTTGCCTCAGATGCTAATCTTTCTTGGCTCTTCTCTGTGAGGCTCAGTGAAGAAGCTGACTCACCCCTCCTAGTTAGACCTAACCATTTGTTACTGTTCAACAGGGCCATTAATATGTCACTGGCAGCTGTGTATAAATCTTGCTCTCTGGCTGTGAAAGGAATGCTGATTAGTTGGGTACCAGAATCCAATTAGCTTTCCCTCTTCTCATTCAGTTCTTCAATGCAATCATGCTAATGGGGATGTTAATAGTGATTTGTGGTAAAAGCATTCCTTCACCTTCTCCTGTAACCAGACACCTTCCCCGGGAGGTCAAAGTACAGCAAGAACTCACTGCCTCGCTCACGCTTTCATTCTTCTTCCTTTCCTGTTGTAAATATTTTTGCCATGTTTTCCGTCTTTCACTTTTAATCATATTTACCAGCTCCCCACTCTCAGGCTGACTCGGTGCCCTCTTCACGTCAGGCTGCAGAAAGCCTGTTTCCTGGAAGGATCATTCTTGATTATCCTAGAAGGACAGGAAGTGCTCCACGTAGGCACTCCGAGAACCATGTCCCCCCCCATGGCCGGAGGGGGTGGGGGGTGGGTCACACAAAGTTATGTAACCCAGAAAGTTCATCAAGCACTTGGGGCAGGCCAGAGGGAGAGTATGAGCTTACAAACAGCTTGGAAACCTCTGGAAGCGTGACAGTATATTGATAAGCATGCACGATTACACATTTTTTTTTCTACCCTGGAATTTATCCTGAACCCTGACACTGCGTTAATGATACACTGCTTCTACCGGTCATGAAGATAAGCACAAAACATTTACCAGAAAAAAATCATGCGGCAGTGTGGGAACCGTCCCTCTCCCAAAGATCGAAAGACAATTCCCAAGCCACCCCCAGCAGAGGGAAGCGGCTGCGTCTGGACACAAGAGGAAGCATCTTGGGGCTCCAGGCATCTGACATAGAAACTCCTCTAGCAAAGAGCCTGTGTCCTGGACCCTGACTATCTCGGTACAAACCCCAAATCTTTTGCTGTCCAGCTTTGCGTATTTGAGTAAATAACTCACCCTGCCTGTGCCTTGCTATTCACTGCCGTAAAATTGAGATGAGTATACCTCTGGGTTGCTTTCCTAGGACGAAACACTTAAAAATTAGTTAGCTAGCAGAGACACAGTCAGTCCCTAACACGTACTTATGTAGCTGCTATTATCATTGTAAGCTTTTACGGAGTCTAAACACGATGAAGTATTTCATCGTAATTTTGTGTGGGAGATACATGTGCATGAGAAGGATGGCAGAGCAGGACCCTGGGTGTGTCAATGCCCTCCGCATTATTCCCTGTACATAGAGCCTCCCACTTACCTGCAAGCTTGCTGTTTAGGCTAGCCTGGCTGGCACTGAGTTTGTGGGATCCCCCTGTGTCTCCTTTCCAGTGTTGGGGTTATAGGCACAAGCAGCTGCACCCTGCATTTTTTTTTATGCAGATGCTTGGGATTGAAACTTGGGTCTGCATGCTCCCAGAGCAAGTGGTCTTAATATATTGAACCATCTCCCCAGCCCTTTGATCACAATCGTTGTAATAATAAATTTAGAATGCATATTTAGATGATCAACCTGAAGTACAAAGAACCCCAAACAAACAAGACCCCCAAACTAAGACTGCAATGACCTCATTCATTTTAAGACTACCAATTGCATTTAAAATAATACTTTGGTTAAGTTAAATTAAATAAAATATACTAAAGTTATTTTCTCTCGTTTCTTTTACTTCTAAAATATAGCTACTAGAAATTTTCAAATTAGATGTGTTTCATATCATTGTACAACCCCAGGCAGGATTACAGGGCATTTTGTTTGATAGTAAAATACCTGAATTTTATCCTGGAGTAAGTAATGGCAAGCGGCAAAGGAAGAAATGGGGCGTGATTTACATAATTCCCATTACAGATGTACGAATCAGAAGTATTGTCTTAGTAGCTGCCAAGGAAATGGATTTGAAAGGGAAAGACCCGAGTCTTTAGGGAGCTCAAGTTGTTGCGAGATACAGGCAAGAAAAACTCCTGCCTGTATTGAGGATAGCAACATGCATGGACAGATTCCTCAGCAAGTAATGGTGAGGGTGGCCACGCTGACTCCTGGAGACTAGGGAGCTGGGAGAATTAAGAGCCTGGAGTCCCAGGAACTGAATGAAGGTTATGTCTTATATTGGCTATCTTCCTGTCCCGACAGTGAAATTCCTGAGGTGGGCAGTGCATGAAGGAAACATAGTTTTGTTTTGTTTTTGTTTTACCCTATAGATTTAATTATTTATTAGGTAATTATTTATGTTCCAAAATACTTAGCCACAGTGTGGCAAGGAATAGAACTGATCCAAAAATAAGAGAAATTTTAAATAGAACTTTGTACATTTTAATAGCTAGCTAAGATTAAGACAGAAAACTTGGCACATGCCTTTAAGCACTCCAGAGACATAGGTAGATTCCTGTAAGTTCAAAACCGCTTTGTCTACAAAATAGTGATCTACGACCTTCAGAGCTGTATAATGAGACTGTATCAGAGAGGAGGGGAGGAGGAGGGAGGGAAAGAGAGAAAGGGACAGAGAGATGGCCCATCATCCATGTTGAAGACATGTACCAATAGCCTACAGACTTCCTGTAAGGTCCACAGCATCCCCCACAGCATCCCCCACAGCATCTCCCACAGCATCCCCAACCAGTGCCCTAGGGATCAAACTTTCACATATGGACCGTTGGAGAAGCTGTCCATATTTGAACCACAGCAGGTGTCCATCTAAGTCTCTCTCAGAAAGCTCCTCCTAATTTCTCCAGCCCAATTAACTAGATCAGAGCCTTTCACAGCTAATACTACTTCTAGAGAAAGTGAACTAGCTTAGTTCTTCCCAAATTCAATCCTCAAGTTAAAAACACAAAACGACAGGTAGAATCTCTGTCTCTGCCTCTCTGAGTCTGTCTGTCTGTCTGTCTGTCTGTCTGTCTGTCTGTCTCTCTCTCTCTCTGGGTGTGTGTGTGTGTGTGACCCAGGTTGAACTTGAACTTGTCGCATAGCTCAGGCTAATGTCCAACCTCTGCACAATCCTCCTGCCTCAGCATCCCCCCTGTCTCTTTCTCTTTTGAAACAACAGAGCGGGCACATTCCAGTGGTTTCTCTATCATCTGGTAAACATTAGCAGTCCTGACTTGGTGCTCAAAGGGCTTCCAGGAGCCATGGTTTTTTCTTCACACGGAGACTAAAGTGGCTTTTCATCCTGTGGACTTTCAACTCACTCCTCTTTTCATTCCCTGGAAAGAACTCTGCTCTGCATCCAGGCTCAGTTGCCTCTGGACTTCACTTCAGCCGCTTTTTAACGCTAAGCCTGGGAATGAAAATTCCTAATCAATCTGTGTGGAATTCACCAAGTTCGCTCAACTCCTCCGGGCCTCCATTTGGAAATCTGTATCATTAGGAGATTTTTCTTCCTGTGAAAAGTTGTTCCCTGATGGGATAATCTTGGATAAGCCCCAGCTGGCCCTCAGTTGTTGTTGCTCAGTAAGTGATAGCATGGGTTATCATTTGGAATAAAACACAAACAGGATGGAACTACTTGTGGCACATTTCAAAGACTCCTGGGGTCCACTGTGCCTTCAGACATTGGCTGTGCATATTTCCAGGGCGGTGGAGACATGGCTAAGACACAATCTTGAATCTTATCTTTCTTTTTTTTTTTTTTAATTTCGCCCTTTATTTTTTCTTTTTTATTAATTAATTACTTTATCTATTTATTAAGGATTTCTGCCTCCTCTCCGCCACTGCCTCCCATTTCCCTCCCCCTCCCCCAATCAAGTCCCCCTCTCTAGTCAGCCCAAAGAGCAATCAGGGTTCCCTGACCTGTGGGAAGTCCAAGGAACCCCCACCTCCATCCAGGTCTAGTAAGGTGAGCATCCAAACTACCCAGGCTTCCCCAAAGCCAGTACTTGCAGTAGGATCAAAAACCCATTGCCATTGTTCTTGAGTTCTCAGTAGTCCTCATTGTCCGCTATGTTCAGCAAGTCCGGTTTTATCCCATGCTTTTTCAGACTCAGGCCAGCTGGCCTTGGTGAGTTCCCGATAGAACATCCCCATTGTCTCAGTGTGTGGGTGCACCCCTCGCGGTCCTGAGTTCCTTGCTCGTGCTCTCTCTCCTTCTGCTCCTGATTTGGACCTTGAGATTTCAGTCCGGTGCTCCAATGTGGGTCTCTGTCTCTGTCTCCTTTCATCGCCTGATGAAGGCTAATATTCAGGAGGATGCCTATATGTTTTTCTTTGGGTTTACCTTCTTATTTAGCTTCTCTAGGATCACGAATTATAGGCTCAATGTCCTTTATTTATGGCTAGAAACCAAATATGAGTGAGTACATCCCAAGTTCCTCTTTTTGGGTCTGGCTTACCTCACTCAGGAAAGTGTTTTCTATTTCCATCCATTTGCATGCAAAATTCAAGAAGTCATTGTTTTTTACTGCTGAGTAGTACTCTAATATGTATATATTCCATACTTTCTTCATCCATTCTTCCATTGAAGGGCATCTAGGTTGTTTCCAGGTTCTGGCTATTACAAACAATGCTGCTATGAACATAGTTAAGCTTGATATGATCCTAAACCCAGGACTTCCGCCATGAACACTAACCTTCGGCCTTCTCTCCAGACCACTAACAACAGTGACCTTTCTTAATTCTCCCCTTTTCCTTCATGACCCTGGGGGAGAAATCTTAAAACCACAACCTGTAAAAGGAGTTAGCAAAAGAGATGTGGTCCAGGACAAAAGACCTTGGGTTCCCAGTGACCACCCCCAGCTCTTCTGGTAGAAGGGCTCACTGATTTTGTTAGCTGACAATCACCATTCATCCTGTGTTCCATTGCATTGATACAGAGAACAGTTTCTAAGGTTGGTGCTTTTTCACCCTCACAGCTTATACAAATGTTTGTGTCTGAAGTAGGTCCTTAATCCCCTCTGTCTTTTAAGAGCAAGGCAGCTCTTCTTCTCAAACATTCTATGAGGAACAAACTCTCACCCACTGGGCAAGAAAAAAGAACACCCAAAGAGTCATTATGCAGATGAAATGGCCAAGAACCGAAAAGCCTGCCCACATGAGGACACACGTGGTGACAGTTTGAAAGAAGAAGCAAAGCGCTGAACTTTCCATATACCAGAACCCTGAGGCAAGCAGGCTTCCTGCGTCTTCCCATGCCTGCCCCAGGGGAAGACAGTTAGAATCTTTATTCCACAGCCCTTGGCGTCTGAAAGAGGGACGATATACCTTCAAATCAATGTACCTGGCCACATCATATTGACTCTATGTAGGCAGAAGTTTCCAGAAAGGGGACTCAGCGGCCTGGTGATGCTGAGAGGGTCTGTGGGTGAAGAAAAGGGGTTAAGCTAGAGGATGGGGGATTAGTGAACATTTCAGCGGGAAACTGAATAAAAGGAAGGCATTGGGAAGTGATAATATATGGGTTAAGGGAAGTGGGGAGGGGAGAGAGGAAGGAGAACAAGTGACTGGGCGGAGTGGGGGGAGAGAAAGGGGATAATGAGTATGAATATGTGTGAAAGGCAAGATGATCAAGATATACTCAAGTATGTGGCAATCAAGTCACTCAAAACCTTTATCCTCACACTGCATTTCCCACAATCCTCTGCTTCGCTGCCCTCCTCCAACTCCCACTGGAGAATTCCCTTTTCGCTATATTATTCTTTTCTCCCATCTCATATTCCGTGCCTCCACTGAGACACAGCGCTCAGATAACCCCCGAAGTTCCACACACAGATTCCCTTCCCAGAAGACCAGATTCTCCTGAGTTCCCAGCACAAGGCTGCTCGGTAAATATTACCCAGTGGCTGCAAGCGGGTAATTTCCCTCAGTGGCAAGGCGCCGAGAAAACTAAAGAATTCCATGACTGTCCTCTTGGCATCATAAAGAGAAAAACACCAAGGACCAAGACGTGGGTAGGGACTGAAGACAAACCTTTGAGGAGCCTGAAGAGCTGAGATTGCGGTGTCCTCAGCAGGCTGTTTTTTGTCTCTTGTCTTTCTTCCCTCCTCCCGTCTTCAGAAATCGTCACAAATGAATCTATTCACAGAGAGAAAGGCAAGTTGACTATAACACCTTTCACAAAACAGAGGCCTCTGGCATTGGTCTGGACTGATGCCTGTGTCCCTGCTCCTGTCCCTGAATCACTCCCTGTAATTTGTTCAGCTTGATTCTAGCCTGAGCGTCCAGGCAGTGGGTACCCACAGTCCCTCCTCAACCATGAAGGAAAGACAGCCTTCCTCTTCGCCTCCTCTTGCCGCTCTGAGGTGTTTGGCTTACTGCCTAGCTATGCCAGAAAGCGGCGTGACCACCAGCAGCCACTGTGGTCAGCTTGGGAAGAAAATCTGGGGTGTTCACAGCTAAACTATGACTTGAGAAATACTGGCGACTGAGGGCTGGCTAGGGAACAATCAAGGGGAAGTGGCAGAAGTGTGCTCTCTGACTCTGCCCCACCCCAAAACCAGCCCCCAAAGAACCCCAGAGAGCATCATGGTGGCCATGGCTGGACTTGGCACAGTTCTTGAGTGAAGGCTAGTGAAGACCCCATAAGAATTTCCTATAGGACCCCGGTGAGGGTAGCCTAGGGATTCTCCAGGCTCATCCCATTTGTTAGTAACAGATGTTCTGCTAAAGGAACCGTGCCAGGATTACACTGTCTCGCTCAGATTTGAGGTGTGTCTCCCTCGGGGGAAACAGGACCACACTGTCCCCATTGCTGCAGCTCTCCTGCCACAGGGACACATCTTGGTGAGACCCTTGACTTCACATCACTAAGTTGAATAAGTAATCTAGCTTAGTGGTTTGGATGTCTTCCTCTCCATCAGTCCTTGTGGGGAACCAAGCATAACACATGTCTGATGTCAGGGGCCATGAGAGTTACAGCAGGTGACAACTAGTGTTCTGATGTCACACACCAGAGGAAGGGTTATCTGATGGAGGTTAATCCTGTCCAGACATGGTCTGCAGGATCATTGACTCTGGAAATTATTGCTCACTTTTGCTAACGCAGCTTGGTGTCTCTCCAATACCTGCATTGTATTGTGTTATCTCATGTGATGTGTATATGTATTCTCTTGATTACATCTCATTCTTATGGGCACATATATCTCTGGGTGGTCAGGAAGATGAGCAGGTAACAGTTTACCTCTGGCCACACACTTGGCCTCTCTATAACTTGCTTCTTCTGTTCTAACTCAACACCTTACTTTAAGCCCAATGATTTAGGAACCAGATATGAGAGTTTATTGTTTTATTCTTTATCTTTTCTTTGAAATAAATAGGTCTGGGCCATGTTTATTGCAACACTATTTACAATAGCTGAGATAGGAAATTGGGCAAGATGCCCAGAAACAGATAAACGGTGTAGGACATGTATATATCCACCACGGAGTATTATTCGGTCATAAAGAAACAAAAAAGGAATCTGTCATTTGCAGCAAAGTAGGTGGAACCACGGGTTATTGTGTTAAGAAGAATCCGGACCCAGAAAGACAAGTGTTACATGTTCTTTCTCATATGTGGAAACTGAAAAATAAAAAAAAGTTGATCTGAAAATAGCTTCGTGATTACTAGGGATTGAAAAATGTACTATTAGGGAAGGAGGCAGCATGGGTGGAAGAAGGAGGATGGCTAAATATACTCGGTGCATGTATGGACACATCACAATGACTCTCACTAACATGTGCAATTAATATGTGCCAACACATAAATGTTTGTGGGCATGAGTAGACCTATCTGCAGCAGATGATATACCTTGGAATTGGGGTCACATGTTAGTAATTTTTAATTCACTTCAGAAAAGCAGAAAAAGCCCAGGATGCCCTTAGGCCATGAAAATTAAATGTGGCAGCTGAAACTGACATGCACAAGCGCAGCTCAAGGAAGCTGGCACTCGGCAAGCAATACCGTTAGAAGGTGCTGAGGTTGCTCGCACCACCGAAGAAAGCCTGGAGAGAGGATTCGGCGCTTCTCATGCTTACAGACTGTCTTCCAGCTGGGGAGGCAGGAGGGCGTTCGGCTTGTTAAAGAACATTTAAGGTCCATAGATGGCATTTCTTCCCAAAGGCGAATGCTCTCAAGAGCCTCCTTTGACAGGCTGATTGCAATCGTATTTTTAACCAAAGCCGTAGAAACCTTGGTTGCAAGGATGCAAAGCGTAATGAAAAGATTACAGCCCAGTCACTGGGTGCAAATTGGTCTGGGCTGTTTACTGCAGGAGGAATGTTCCCCAGTCCTTCTCTTCCTGTGGCAGATCACAGAGGGAAAAAGACAGACACCTTCTGATGACCCATGGGCCTGCCGCCCAGGCCTCCCTGCAATGTGGACCTGCCCTCGGGAAGTGGGGCTCCACACTGGGGTAAAGGCGAGGTGACAGGAACAGGCTCTCCGACACAGACTTGGGACCTGGCCCTGCTCTGCAAAGCTTTTGACTCAGAAAGTAGGTTGCTGTTAGCCCTTCCCCATGAGCAACTTGGAGTGCTCAGTTCTCCTCTGCAGGCTCTCCTGCCTGGTCAGGATATGCAGCCTGGAAGGGAAGCGAAACATTTATTTCCTCCTTCATTCAGATCAAAATTACATTTAGATCTTCAAGTGCAAGGTCTTAGGACCCCCACCCTCCATAGAGGAACAGTGTGCACCTGAATGCTTCCTTTGTGACTGTAACAACTAGGTACAGAATTCAATCCCTTGACTAGGAACGAAACAGATCCCCCCCACCCCCCAGAGCAAGAGATAGGGAAAACATAAGTATCACAGAGCACAGGACAGCTAGCGAGAGTTATCACCCCCCCACACCCCGCTCCCAGCCCCCAGCGAAGAGGTGAAGAGGGACGGGAGAGGAGCTCTGTTTAGAGAGCAGGGTAAAGGGCTATCCGGAGGAAGCTAAGACCACACCGGAAATGCAGTAATGCAAAAGTCACTCTCCAACTCCCTGCCTTGCTCCTAGAGACCTGCCTGAAGGGGCCTATCAGCTTGGGTTCCCTTTGCTCAGGGTTGGTTCCCTCCTACAGTCAAGAGCCAGATGAGGCAGAGGGATGTGTCACAGCTGGCAGACAGAATAGAAGCAGTGTGGAGGGGAAACACCACTCAAGTGCGAACGGGTCCCGCTGATCTTGATGGGGATAGACTCAGAGACCCCTTCCCAGTCCCCTCAATTCACTTGGTGTGCTCTCTTCTGAACCCACAACCTACTAATTCCTACTGATAGTTCTCTTTCTGGAAAAACACAAAAAATATATTATACAGTAATTTGCTTGAAGAGACTGTAAGTCATTCAGGAACATACCGGGAAATTGACTAACAATAAATCCATAAACCATAGGAATCACAACAAGCAAAGTACTGTACGGCACCAGTGTACGACAGCAACAACGAAACCGGTACAGTCACTGTGAGCTCCCCCACCTCAGCACAGCTAAGATCTAGACAGGGCATCTGCTCCCACTGCCCCACTCTCTGCTCCTTGTGTGTGTGTGTGTGGGGGGGACGGACAGGGGGGGGAGTGGACCGCACATCCCGTTCAAGTCATCCTGATAGGTAGGCCTTCATCTCCCCTCTTTGTCTTCACCGTGTCATCTGAAGAGGGCTCACAATTTATACACATCCAGAACTTGGAAATGATTCCAAAACAACCACCTGAAAACCATTGATTTTTCTCATTATTATATGGTTTAAGTCTAATGACTTTTTCAATACTGGCACTCATCATTGTAATGATATTCTAATTGGAAATGAAATGTTTTTATAATAAAATGTTAGGGACTATTATTTTAGCCCTAGAAATTATCTGAAAAAATTATGATGTCATTGTGCTTAAAGAGCTCTTTCTTCGACATTGCATTCCTTGGTTGGGGTCTTCTTGCACCTTGAAGCGCTGAACACTATGATGGTGATTTTACAAGTATTTCACACTTGTGTTCACAAAAAGTTATCTAAGCTTATGATTGGTGATGCTATTCCTAAATAATTACTAAGTTCTGCCAATCTGTACTCTGAAAGTAAAGAGCTAAACTTGGCTCAGTGAACTGCAAAAAGAAAGATATTCATGGCCTCTTACTCTTAGACACATTGCTGTTTGGTGAGAGAAAGAATCCTGACTCATTCTGAGCCCATAAGGACTTCACAAATGTACCAAAAGACCCAGAAACTTCCAAGAGAGTCAAATCTTAGCAAAGCTTTCCCCAACTCCCAACAGAAGCAAGAGAAGTTTTTAACCTAGAAACAAAGACGTTCTAAAATAGAAGAGCAAACCTTTCTTCAATGCGTGGGTTAGCAAAGGACCACAAGAAAAGGGGAGAGGCCAATGTCACGGTTCAGCACTTCAGTGGCTTGGAAGAGTCAACACCAGCTATAAATAGGATACTAGCTCTGAGACACCCTCTCTCCCGGCCAGCTAATACCACATCCCCTTGACTGAGAAATACCCTTTAACCCAAGGCTGTAATTCATTTCCACGACTACCAACAAGGCAAAACAAAGATGCTTCTACCAATAGGAACCACATTTGTTTTAAAGACTCACAACTGATGCCTATCATTTTGTGAGGGTAGGCATTGTTGGTTTAAAAGACTTGTCTTCAACTTTGATAGGACAAACCATGTGTTCTGAGTTTGGCTTAGGCAGATACAAGGCCTAGAACCTAGGAGAATGAGATCTCCCACTTCATTCAACCCTCCGATAAGTGAATTTATTGCTCATGTAGGTACACGCTAGACAATGGGAAAACAGACTCAGCAAAGTAAGTCTTGTCTTGAACTCAAACAGCCATGGCAACAGAATTGAAATGGGAGTTGCTAGTGCCAGGGATAGATACACTTAGAGTGACCGGGAGAAAGTCTTTGATGGCTAAGATGAGTAAAAGAATTGCTCTAAGCAAAATCAATAGCGTATTTTAAGATGCAGAAAGAAGGAGGAGTGCAGCTTGCTTGTGCCATTGCCAGCAGTCGCCAGGATTTCTATGGAGAGTTGCAAGGTAGCTTAGGAGATGAGGCTGGGAGTCTGGTCAGGGCAGGCTGAGAAAGACCAAAGCAGGTTTACTAGGTTCACCTTGAAGATGGCGAAGAGATTGTGCAGACTTTTAAAGGACAGAGAAATGATTAGATGTGTTTGGAGAAACACACACACAAAGCAAGCAAGCAAGCAAGTGAGCAAACCTCTGGAAATACCAAAGAAAACTTAAAAGCAGGCCCCATGCCCAGCAGTTAATGACCAACACAAAACAAACTCACCGATATTTTTGTATTTTTTTTTGTCTCATATTGCTTTGCTTGGGTATTTTGTATTTTACTGGTCTTTTGTGGGTGTATTATGATTTCTGGTTTGTGTTTTTTTATGGGTTTGGTTTTTTTTTTTGTGTGTGTGTATGTATTTCTTATGCTTTTTCTTTCTTTTAAAATTTTTGGTTTGGGGGCTTTTTGTTTTGTTTTTACTTGCCTGTTTTGTTTGTTTGTTTCTAAAAAGTGAGAAATAAAGCAGGGAGTTGGGAGGATCTTCAAGGAGATGAGGAAGAGGAAACCATGCTCAGAATATATTTTATAACAAAATATTTTCAATAAAAATAATGAAAATATTTTTGTTTTTTGTTTGCTTTCTTGCTTTTTTTTTTTTAAAATAAGGCTAAAAATTAATTAGAATGGTTCCCTAGGGAACTCCTCCGTTTTTAGAGGAAGTAGAGACAAGAGGACACAGGCACAGTAGCCAAAGAATTGGAAGGAAGTTAGTCAGAGAGAACAATTGTGGGGTGGGAAATGAAGACAAGCGTGTACCAGGCTTTTTCTTTTAGACCACCAACCAGCTACCAAATCATGAGATGGAGACTTAGTATTAGTTTTAAATACTTGGCCTTAGCTTAACTCTATTCTTGATAGTTCTTAAAACTTAACCTGTTTCTCTTTATCTACATTTT
Organism: Microtus ochrogaster; assembly: GCF_000317375.1. NCBI lineage: Eukaryota > Metazoa > Chordata > Mammalia > Rodentia > Cricetidae > Microtus > Microtus ochrogaster. Next base: position 27,661,395 of record NC_022021.1, on the reverse strand, counting down.
GCGTTGGGGCTTTTAACCTTTTTTTCTGTATATCTTATGTTCGCTGCTTTTCATATATGGCTGGTGGCTGCCTGGCTTCTGGCCCTGGGCATGTCATGTCTCTTTCTCTCCACATTCTTCTCTCGTTCTTCTTCTCTCTTTTTGAGCCTCAATTTCTCCTGCTATTCATTCTTTCTGCCTGCCAGTCCTACCTATCACTCTCCTGCCTAGCTATTGGCCACTCGGCTTTTTATTAGACCAATCAGGCAAGGTAAAACAAACGCAGCCCATCTTTACATAATTAAACACACATCCTTACATCATCAAACAAATGCAGCAGAAACAGATGCAACACATCTTTGCCTAGTTAAACGAATATTCTGCAACACAGGAGCCTTCAAAGTCAGGCCAGCCAGTTGAATGAGGGAGTAAAGCTACTTAGTGTCAAGGCTGACAGCCTGAGTTCAGCCCCCAAGATCCACTTGGTAGAAAGAAAGAACCATCTCCCAAAAGTTGTTCTCAGACCTTCATGTGAGTGCCATAGCATGCTCATGCCCCTCCCCAATAAAGGAATGAATGAATGAATGAATGAATGAATGTGCTAAGAACTTGAAAAATACCAGCAAAGGAAATGGACTTGCTAACAAAGGTGAGAGGAAACAAACAGACAGGCAGACAGACAGACAGAGAGCTTCCCTCTTCAATGTCCTTTATACGGGATGCCACCAGAAGGTGTGGTCCAGATTAGAGGCAGATTTCCCACCTTAGAAGAACTGGATTAAAGGTGTGCCTTCCCACCTCAAAGATGCACATTAGAAGGATCTTCCTACTTCAAATGACCCAAATTAAGCCGAAAGCCCCTCACAGGAGTGCTCAGTCATGGGGAGGGGGTTAGTTAATCACAGGGGTAGTCAGGTTAACAACCAAGAATAGCCTCACAGGTGAGGAATTTAGCCCCTACTAGAAAATATTCCTGAAAGTCGAGGACAAATTCTTCTTCCTTGGGTGCTTGGGGCCCAGGGAAAGATGGATACAGATGGACACGTTGGGTAGGGCAGGATCTGCTGGAGTCATTGGAGTTCTCCTCTGATGCCTCTCATATACCTGCTACTAGGTAAAGCCCTTTGTGGCCTGCGGGGAAAGGTGTTGATGGTTTTGAAGACTTGGAGTTGTGTAGGAAAGACTTACATAAGAATCACCACGAAGGTTGAGAGAGAAGAAGAGGCGGTGCAGGAAACACAGTAGGATTCTGGCATTAAAATGAGAGATTCCTCTCCTTATCTATGAGAGGGAAGATGTCTGTTGCTGGATTCTTGACATGGGGCAAGGCTGGTAACTTCCCAAGCTAGCCTATTCATTATGAGTTGTCTTTGAGGTTCTGGAAGTTTTAATTTTGAATGCTGTTTCTTTTCTACTCCCTTTGTGGGAGGGGGAGAGGGGGAGAGGAAGTAACTATACATCATTCAACTGGCAGTATGTCACAGCTAAGGGAGATGGGATTTCCATTCATGTGTCTGAGAAAACAAAATGACTCAGTTCTGGTATACTAATTAGAGTCCAGTTTACTTCCACAGAAATAGAACCTATTGTGCCATCTTTATATATTTAAACACTTAGCGACTACGCATCTTGGGAGGCATCCAGAACAAAGCAGGGAGGGATGGGGGCTGCTTTGATTGACAACATACTTGTCTTCTAAACACAGGAGACTGCTCCTTCCTTTTAGTTATCTACTAACTGGATGCCCTCGATGTGTGTGCGTATAAATACTTTGTAAAAATCTGAATTAAAAGCTTCCATTTCAGGGGAAGATTCAAATCATACCTTTTGTGGAATTTTATGGCCACACTCACGGTGCAATTTTTAAAGTTTGAATTTTGATCATTCTTCCTTTCAGAATTCTTCAAGAATTAAAGAAATATATGATCCCAGCCAGCCTGTGCCGACACCCACTGCTCACTCTGTCCAATGATCACAGAAATAAAATGGGTGAGGGCCTTATGAATTATTCCTCGGGGAAAATGAAAAGAAAAAAAAAACCCTTCATCTCTCCTATCTTGATTTTTATTTCTGACTTCATAGAGCCACTGGGCAGGAGTGGCCCTTCCTTTGACTGGATTTGTGGCCATTTCCACTGAGAGTTAGGGTCACTTGTGCCCTTTCCACCATCCCTCTTGCATTTGGCAGCCAACTCCCCAGGGAAGTAGAGCAGATCATATGGTTTGTGGGTGCTGAGGAGCTGAGTTGAGCATCCTTAGCCCCAAAGACGGTCATGGTGCCGCCTTCCAACTGAGGTCAGGTTAAAAAATGGCCCCTTGTGCTTTGCTCTTCATGGTGACTGAATTCCATCATCTGGGCCAGCGTCTTTCAAACTGCCATAACCACAAGTTTTTGGCCACACTACCTACCTCAGAGTCCCAGTCAAGGCCTTGGTGGGTACTGACATGCTCAGCTCAGAGGACAGGATAGCTCTCTTAGTCCCTCTAGACTCCTGAACAAAGACAAGAAAGACCTTATTTCTCCTCCCATCACTTCTTGGTGCTTTGGGTGATGTGGGTGATGACATAGAATGATACATCTCAAGCCAAAATATTACACATCCAGGTCATGTTCCCCACTAACAGAGTCTCAAGAGATCTTTGTATGTGTGTGCAAGCATGTGCACGCCTGTGTGAACACGTGTGAAAGTCAAAGGAAAATCTCAGACATCATTCTGTAGGTGCTGTCCAGCTTGTACTTTGAGACAGGGTCTCTTAATGGCATAGAACTTGTTAATTTGGATCGGCTGCCTGACCAGTGACCCCAGGGATCCACCTCTCTCTACTACCCCTGCACTGGGGTTACAAGTTTATGCCACCATACTTAGCTTTTTAAAAAAATAATATAAATTCTAGAGATTTAATTCCAATTTTTAAACTTCAGAGGCAAGTACTTTACCTCTATTCCTATTAATATAAGAGCTATTCCTAGCCATCTGAACTACTTTTTAATTTTTTTGCATCATTTTCCCTTCCCCTTTCATACCCCCAACCACTCCCATGTACCCTACCTCCTCTCTCTTTCAAATTCATGGCCTCTTTTTCTTTAAATGTTGTTGTTGTTACTGGTGTGTGTGTGTGTGTGTGTGTGTGTGTGTGTAACCCATTTTGTGGGGCTAGGGAAGTGGCTCAGTGGGTCAAGCACTTACTGTGTAAGTGTGAAAAGCCAAGTGTGGACCCACAACATCTACCAATGTAAAAGCCAGCTGTGGCATCCGTGTGAGGTGGGGCTCACTGCGCAGACATTGTTGCTCTAAAAGTGGACTATAGGTTCACTGGGAGACCCTTTTTCCAAAAGTAGTAGAGGCAGATAGTGTAGGATGGCCTGCACAGGTGAATGAATGCTCCTGCACGTGCACATGTGTGCACACGCTTATCACACATACAGCAAATACAGTTTTTAAGAGAGTAGTTTAGCTCATGGCTCTGCTTAAATTTCCAAACTCAGATTGTGATGTTTCTCACTCCAACAACCATAGAGCCCATCTTCCCGTGAGCTACTTAGCCATCTAAACAGGGGGCTAGTAGTAATCACAAGGGGCAAAGATCATACATGGGGACTCTCAGAGGAAGAGTAAGGTGACTATACAGTTACCCAGAAGGAAGTTATTCTCGTGTTAAAAACCACAAGAACCACGAAAAGAGAAATAATCAAATGAGATGGAGTCTTCCAAGGGACCGCCCTTCCTTTAGTATCAGATACAGTCTTGCACAAATAATCCCCAGTCAGAGACAACAACTCGCAACCACCATGGAAATCAGTTTTGATCTTGGAAGGTCTCCATGTTAATGTACATGCTTCCCTCCCGCAGGCATTGAGCAAGGCGTATGTGAAGACTTACTGATGCGACCGTCAACTCGTAGCGTTTATTTCTCCCTGAGCTACTAAATTCCAGGGCCTTTGTTTCCTTTGTATTTTTAAACCAGCTATTTTGTTGACTTATTTTTTCCTGTCTCCATTTGACCTGATAGGGTTTGGGTATTTTCAAGACATTTTCTAGGTTCCGGTGTCATGCTCCATAGAGGAAAAGAGCTGGCCGAGAAGATTCCTACCGTGTTCAGCTGTGCATGACCAGCACAAAGGGGATGCAGTGCTTGCATTGTGAGCCAGTCATGCAGTCACTTCCTGCCCGAAACACTTTTTGGTGTTGTCTTTTGAGAACTTTAAACATATTAGGACCTCCCTTACAAATCGCTAGTTCGCCATAGCCTTTTAGAAACAACTTTTTATTCTTATATTATCTTTTCGTCAAGCTATAGTTCAGAGGCAAAGCACTTGCCTAGAATGTGCAAGACCTGGGTTCAACCTTCAATTCTTTGCAAGAAAACAATTTAAACACTAACTGAAAAGAGGATTTTAAAAAATCTTTAATAATCTCAGCAGCTAGCGGCTACAATGACCTTTGACTTGTCTTGCCTGAACATTAGCTATGCAGGGCTTTTCTGCTTTTGCAATTTTGGTGTACTCCCTTCCGTATGCATTTTTGGGAAGAAAGTAGTTAGCAGCCATCCAAAAGCCATAATGCAAAGAATGTAGAAATTTCTTTCTGCTGGGGTACAACATCCCTGCTGTTGTAGTAGTCCTTGACTGCTTCTTGGTTGATGCGGGTTACACAGGCACCAAGACATGGCCTAAAAGGTTTCAGAAGATATAGCCTTTTTCATCCAGGTGACAGAGACTTCTTCCTGTTAGTGACATCTGATAGGATTCTGTCCACATAGCAAGCACCACTCAGAGCTCAGGGATCTTTAGGCTTAGTGGTTTGAAGGAGGCACTGCAGAGAGGCGTGCTTCAGGGCTCTTCGCTCTAGAGTGTTCTTCTGAGCAGGTGAAGCAAGCACACCACATTCTTATCCAAGTGTAAACAAGCCGCCAAAGATCGGATCTGCCCTCCTTGAACATAGCGGACAAATTCTAGAAAAACGTGAAGAACTGAATTGTGTCAGAAGGCCGAGGGAACTTTTCTATTTAACCATCCTGGACATGTCTGCGAGTGTCTCTGTGTGTGACATGTATGTAGGTATGTTTATGTGGGTATGCACTCCTAGGCCTGCAGGTGCACTTGTCCGTGTATATGCCTGAATGTGGAAGCCAGAAGAGGGTGTCAGGTCTAGTGGATCCTGGATCCACTTGATTTTCTGAGACAGAGTCTGCCATTGGACCCAGGATCTACTGATTTGTCTAAATTACCTGGACAATGAGCTCCAGAAATCAGCCTGTCGTTGCCCACCCTCCCAGAACTGGGATGAAGATATATGTATACCTCTGTATCATTGGGTTCTGAAGAGCCGAACTCAGATCTCCATGCTTCTATGGTATGCACTTTACCAACTCAGCCATCTCCCTAAGCTGACTCTGCAATTTCTGTGTGTGTGTGAAAGACTTTCTTTGCACACTCTTTCCCATCACTTTTCGCCGACTTTGCTTAGTCCATCACCCAGACTCAAAGTACATTCTACTTCTTCACTAGTTAAAGGCTTATCGCAGAGCACAGGAGTGACCCTGGGTCTTGATGAAGATAGAAATACAAAAGTAAAGTCTTCTTGATGTGGCATCTCTGTGCTGTAGGAATTCCTACCGCCAGTAGCCTTTAAGTTCCCCGCCCACTTGGGCGTGGCCTCCTATCATATATATATGCCGATGTAAAGCGCGCATCTGGCCTCTTTTCCAGCTGCAGGATTCGGTTGCTGTTCCCCGTTCCAGCAGAGGATTGTGATCTGTGAGTCCACCCCTAAATAACCCTCTATTATACTCAATTCTGAGCTAGTGTGGGATTTCTTTTAAGCGTCCTTCTTCATCTCTGTAGCTTAAAAATGAGATCAGGAATTGAAAGGCTTTATATTTGGGGAAAATGTCTCCTCAAGGATCCAACCCCTCATTCAGGAATATATGATTGCACGGATGATCAGCGAACGATGCCAGCTCTTTATTTTACACTCCGAGTGTGGCATTTGTGAGTGTGGTCTAGGAGGTGTGCCTCGTTTGAGCGAGTGGTACAGTGTCCCTGGGATGCTAGTTAAGTTACTAGCTAAATCCATTTCATTCCTTCCTCTCCCTCCCCACCATTTCCTTCACTCTGCCCTTCTTCTTCTTCCTCTTCTTCTATTTCTTCTTCTTCTTCTTCTTCCTCCTCCTCCTCCTCCTCTTCTTCTTCCTCTTCCTCTTCTTCTTCTTCTTCTTCTTCTTCTTCTTCTTGTCTTCTTTCTTCCTCGGTGTTTTTCTTGTAAAGTCCAAATTGTGCAGTGGACAGGGAAGAACAGGGAGTCAGCCCACCCGAGAGTTTCCTAGCGACGCAGTGACATGAGGATGGGCCTCCAGAATGGCAAAAAGTAAATTAGCCCATCTGAGATATTCTGTTATAGAGGCTAAATATAGACAAAGTAGACATGGATGTAAAATAACTACAACCTCCATACAGTGTGCTTTTGAATCTAGGAGCACGGATGAAGCCATAGGCTTCCCTATTCATAACTCAGCTTTGTCGTTAACTGTTTGTCAAGCATTTGGCTCTAGTGTTTGCCAAAGCTGGTTGGTGCCAAAACCTTTAACTGCTTTCTCCGATTTTTCTCTAAACTAACTGAAAGACAGCAAGCAGTTCTTTCTTAAACAACACGCAGGAGTTGGCAGACTGTGGTTGTCAAACACAGACAGTTTGGTCATCTCCCAAGCTGTCACATTTGAGCCTGGTAGAGTTGGTTTGGGGATCTGCAGTTCCGAGCAGTTAGGCTAGGCTGTGCGCATGCCCTCACTCCTGTCCCCAGGGTCATTAAGGGCAAGCCAACCAATCAAGCTACCCCAAGCAGAATGGTTCTGAGGATGGTGGCAGGGATTGTGGAGCATGTGACACTATCTTTAGTCTAGACGTGGATAAAGGTGGACATGCTGTCCCTGAATCTGCCAGCTGCCAGCTAGTAGCCAAAAGAATCACAGGATAAGCCAATTTCATACGTAATAAAGTAGAAAGATGGGAGAACTAGAATCATGTTTCCATCCCCGAGGCACTAGGCTGAACCTTGTTTTCTTGCTTTCTTAAAGAACTCTATTTCATTTATCTTGTTACTATTTTGTGGGGTGGGGGATGGGCATGCCACTGCTTCCATGGATGTCCAAGGACAACTTGAGGGTGTTACTTCTCCCCTTCCTCTTTGTGGGTTCCTAGTCTTGCACTGTTAGGCGCAGTGGGTACCTATACTTGCAGAGCCATCACAGCCATCTTTGAATCTCCCTTTGCCATCACAGCCATCTTTGAATCTCCCTTTGCCATCACAGCCATCTTTGAATCTCCCTTTGAATCAGACCTACAACAAGGACTTGGGGTCATGTTGAGTCAACACATTTCTTTTACTGTAAGCTGGGCTGACTAGGGTCTTTCTGACATACAAACAAAGATTATTCACTTCGATTAATTAATGTATGGTCGGGGTCATAGATATGCAGAGCAGCTAACTGATATGTAGTGCACTATTATAATTCTCTTTGGAAGAATTCAATACATAAAACACACCCTTAGCTTGATCTCTGACAGAATATAATAAGCGTATATGAAATCATTAGAAATCAATGTGCAAATGGCATTCAGCAACATGAGAAGACAATATTTGCAGAGATGTGGAGATCAATGAAGGAGGACGAAGTGCTTTGGGGAGAAGGTGAGATTTAGCGAAGGACATCCAGGACCCTGTGGGTGGAGGTGAGGAATGTAAGGGGAACCTCATGAGCCAAGAGGCTCTGGTACCCAGGTGTCTTTAAGATGCTGTGCTCCCCCGAACCACAAGCCCTGTCAGCTCGTCTTCCTATGGATTCAGCATAGTTTCTGGTGACGGGAGAACAATTAAGCCAAGCTGAGTTTCATTACCAAGAAAGCCTGTCCAAGCTCTCTTCCACCAGCTCCACCCCTTCTCTGCATGCAAAATCTGCTGCTGTTCGGGCGTCTAATTTCTCTTCATCCTCAGTTCCCTGCATAATTTCTGCCTCTGAGTTACAGGAAATTTCTGAAAAGCCATTTAGAGACAGATTGTAATATAATGCGCTTCAACATTCCACTCTAACAATCGATACAGGCAGCACTCACTGCAGAAATAATCAAGCACAGGATGGAATCTAATATGCACAAAGCTGATATTTTAACTCAGCCGGAGGAGCCCCGCGAGTCTTTGCTTGAAGCTGTGGCCTAGTTCGTTTTCCTGTCTTTGTCTTATAGTTTCATGTACTTTTAAGGCCAGGTTTTTGAAGTAGCTTATGGTGAGTTCATTCTATTTTAGTTGTTCAAGGTTGCCACTAAGGTCAAGTCTCCATAAAAATAAGCACTCTGCCAACCAGCAAAGAATACATTATTCTAGGAAGAAATAAAATGGTCATTGTGACCTTGGAGCAAATGCCACACCCTCGGCACAATCTCAGTTTAGTTCCTTAAGGAAGGCAGCTGAAGGTTCATGACCAATGAGTAGTGGGCCAACCAGAACGGCCTCGTAGAATGAAAAACTTTTAAGTGATGAGAAGTCCCTCATCCTGTGGAACTGTCACATTCCAGTGGTGGACAGGGATGACTCGTAGACTCTACCCCAACATCTGGATAAAGAGTAAGCTAGAACTGTCACATTCCAATGGTGGACGGCGATGACGCATAGACTCTACCCCAACATCTGGATTAGGAATAAGCTAGAATTGTCACATTCCAATGGTGGACAGGGATGACTTGTAGACTCCTCCCCATCATTTGGACTAGGAGTAAGACAGAATGGTGCTTTTCCTTTCTCCGTCCTTCCTGGAATTCTTCTCTGTGGTTATAGGCCACAGATCAACATTTCCAACTTCTCTCCCTTTGGGGGAGGCTTGCTACATCTTAAGTAGCGCCCTCCTCTGCATGAAAAACCCTCTCTCCAGCACAGCGTGTCCAACCTTTAACAGACATGAAGTCATTTATAGTACAGTAGCCAAAGCAGTAGGATTTCCCAACTATTCCATCGTTCCAGTCAGCCTCCACAAGACTGATAGTTAAGAGGATTGCAAGCTGCCTTTAATTGCTACTGCTATGATTGATTAAACAAACCTTCTTCCCCTGCTCCTGGCTACGCCCACCACTGCTACCACTGCTACTGCCTGCATCTTGATGGAATGACAGAATGGAAGATGGTGACATAAGACCTCCATGTATCTGAACTGGGATTAAGGAACCATGAGAAGAACATAGCCACAGTATAGAGATTTACTTCTTATACAGGGATTATGGACAAATGGGATTTTTCCCCCCACATTATTGAAAGGGCAGTGCATTCGCAGACATACTGAAGGTTCTAAAGGCCTAAAAGTGGTGTTCAGAGACTCCTTATACATCCTTATCAGGGCAAAGCAAGACTTTGTGCTCTTTCTCTCTGAAAAAAAAAAAAAAGTCAGCAAGAACTAGTTCTAGGATAGGGAAACCTTTGTTTTGAAAAACCAAAGGAAAAAAAAAAAAGGTCTTTATTAACTCTTATTGGTCTTTCTTGGTTGCTAAGTGAGTTTTTGCAGGGAGCCGGACAGGATCGCCATTGCAAGATGGCACCACATCCTGTCTTGCTGGTTATAAACAACTCCATATTTGGCTATGCCTTTGGGAGCTGCCTGTCCCCCGCTTCCTGCATGCGCTGTGGATAAGGGTCCCTGGGCCTATCTTGATGCAGTCTGGTGTCAGCTGATGATGGCAGCCAATCACAGGGCGACCCTGGGCCTATCTTGATGCAGTCTGGTGTCAGCTGATGATGGCAGCCAATCATAGGGTGACCCATGTGCCAATTCCCTTTATAAGCAGCCACCATTGTGCCCCCGCTCTCTCTCGTGTCTCTCTCTAGCGTCTCTCCCTAGCGTCTCTCGCGTCTCCCTCTAATCTCTCTCTTGCTCTCTCGTTTTCTGCCCCCCTTTGCTTTATGCTCTCCCTCAACCAAATGCACTCCAGTAAAGCGTGATCTGAGAAGAATCCTCGTGTGTGGTGGGTGTTTCTTCCTCGCCGGTCAAGAAGCCCGCCACAGGTTTTCATGTACAAAATTTCTGACTCTTAGTCTTCAAATAATACACGTGGCCATGGAGAAACAAATGAGTGTACAGACAATTGACTGAACTTCTGCAATAAAGAGAGACAGGTAGAAGGCACAAAGGAAGCAAGAGCAGCGAGAGGCACTCCATAGGGCCCTTGTGCAATCAATCAATGATGAATAGCAGAAAGTCTAAGAGATGGTATAGGGAAGAAACAGCTGGGCCAAAACTCTCTGATTGCTGAATCTGGGTGATGGTGGAGGGGCCTCAGCAAGCTCCTCCTGATATAAGGAGGGTGAGGTTTCACACCCTGAAAAACAAGCAAACAAACAAAAAAACCAAAACAACCAAACAAAACCCCTATTTATTTAGTGTGGATGCCACAAGACACGTGTGGAGCCGATGCCAAGAGACACATGGGGAGGTCTGAGGACACTTGTGGAAACTGGTTCCTCTCCTATCACCGTATGGATCCCAGGGATTGAACTCAGGTGTTCAGGCTTGACTTGGCACACTCTTCTACCCACTGAGCTATCTCACTGGCCTCGGAATCCCATTCTCCTCTTGTCCCCGAGGAGGTTGACTGGAAGCCACTTAGCCTCGGGGACACTGCAATGTTCCCTGGTACCTTTGACTTTAGAAGTCTGTCTCTCTGGACTGGGTCTGTATCTCATGTGGTCCTCTCCCTAGAGCACCAAAGGTGAGAACCAGGAGACAAAGAAAGTGAGATGACCCCAAGCCAGCTTGTCCTCTGCACTTGAGGGGCAAACTGTGACTTTTCTCAAGGCCCACAAATTATAGGGAGTGAGCGGGTGGGAATTTTCAGAAAACAAAATATACCACCCATAAAAACATGCCAGATGGGAAGATGCCTATAATTCTAGTGGCTTCCAATTATATTTATTTAGTTCAGCCATTTATGAAACAAACACCAGACATTCTAGGTACCACTGCCAAACAAAAGTAGCTCTCATGTTTGCTTTTTTCCCCCAAAGTAGAGCTTGGTTAAAACTCAAGCATTAGAAGTGGGCTCAGAGAGAAGGTCCTTTCGATTCTGACTTCAAACCCAGAGCTCCAGTGACTGGAAATATGTTCAGAAAATCCTTGTCCTACCTTGGCCAAGGCAGACTTCCTCCACAAGACGTATGTCAGACAGACACACGGACTGAAAGATAACTATGTTATCGAGTCATGACACCACGAATATTTTCTACCCATTCTGAGTACCCAAAGAAACTCTAGCGATCTGGCTTTCACAGTGTTATCAGTTGTCCACAGACTTTGCCTTCCTTGAAAGTGCTTCCAATTGTTTCAGTGGCAAAGCGACCTAAATCAACACTGGATATAGCAAGGAAAACAAACCACTTAGAAACATGCACATACCTGCCAAAACTGGAAAGCTATAAATAGGGGTAGCAAAAACACTGTTCCAAAGTAGTTCTCAAGGAGAAAACAGGCGGAAAAGGGGGAATAATTTTCAAAGAAGTGAAGGATTTTTTTTTTTTCTAAAAAGGCTCATTTGCAACTTGGAACTTCTGGCATCATAAGGAAGTGAGGAAGCATAAGTCAGACACGATAATGTGATTCTTATAGCTCTAAGAGAACGGAAGCATCATCAGCTGACTGCTGGGCGGAATGGAGCAGGCTGTAATTCTAGCATTTGGGAGGCTGAGGTAGAAAGACTGAGTTCAAGGCCAACTTGTGATGCATTATGAGATACTGTTTCAAAAAAAGAAAAAAGAAGGAAGGAAGAAAGGAAGGAAAGGGAGAAAAGGAGATGTCAGCTTGATATGAGAAATTACACAGTACACAAAGTTGATAATAATGTGTTCCATTTATTTTTGTTTCTAAGAACACGTCTGAAAGAGTGTTTCTTGAACCACTTTGTGCCTTCCAGAAGGCAAGCTCATTCCTTCTAGAAAAAGTTTGCTCTGTCGAAGTCATTGAACAGCTGAATCGCAGTGGTTTTTCTGCTACCGGATCACGTAGCTAGCTCTTTAATAATGGCCTTGGTGGTTTTTCAAGCAGCTAACCCTATAGTTGACATCCACTGTCCTAAGAATCAGAAAGAAGTTTTTGTAACTGTACAGTCTTGAGCAGAATTTTGACTCTGCCATTACCCACTGTGTGATCCAGAGCCAAGTCTTTTTATTTTTTAAATTTTGATTACAATCGAATTTTATCATTTCCCGCTTCCCTTTCTCCTTTCAAACCGTCCCATATTCACCTCCTTTCTTTCTTTCAAATTCATGTCCCCCCTCCTCCGTTAATTGCTGTTACTGTGTTTCCTAGTAATATCAGAAGTCTTACCAGCATGACTGCAGATACAGGAGCTGAACAAGGCTAGCAACAATAGACACACTATGAAGAACGGAGACAATCCCATGATGCCTCAACCCTCAAAGAGCTACAGGTAACTAAGAAATGCAGAGAGTGGGAGAAATAAGTCTTCTCAGGGAAGAGCTCATGAGAGCCAGTTCCTTAACTTTCCATACTTTGGTTAGTTGAGACGTGTTCACGTCTTCTTCTTAGAATGGCATGACTAATGTTAAGTTGAATTTCTGGTTGTTAGGAATCCGCCGCCGCTGATGTTATAAGCCAATCAAACCAAATTAATAAATCCAAGTTTATTCTGAGCAAAGCATTCTCGAGCGGTCCCAGGGGAAGTTGAGGAGACCACGAGGGGAAGCCATGGAATGGGGGGTTTTTAATACCCTCCGGGGTGGAGCTGCCAAAGGCAGACTTTCTTGGGGGCGGTGTCCTAACCCAGGCTACTCCAGGGGAGCAGGCTTGGGGTAGAGCTTATACTCAGGCAATGGAGTCAGTGTTTAAAAAGAATCGATTCAGGTAGGAAAAAAATCTGAACATGCAAATTCATTTCTTTAGTGTACAGAACCTTATCACGTAGCTTCATTTTATCCTCTAAAAATGAAAAACCAAATGAAACAAGCAGGTGGCTAAGATGCTGTTTAGCAACAGCAATGGCTCAATAAAGGCTGCGTTTTTAATAACACCGCACACTATCTGATTAGAATAAGTGGTCACTCATTCCCTAGATTAAGAAGAATTCACTTACAAGGATACGTGCTGTAGTTTGACCATGACTCCAGAGTGCACAAAACAACAATTGGAAAGTGGGGCTTAAGGAGAGGTGACAGAGCTGTGGTCGACCTCTTGAGTATATTCATCTCATTATCACAGGGGTGAGCTGGTTAGTGGGAGGAGGGATTGGCTATGAGACAGGCCCCTCCTTGCTGTCTTGGGATCTTGGTTGTGTGCTCTTTCCTTCCTGCCTCCTGCCGTGGAATAACGCAGTGGGAGCATCCTGGACAGATGTCAAACAGATGCTATAGACCTCCCAGGCTCCAGGACGGCGTGGAACAAAGTTCTTTCCATCATTAATTACCCCCTCTAAGGGAGTCTGCTACAGAAGTAGTATGTGGACAACCACAACCTGTATGGGCACCAATTCTTCCATAAATAGGCAGATGAATCATTCTGATCACAGCTTGATCTGATGGCACAGGTGAAGACACGCCCCTCCTCCATTTCCATCACACGGCTGTGACCATCCCACTTGAAAACTGGCCCTCTATCCATCCCCTCAGCTAATTCCCTTCCTTCTGTTGTCATGTGAAATATTACTTTCTGCTTTCCAATCCTGAGAAGGAATAGGAGTCCTGAGTATGCAAATCCTGGACCTTGCTGAGGTTGCAGATTTACGTAAGGTACTTTTCAAATTAGGAAGAAATCCAGCTGGATCACGAATTAAGGTCCTGAACAGTGGTTAGATCATTCCGTTGCTTTTATGGATTGTTTTTAGTAACATTTTATTCAATTCGTACAAAAAAAAAATTTCACATGTGGCCCACTGATACCCGCATATGCTGGCTACAGGCAGAATTTGGCAGTTTGGTATTGGAAAGTTCTTACAATGGTTAAAGCAGTTAACTCCAGAAAGTAACTCTAGGTGCCGAGAAGGGTGGGAGAGCCACAAAGGAGCAGCATTCATGTTCGATTCTTTCATCCTTTGGGTCCGCTCCTGTGGCCTCCCCTTCCACGTGAGGGTACAGAGCAGAGCTGAAGGCCTGAAGAAGGACTGACCTCCCATGGGCGGAATCTGGGTTATTGAGGACCCAGACTGAGCCGGAAAGGAAGAGCTGAGCACGGAAGTGGTAGCACAGGGAAGAGGTCCCGCTTTAAGGATGTCCGGAACGGTCCATTTACACATTCACAGACACGCTGTCCATCTGTAAGGCAGGCATTGCAGATACTATTCATTATGAATAAAGCAAATAAAGCTTACACTTGCCCACGTAGGATGCATCTGAGTGGAGCAGATAGGAAATGATCAACATTGTGTCGGCATTCAAACGGTGACTAAGGAGCAGGCACTGAAGTCGGAACGCCTGGGAGCGCCATGAAAAGACATCACGGGAAGACTGGGTCTTGTCCAAAGAGCCAGGAAGGGTACCCCAAGGAAGTGTCTGCTAGCTTCAAGCTTAAGTCTCAGTCTTAAAGGGGAAGAAAGAACTACATCAAAGCAGGCATTGCCCACATTGCTGTTTGGGTGAAAAGGAGGTTGGGATCTAAAGGGTGGGAGACAACTGGCCAACAAGACAACAACCTAGCAGGAGGCTTCTGGGTCAGGAAGGGCTCAAGGAAGACCTAGTGGGCCGATTTGTGCAAGACGCTACTGAGGGGTTTAAACAGAAGGTAAATGAAAGGATTTGCAGTTTGAAAAGAAATCATTCCGGCTGCAGAGTGGAGGTATATTGGAGAAACGTTGGGAATGAACGCAGTCAGGGCAAAAGAAGCTGATGGATCTGAGCAGCGAAAGAACAGAGACAGAGAGGGGACAACATTGAAACAGCTTGGTGGTGATGATGTGGATGAGATAGGCTTGAGCCCCGGGTTTCTAGCGTGACTGCCTGGCTGGGTGAGATGCATTGATTGCAGCAGGAACTTGCAAAGGACAAGGCTTAAGATAAAGATAGGTAAAAACCTTCAGCCTTCCAGGAAGAAGGGTCAAGTCATCAATCCCAGGTATGGTGGTTGTTCCTGACACTGAGACTGCAGGGGATATGCTGCCACAGCCTAAAAGTTCATGCGATGGGGCAGAAAGCCTGGAGGAGAATGGGTGAATCTGAGCATGAAGGTGTCTGTGGCTCCTGTTTCCTCCCCTGGGAGACTAGAGAAGTGTTCAGTGTTCTATCGTGAATACTTGAGTTAGGCTGACCAAGAATTCCTAACACTGAATAAATAGAGCTTAAAGAACCCAATTAACAATGACTTAGAGGGGACCCAAGAGACTGCTCAAGAGTGCTTGGCCAGAGGAAGTTCCAAGGCCCAATCTTTGTCCTTCATACCCAAATTTGGGTTGCATACAGCATATCAGCACTATTGACCTTCGCTAAGATTTGGTTTCCTGGGAATCAAGAAAAGCACACACTGTTCCTGTGCATGTCCATAGTTTTGTTTGGCTTGGCCCACTGCTCTCCCAGGCTGCAGAACAGTCCAGAAGGTGCTCCTGCCACCTGGAGGACAGATGCAGACCCAGAAGCATGAGAGTCCCCCCAAAACTTGTACCAATCAACATGACCAGGTCTAGTCGTTTTTAAGGTAGTGGTAGATTCCCTTAGCCTGGAAGACCAATAGCTCACCTTCTCCCATTAAATCCTTCTGGTGTTGTAACCAGGAAGGGAATGATGTATGGGTAGATTATAGATCTCTCTGATCCATTTTCAAATGTCCTAAAATGTTGACAGATAACTGACTCTTCCATCAAGAGACAAAGTTGACGTAGGATGTCCTTCTGTATATGTGTTGCTTTTATGGTTGAAGAATAAAGCTGTTTGGGGCGATGGCTTAGCAGAGTAAAGCTAGGCAGGAAATCAGAATAATGATATATATAGAGAGAGTAGGCCTAGTCAAGGAGACACCATGTAGCTGCTGAAGGAAGACACACCAGAATATCAGGATCCTTTCTGGCAGGCCACAGCCTCGTGGCGATACACAGATGGATAGAAATAGGTTAATTTAAGATGTGAGCGTTAGTTAATAAGAAGCTTGAGCTAATAGGCCAAACAGTGTTGTAATTAATATAGTTTCTGTGTGATTATTCGGGTATGAGCGTCTGGGAAACAAACGAGCTGTCTCCTCTTACACAAAGTAGATTTAAACCAGGATGAGGCAAGGAGCTAAGGATGGAGACACACTGTTTGTTCCTTTGTTTGTTTTGTTTTGTTTTATTCTTGAGGAATAGGGACTCATCAGCTCAGCCCAGCCTTGTGCTCCCTTTATAATCAAGGATGAATTTGAACTCTGGTTCCTCCTAAGTTCATTTCCTGAGTGCTGGGAACACAAGCATGTTCCACAACCCCTGGGTTTAAGCGGTGATACCGGGAGTTAAGTACAGAATTTTGTACATGCTAAGCAAACGCTCTACCCTCTTGGCTACACACTGCATCTTCCTGCTTCTCCTATATTAGGGATCAGCCACTTGCACAAAACCTGTATTTTCAACTGTTTAGAAGTTAGCAGCAAAGACGCTGCCCCTGCAAATTCCCTGCTTTTTTCTGTCTGCATGGGTGTCACAACGCAGCAACTTAGCTTTGCCAAACTTATTTGTCTTGCCTACTTGCTTCTTAATATCAGCACATCCATTAAAAGGTTTATAATATATATTTTCTATTTATAGTATATGCACACACATATTTAGTTCTCAGCAGAACAACTCTGTCAGTGTTGACAAGGTACAGAAATGCCACTTACTAGACACGCTAAGACTTGGAAATATAAAGATCAGAACATAATTCTTGACGATTTTTCTATGATTGAAAGATGTGCTCTGTCTTCCTGGTCAGCTAAGAGAATTGAGCTGCCAGAGCGAATTAAGTTTGACCTTCGGATTGCTATTTCTGATCCACTCAAGTACAAGAATGTGTCAGATAAATTTCCCCTAGGTAGCTATGAATTAGTCACACATTCAAGACAATTCAGGGACAATTGAGGCAAAACAAAGAATGAAAACACAACGTATGCCTTGCTCTGCCTTTAAAGACTGACCACACTGGGTTATTTCTCCCTTCTTTGGCTTTGCCCTGAACTCCGAGATGTAGCAAAGGGTTTCCTTGGTTGTGGCTAATGATAGATATTAGAAAGAGAGGAGGAGGTGGAAAAGAGAGATGCCAGGGTATTTTTGACTCTTGTCTTTATTGGGCTGAGATGCAAAGTTCTTCCCGTGGTCACACTCTAAGCAGAAGCCTCCTTTTCCACATGACAGTGACTGCTGCTTCCAGCAAGTCTCATTTTTCTTCTTGTCTCCTTAAACTCTCAAAAATGGTAATGGCCATCCACGGTCACAAGGTATGACTCACTGAGTCCCGTGGTGACTCATTATCTCTTCCAATTCTATACCTGCACAGACAGTTCCTTTTCAAATAACGTTTGGTTACTATGTGAAATTGCTGTCTTCTGTCTGGGCCTGAGTCAGAAATACTATCAATAATATTGCTGTCGAAAAGACATTCAGATGTCTTTGTCACACGTCTCCTTACATGGTAACTTGTATACACCAACGGTTCCCTTCTTGAGAGATTTTTTTTTTTTGTGATGTACTGCTGGCCTCTAAGAAGAGTCCCTGGTCACTAGCTGGCTCTGTCATTCAGTGAGGAGGGAGAGCACCCTAGTGCTGTGCGTATCTGGACATCAGAAACACTGGCAGCTCCATATGACTTGAACCTTTGCGTTGAAAGCAAAGCTTTAAGTCTCATTTAAAGAGAGTTGAAAAGTTATTATAAATTTTGCAATATGTTCCATTCTATTGTAACTGCAAATTAAGAAAAAAACTATTAACCAATGCATATTAGAACAATAAAGAATTCTTTATTATTCCATATTTTCTCACATAGGAAAAAGGATTGATGATTCTGAAAAAAATGTTCTTTGATTCTCCAGGTTATTGTTTTCTGACTTACAAAAGGATGATGTAAGGTGAACATCTTTGAGACTTATTAAATATCGGTATCATCTAAGCAAAAACATTGACCTAGCATAAGCTATGTCAAGTTCCAGAAGTTTCTCACATTACATATGCAGAAATAACTTCAATAAGAGGATATAGTTGCTTACAGTGGAGATAGAAGGCTTGAGGAACAGATGTGGGGGTGGTCAGCTAAGGATGACTCTCAGAACACTCCTGCTGATGAGTGGACGGGGGTGTAGGACCCCTAGACTAAGTGCGTGTGTTCAGTGGAGACAATGATGGGTGTATAGACCAATAGACCGAAGAACAGCTCCAGCTTTCCCATCATGACTTCTGATTCTCTCTGAATCTTCAGCTAAAAAACCTGGTATCAAGTGTGAAAATATCTCAAATGATATTTAGTACTTAGCGAGTAATCAATTAAGCTTTAGTCTGTTCTCTCCCCAAAGACAGAAATATGTTTATTGAAGAATTGGGAAAACTTATAGAGAATAGAGAGGTGAAATATGCATAAGAAATCAAGATAGGAACAGAGGATAGAAAATATTCTTTGAAAAAAAAAGAAACCAAAAAATAAGTATGTAAACAACCTTGAATTTTACAAGACATTAGGGGTTGATAGCAGGGAAGGATAGGAGAAATTTGATGTTCCAGTAAGGTAAATGTTGCAGCCATAGACAAGAGCAGGCTGCTCTCACAAAGGTTAGTAAGAGAGGAATGCCTTTGCTAGTATCTTCTAATGGAATGTTCCTTCTAAATTTATGGAAAATGCCCTTTGGGAAGCCACTGCAGTAGACTCAAGTCCTTATTTAGATAGAAATACTTAATTAAAACAATGCCTTTCTCTATTACACTCCGAAGCATATTGTGGCCTCCTAATAGATGCAGAATGGTAGGCCCGGGGCACACTCCCCTGAATCACAGGCAAGAGGGATAACAAGTGGGTATGGTAAGACAGAGCTGACCTAATTCCAAAATGATTGTGCTCCCCAAAGCATGTGCCTGGGAAGTTAGCCAGGAGCAGGAAGACGCATCAAACGAGAAGCCTCAGAGCACGCCCATCCCACAACTATGCCGTAATTGCAGAGATGAGAAAACAGAGATTCTCCTATCTGCTCAGGAATTAACTCAGGGCTGAGACATTGTGCAGCCTCCGAGTAACACAGCAGCTGCAAAATAACTCTGGATGTCAAGGGATTATACATCAAGTGACTTCAGACACAGGAAAAAAAAGTGTAATACCTTCCAATGTTAAAAAGTGTCAAAGTAAGCTCTATCTGGAAATGTGTCTGCTAGATCCTTGAAGTGGATGTTCATCCACCGCCAAGTCTTCATTTTGTAATGAAATAGCTGAGGTCCACAGGGTCAAGTCAGTGTTCTAAGATCACCGAGCAGATAATGGCAGGGCTGGGTTCAGTCTCTTTAGTTGCAAGTTGATATTTTTTTCATTTTTCCAAGTTGCCTCGACCTCTTTGTCAGAGGACATTTGGCCTACGTGTATTTTGATGTTGCATGTTGAGAAATGTTAAACCGATCTGTGTATAGACTCAAAGCTAGACCATGATGCTACCCTTCTGGATCTTTATGATGTCTTGTGACCCAGATGATAGCATTGATGACAGGAACTATTATTTCCACAGTGCACACAGACATTCACACCAAGAACATGTTGTATAGCCAAGCCAAAGCCAAGAGCAAGGGCATCAGTTAGTCTAGTATACATAGATTTCTTCTGCATTCTAATAGTTTCTGGAAGAACTAGACCTTTCTCTTCTTCTTTTCATGACCCTCAAAGTGGAATCATGAAATCCTATTGATAAGTCTGACACATATACATAGGATCAAGGAAGAGGAAAAGAGAAATAAAATGAGAGAGAAAGAGAGAGAGGTGATGACAGAGAATGCAGAATAAGCCCAAGAGATGGCTAAGGAAATAGACATGCTAACAAAGCCATTTTTGCTGGACCACACCCCACACTGGGCCTCTCAAGGCTGGGTTTTATTAATTCAGGAGCTCCGAAGCTGTTTTGAGTTTCTTCCCACCATTTCCAGGGCCTAAATCCTACCAAAAATTCCCATTGGAAGTTGTGACTCTCCCAACACATTGAGGGCTGTCGACAAAGACCAGTTTCTCTCTTTTCTTCCCTGTAGGTAAATAAAAGTGACTCATGGAAGAAGGCGTAGGGAGGAAACGCAACTACCTAAGGGTTAAGCGTCTCCAGACCAAACCTTCTGTCACAGCTGCTCCTTGTCATTGGTGACAGATGCTTCCCAGAGGGTGGCCTGTGGCAGTATCCAGAGACGTGTCTCTCAAACAGTAGATGTTCCTCTAGGGAACCATGGAGACAACTGTTCACACTTACTTTGTCTGTGCCTTTTTTAGGTTTCCGACCCCCTTAGCTCTTTCCAGGAGTCTGTGCACTGTTCATCAGCAGGAAGTCTGTGTACAACTTTCAACACCACCTCTGGAGTCCAGCTCCCAGCAAGTCCCTCTCACCCTTTGACCACGGAATGCATGCTTTTAAAGTTATCCTAGGGTGAAATCTCATTATGCCCTTACTAGCAGACCTTGTGAAGCCATTCTGGTCAGTGAAGCATCACTGTTTAAAATTCAGAAAATTTTAGCAACAAATGTCTTGTGGGGGATGAGATGAACAAAATATTGCTGCAGTCACAGAGTGGGAAATGTAGTGGAAACAGGCTAATTGCAGCGACCTAGACACATGCCAGAACTACAATAAAGAGAAACAAGGCATAACAAGGTATCTCTTAAGGAGAAGAAATGTGAAATGTGCTAGCACTGGTATATTAAAGAAGTAAGCAGAGACCCGGAGACAAGGAGAAAATAAGTTATGAAGATGTTTGAAAGATTTGAGCTTGGTGGGGGTGGGGTGGAGCTGGTACCTAAAGCTCAGACAAAACACATTTGATGTTCTTGAGCAAGTAGAACGTAATGGAAGTAGATTGTGTGGGGGAAGGGGGAGGATAGGCCATCAGGACTATGTCGGACTATGAAGGGCCTGTAGTTGGCTCTGGGGAGTTGTAACGGAGGCATCTCTGACGGTTTGACTGACACAATGTTTAGCCTCACCATCTGGGAAGAAAACGGAAGAACTTCAAAAGTCCTGTCTTCAAATTCTCCCCGACTCTGTTCCCACACAAAAGGTCCCTAAGCGAGAAAGCCTCTTGTAAAATGGACTCTGGTTATCTACCAGGAGCAGGCCTTTGTTCTCTCACAAGATGTGGAGTTGTTCAGACAACCCATTACTTCCTCTTATGAGAGCAGGAGGGAGATAGTACCCCATAGATACTAAGATCCTGCTTTTCGTTGCATCTTAAGCTTCCCCTGTGGCCAAAAGAGTGAATGTATGGGCGTGTGTGTGTGTGTGTGTGTGTGTGTGTGTGTGTGTGTGTGTATGTGTTTGTGTGATTCCCCTCTGTATGCTGTGAATACCATTGGTTAATAAAGAAGGTGTTTTGGGCCTGCAATAGGGTAGAACAGAGCTAGGTGGGGAAAACTAAACTAAACGCTGGGAGAAAAAAGGCAGAGTCAGTGAGAAGCCATGGAGCTGCCACTGGAGACAGATACAAGCAGGCAGTTGGAACCTTGCCAGTAGGTCACAAACCATGGTAAAATATAAAATAATGGAAATGGGTTAAATCTAGATATAAGAGCTAGCTAGCAATATGCTTAAGCTATTGGCCAAACAGTGATTTAATTAACACAGTTTCTGTGGTTATTTTGGGGCTGAGCAGCTGGGAACAAACAAGCAGTCTTCTGACAACATATGTGTATGTGGTGTATGTATGTGTGTGCTACTCCTTGGCTATGGTACCATCAGCCATGCTCATAATTTTTTGGGAGGTAATCTCTCTGCCATCCGGATTAAACAGTAAACAGTAAACATGCAAACTATATAATCCTATGTCTTGGGTGACTCTGGCTTTCAGTGAGAATGAGTTCAGCAGAGGGAAATGAAAGCAAGGAAACCAGGTGTGCAGCTGTGGCTTCATTTGTAGGTGGTAATGGCTTGGATGAAGGCGGGAGGGTGTGTTGGCTAGTCTTGAGATACACTGGGAAGGTAGCGCTGATAAGATTGGCTCTGAAAGAAAATACAGCTGTGAAGCAAAGACAGGACTCAACCCTTTGGTTCTGACAACCAGCAGTCATTTATTCTTGGGTGGTTGTCTGGGGGCGGGGCAGCTACTCTACAGTTAATCTCTGTCTTGTAAAGTGAGATTTTTCAAGAGGGGAAGAGCACACCTCATTTTGTGAGGCTTATGAGATCTTGATATTAAATCCAGGACGAGAAGACAAAACCTTCTATGGAATAAACTTCCTTTCAACATTAAAGTGAAAATCCTCAGTGGTAGGAATAGTCTACTGCAGCCAGCAAATTTCACATTAAGTCTTCAGATGCAATTTCCTTTAAAATTAGGAGAAGCTATGTATGCCTTGTGTAACTTCTTCTCATCAACACAGAATAGGAGGTCCTTGATGTGGGATCCCTTGCTACTCGCTATGAATATGTTTTATTACCATTGGTTAATAAAGAAGCTGCTTTGGACTTTTGCAGTGCAGAATAAGTAAAACAGGAATTCCAAGCAAAGATAGAGGAGAAAAGAAGACTGAGTCAGAGAGACACCATGTGACTGCCAAAGGAGACAGACACCCAGGAACCCTACCAGTAACCCATGAGACTTGTGGTAAAATACAAAATAATAGAAATGGGTTAATTCAAGATATAAGAGCTAGCTAGCAATACGCTTAACTGTGTTGGCCACCAGTGTTGTAATTAACATAGTTTTTGTGTGATTATTTCAGGTCTGGGCAGCCAGGAACAAACAAGCAGCCTCTGCTTACCAATCCTGGTCAATGTGTCAATACTGGGACAAAAGAAGATCAAACTGCTATGAGTTAGGTTCATAATGTCATGAAAATGCATGGGAAACCTAAGAAAATCATTAAGCAATTAAAACCAATAAGAAGGTTAGCAAATTTGTTGAATATGAAATCAATATGCAAAACCCAACAGTGCTCTTATGAGTAAGAAATAGCTTAGTAGAAAATATGATGGGAGACTCCTTTCATAACTGCAACAAAAATTAGGATCAAGGAGAACGTTAACAACAACAACCCCCCCCCAAGATCTTACAGAGATAAGAAAAAACTATTAAAACCACTTACCAGTAAAACTAAAATCAAACAAACAAAAAACAGTAAATACCAAGCTAAAAGCACGCTTTCGGTTTATCTGTTTACTTTTGAGGGTTACTCTCTAGATTCAGTGTAATAAGGGTCAAAGTTTCACCAGAAAGCTAACTGCTTTTCTTAAATTTTTACTTTAAAGTTTATGGGCAAAAAATATTCACAAGGAACTTTTTAGGAAGTCTAAAAGGAAGATAGAGCTGATCTCAGGGCACACTATAATGAAGGAAGTCTGTGCTGATAAGGCTAACAGAAGTGGCAATCTGGGAGGAAACATCATTTAGTTCTTAAAATACAAAGGAATGTTTGCAATTCAATAAAGTCAGTTTTGAAAATGAAGTACAAAACAAAAAGTATGAGGAGAATAACTCTCCCTATGAGGTAATAAGATGAAATAGAAAATGTAATCATAAAAACTAGGAAAGTAGAAAATACAGTAAGAAAAAACAGGTAATGTTATGAATAAGAAAATCTGAAGAGGAAAATCCAATGGGATAATAACTGAAGCATGTTCTATTTCACTGGCACTCAAATGAATTAAAATTAATCAAATTAAAATAAAAATGAAACTGGCCATGGTGGTATATGGCTGTACTCCCAGCATTCAGTAGCCTGAAGCAGAAAGATTGCCTAGAGCTTGAGACCAGCTTGGGAGGCAAAGTGAGACTCTCTATCTTAAAAATATAAAATAATGGTAATAATAGCAAATAAACAAAAAGGATATGTTACTTATCATGTGGAAATTGTTAAAAAATTATAAAATCATAACCTAACAAGCACTAGTGAGAACATGGGGAATCATGACCTTCCCTTGCTGTGGAGAAGTTAAAAAAAAAAAAAAAAGGTGAAAATTTTCTGGAAAGCAACCTGGCCATACTTAAGAGCAAGTAAGAACATGTGGGACTGGAGAGATGGCTCAGTGATTAAGAGCATGTACAGCTCTTGCAGAGGAGCTGAGCTCAGTAGCCAGAATCCACATCGGATGACGCATAACTATCTGTAACTAGAGCTTTAGAGGATCTAGCACCCTCTTCTGGCTTCTTTAGGCACCTGCAACCACACACACACACACACACACACACACACACACAGGCTTATATCTCATAGCACATATGCCTTCTTTCTAATATTTTAATCTTTAAGTGCAGGGGGTGGGGAGGATAATGAAATTTGACATTTGTGGATACAAAGACAATGGAGAGGACTCTCACCAGGTTGTTTGTGCATCTGAAGGCAATTTCCATGTCTGCTGACAAGGAAAGTCAATAAAGAAAATGTATGATATGATTTGAGAAAATCCTATGAGAATATCTCATATAATGAACACAATGAACAAGATTTCTCAGAGCAACATGGCCAAGTATCAAAATACACTAGAGAGGAATAAAATATGAGAAAACGGATGACATGACCTCATTGATCTGATAAGAAAACGGCATTATTTCTCAAGGATACAAACAGTCCTGGGTCCTGACTTATTGCTACAATGGTCGACACTGGATGTTCAGCCTTTTCAAAGGTGTGGAAGCGATACATATTCAGTGGCAATTAGACTTGGAGGTTTGCATTTCAGTCTTTGTGGGGGCCCATGGTCCCTGGTACGGTCTTTCAGGATGGCGGGGTGTCTCTGACAGCTGACACTGATGTGCTCTGTAGCTCAGTCGTGAAGTTCTGTGGAGCAGGTGCATTTAATGCACGTTTGACTCATGCTGTTCTCTTTCGATGGACTCATCTGTGCGTAGCCGTATCGCCACGGCCGATCCAGAGGCACCTGTGCATCTCTAGATGGAAGGGAGATGGGTCACAAAGATGGACCATACTCAGCTGAGTGAGGAGCTGGGGATGATAAGGACAGGGGGGCAACGACAAACAAGAGGGGTCTCTGAGGACTAACACCCATGAATAGTCACAAAAAGAGTTCTAGTCCCTTTTCCTCGTTTCCATTCCAGTGTGTGTCTCTGTGTGCATAAGAATGGTGTGCATAAACGTAGGCATATGTGTCTGTCCACGTGTGCATATATGTGGGCATATGCGTGGGGGTTGCACATGTGTGAATGGTCAGGTGCAAGGGCGTGCGGAGGCCCAATGTTGATGTCAGGAACCATCCTTTATTGTCCTTCTACCTAATTTGCTAAGGCAGGTTCTCTTAACCAAACTCGGAGACTGTCAACGTGGCTGACGTCACTTCCCAGAGTACTCTGGGGATTGCCCTGCTCTACCTTCCTCTGCTGGAATCCTAGGCAGCTGCCGTGCCCGTCCTACATTCTATATGGGTTCTGGGGAGCTAACCCCATCTTCACACTTTCATAGCGCACACTTTACCCACAGAGCTATCCCCGCAGCCCCCAAAGAGTTTTAATAACACGAGTTTATGAACTTGAAGGCTAGGCTGTAGTAATAAGAGTGGCGGGGCTGTGTCCCCAGCACCCCGGCAGCCTCACTAGCTTATGCCCTGAAATAACAACACACAAACTGTATTCTTTTAAACACTGCTTGTATTCTTTTAAACACTGCTTGGCCCATTTCTATCTAGCCTCTTCTAGGCTAATTCTCACATATTAATTTAGCCCATTTCTAATCATCTGTGTTGCACCCTAAGGTGCGCTTACCGGGAAGATTCTAGCCTATGTCCACCTTGGGTTGGAGCTGAATCGCGTCTGCCTCAGAGAGCAGAGCTCTCGCATCCGCCCAGGAGCCGGGAGCATGGTGTCTCTGTCTGACACATCTTACCTCACTTCCTCTTCCTCCCAGCATTCTGTTCTGTTTACTCCACCCACCTATGTTCTAAGCTATGAGCCCAAGCAGTTTGTTTATTACTTAACCAATGAAATCAACAGATTGATATATGACACTCCCACATCACTAGGCCAGACAACAAAAGGAAAAGAACAGGTGTATTGTAAGGTCCTGTAGATGACACTCTTCCTTGGTGTCCTGGAATCTCTGTCTCACTTCTTTAGAAGTAGATTATTCCATTAATTGGAATCCTATCAAAGAAAGAGAGGCATTGCACTCGTGGGCGTTGCTTAACTGGTTGGTAATAAGCATGGCTTTCTGCGTTTGATGAGACCTTTGAAAGATCCGACCCATCTCCATTACCACACAGGGTGGTTGACACTGTTCACTGTTACGTGGGAATGTAACATGCTCCAACCTGAGCATCCCAGAGGCAGATGAGTCAATGCCTGTTTCATGTAGATAGGGAGGGTTGACAAGAAGGATGTGTGATTAGCCACAGTACAGAGATAAAGGGGAGAAATGATGAGTACGCAGTTCAATTCAATATCCCATTCACTTGTCTGGATTGTTCATAGTGTATATATATATGCTGTCTCTTATACCAGAGATTAATCTGAATACATAAGAATGGTCACTAAGGCAGGGCCCAGCCAGAACCAGAACCCTAGGTTCAGACACAATAGCAAACACGGTGAGAGCTTAGATGGCGTTTAGCATCAAGAGAGATACAAGCACTTGGAAGCCAGAAGTCTTCTGAAAACAGATAGTTGAGATGCTTATGATGTCCCAGTAAGAGGGCGGCACTATTTACTTAACGGAGTCTTGCCCTTCAGGCTGACTTCCCTAGTCCCTGTCTCCTTCAGCTAGCTTCCGTTGTTTGGTTTTTGTTTCACAAACACAAATACAGAGTTTTTAAATACTTGCTTTGTAATCCAGTGT
Source organism: Microtus ochrogaster (assembly GCF_000317375.1). Taxonomy (NCBI): domain Eukaryota; kingdom Metazoa; phylum Chordata; class Mammalia; order Rodentia; family Cricetidae; genus Microtus; species Microtus ochrogaster. Next base: position 27,634,496 of record NC_022021.1, on the reverse strand, counting down.
GTACGTTGAGAAACGATTGGATTGTGTTTTGTTTTTTTTTTTTTCCTTCTGTGTGCCAAAAGAAAATTAAACGTTTGAAAGAAATTTTTTGTTCCTTCCATGCCTCTCTATTTACTTCCTCCCCCAGGACTCTGACTTCTGTTGCCATTGCTCTCAACTCCTTCAGTAGAAATGGAGACAGAGGATGATGCTCAACTTTGTGGAGTGACGGGCAAATCACTGACTCTGTGTACACTTAAACGCCAGGTGTTCTACTGTGTTGTCATGGGAAGCATCTTGACTAGCAGATCACAGCCCATGACTGAACAAAGTCAGGGAAGCAGCCCAAGCAGGAATTGATGCAGCAACCACGAAGAAACAGTGCTTACATACTGTCCCGATCTCTGGCTTATATTCAAAAGCTCCCTTATACAGTCCAGGACCGCCTGCCTAGGAATGCTACCGCCCACAGTGGGCTGGGCTCTCCTACATCAAATAGCAATCAAGACAAGGTCCTCCCTGCATGCCCACGGGGCAATCTGAGCAAGACAATTCTTCTTTTGAGATTCCATCTTCTCCAGGGTCTCTGTTTGTTGAGTTGGCAAAAAAAGCTAACCCACACACCAGGTTAGACAGTAGCACAAGTATTAAGCTCTGGGAGGAATAATGACTCAGATGCATATTCTCAGAGATCATTTCAAGGTGCCAATTCTGGAGACCCTCTTCAAAATCATCAGGTATGCTTGAGTTAAATATTTTCCCCACTTCACTAATATGCTTTAGCAACATTATTAACATTGAAAACATTATTACAATGTTTAGTCTTCAAAAGTTCTCACCTTAATTTTATATCAGCTTTTTTCCTTGTCATGGAGAGAATATTGTAGATTTGAGGCTTTCAGATACCCAGCAGTTACATCTGAAATCGATAACTCAGATCACCAAGTTATTTAAATACCTATCGTTCATTGATTTAAAAATCTATCTATATAAGTGAATATGGCTTGGGTGAGTGAATATATCTATATCAGTGTGGAGGACCCGGGCACTAAAAATGTCTGCGCACTGTGTAAAAAAGATGAATAGAAAATAAAGTGTATTTGTGAAGAAAAAATACTAGGTTAGATTGGACCCCCATAATCACTGTTTGGAAAGGTAGAATTGCTTTTCATACCATGGAATGTTCTATTTGCTGTTTAATTTTGAGTAACAAAGTCCTTCAGGGGATGTCAACCTGGCATAACCACAGTAGGGGTTGCTACTGATGCTTCCAAGCAGAACTGGTGAACTTTAATAAATATTTAATTATTCTTTCACTGGGTGAATGGCCTTGCATTCAAGATGAGTCTTGTTATGAGGGAGCCTTTTAAAGATTGCTTCTTCAAGTTTTACAGTAAGTGGTGGCATAGTAGGCACTAAGAACACGTGGTTTTAGAAAGAGGGTATGAAAGCAGCCTTCTGAATGTTGTGACCTGGAATAAAATTGATTATGATAGTGGGAAAGTATCTAACATAATATTAGATACTTATATAAAATATAATACAATATGCTCATTCAAATTAATACTGATGTACATGATAGATATACAAAATGATTTAAATATACATATAATTGTATCTGTTAAATAAATAATTATAAGGAGATGAAATACAAGTTTTAGATATATTCCTGAATTTCCTGGTGTAGTGAAGAGCATGCTTATCTGAAAAATGGCTGTGTCATATTTGACATTGCCTTATACTAGTGCATATATGGTAGACATTGATGTGAGATTCCCCTCTGTATGCTGTGAATATCATTGGTTAATAAAAGAACAGCTTTGGGCCTATGGCAGAGCTTAAGAGGAACAGAGCCAGGTGGGGAAAACTACACTGAATGCTGGGAGAAAGAGGGGCAGAGTCATGGAGAAGCCATGTAGCCCCACTGGAGACAGATGCCAGAACTTTAGCCAGTAAGCCACAGCCACATGGTGATACACAGATTAATAGAAATGGTTAATTTAATATGTAAGAGTTAGTCAATAAGGAGCTAGAGCTAATGGGTGATTAATAGTGATTTAATTAATACACTTTCTGTGCAATTATTTCGGGTCTAAACTGCCAGGTGGCTAGGAACCAGCAAGCGGCCTTCATCACAACAGACCCTCACCAATGGCTGAGTCTTGAGTCAGTCTCCAGGCAGAAGAACGAGAAACCTATGCACAGCGAAGTCTTTTCTTTTTAGGTTCTATCAAGAAAGTGTGTCTACCTGACAGTCTTCGTTTTGATTCCACATCCTTGGTCAGTGTTTACTCTTCTCCAGATTTTTGTGAGCATGTGTGAACCCAGTATTCCCCATCTTTCTAAGAGTCTGAGGTGCTATATCCAAAGTAGCTCATTTGGAAGGTTCTGGAAAATTCTATGCAAAGAATGTCAGTCATAGGCCAGTGCTTCATGGAAGACTGCCCTTAAGGAGTCTGTTCTCAGACCCCAAGTCAGGCTCTACACTTGATCTACAGATCTTTACAGATATTTTTCTTTCCTTTTATTTCCCCCAAATGGATACTCTCACACTATTTACCAGATTAGCCTCTGGATGACTTACGGCTCTTTCCAGAAATCATTACATTTACTCCCTTCTTCTGGTTCCCACCCCCACACCACCCCAAAGGATGAAGACTTGGCATGAAATGGGATCCACAGGCTCCGAAGACAATTCCACAGGAGGAGTCCCAAATGGTTAGAGGGAAAACAGCATACTTAGAGTAAGTGGAATGACCTCCTACATACGGACGTGCTGGGAAAAGACAGCGTTCTCTGTGCTCCCAGTTCTGAGAGATTTATCTTTTCTATTTTATATTACCGTGTCGTGTTTGGCAACGAGTTTCATACCGGATTGCCAGGCTTAGCAAATGCTTTCTGTGTTAATCAAAAGAGAAAATCATAAGCCTTTGCTTTTTTGTTTCTTTAGAGACCAAAGAACAGAAATGCAGTTTATAAACTTCTAGGGACATAGAAGCGAAATAAGCTCACTATTCTTTGATTTTGTTTTTAAGCCAAATTGTACCATCATCTCTACATGGACTTGTCCCATTCATAGGCCTGGTTAAGAATACTTTCCTCTCATATTTTGGCCCTATATTATTGTCTCTGCATGTATCAGATTCTCAACAGCTATTGTGTTACTATCATCTAGGATTTGACAGTCTCCCAACACACAAATCATGCTGTGATTGAAAGTGATTCGGCCTCAGAAGCTTCGCTTACCTCTCTCCGTCCACTAAAGGCATTATTTACTAAGCCCACCAAGGCAGTAGTCTTTCCAGTAAAATAGCTGGCCTTTAACTGTTGTCAGGTAGCCAGTCTGTGAGTTGATACATGCAGGCAGAAGGCAACTGAAGCAAGTTAAGAAATAAGCTACCTTAGGGATTTAAAATGAGAAATTGAGCCCAAGGAAATTTACTAGATTTTTTTTTTTGATAACCCTTCAAGATTAAGAAATAAAGGAGAACAAATTTAGTTTACATATTTGGATTTCAGAAGAATATTTGACTTACAAAAAATCTTTTATGGCTCAGTTAATTCATGCTGCATTGGATATGTTGGGTCTGTAATGCACGGCCACAGTGTGATATGTGGGGCCTGGAACACATGGCCACAGTGTGATATGTGGGGTCTGGAACACATGGCCACAGTGTGATATGTGGGGTCTGGAACACATGGCCACAGTGTGATATGTGGAGTCTGGAACACATGGCCACAGTGTGATTTGTGGTGCCTGTCATGCATGACCATAGTGTGATATGTGGGGTCTGGAACACAGGGCCACAGTGTGATATGTGGGGTCTGTAATGCCACGGTGTGACACTTGTCGGAGTCACTCTGCAGATCGCATTGGGTATCTGGGATAAGCCCTTTCACTGCGCAAGAGTTGAGCAGGTTATCTTCAGAGAGTTCCCCCAGAGGAAAACCTAACAGGAATAAAACAATTTCTATTTGCCCACGTTGTACACTTCCCTGCACTGTGCCCGGCATTCCTTTTTTGATTTTTATTGTTTTCGGCTCATTTTGTCTTTTAAAATAAATTCCTAGAGAATTTCATACATATGTACAATGAAATATGATCATATCCACAATTTGTTTCTCTAGTTCCCAGTGGAATTTTACCCAAGTGTTCACCTCCCAACTTCTCCTCCTCCTTTTCCTCCATCACAAAGTTCACTTAATGTAGCCCTAACATTGACATTGGGGGGAAGCATCATCAGTCCCCACGTCCCCCCCCCCCATCTTGGCTGTAATTTTGGCTAACTTGATCTTGGAGAGAGCTTATGTGAGTAACGACAGTGACTATGAGCTCATGAGTGTAGCATCTAGGCCGTGCCCAGAAGGCAGAATCCCTCAGCACTCCTTCCCATCCTCCGGTGCTTACATTCTCTCCCATTTACAGTATTCCTTGAGTCTTAGTGGGGAGTTGATAAAGAGATACCGCCTTGAGCACCCCTAAGCATTTATCTCAGCATTTTGACTAGTTTTGCGTCTTTGTATTGACTGCTGACCACCATAAAGGAGTTTCTCTAATCAAAGTTGAGAGGAGCCTATGTCTATGAGTATAAATATAAATATTTAGAAGGCATTTGGATACCATGAGCATTTAACAAAATAAAGACAGTAGGTTCCAACCTAGCCATGGACTTTTGACCCTATTTATAGTACCAGACATGAATTCCTTCCCCTGCAACAGACCTCAGACCCAATCAGAAAGTGATTGATGACCCTACTAACAATCATGCTGTTACTAAAACAGTGGGTACATCTTGCATGGCAGGTTGCTATTGTAGCATGCAGGGTCGTCCAACGCTGTATAAGATCATTGATCCATCTTCTCCCCCACCACCCTACATAGCGTCATCTGGTCCTATGAAATAGCTAGTCAGGAGAAAGGAAATTTCCTGGTACATTTGAAAGCAACTTCTCTATGCACAGTAGCCTAAGTATGTGATGTCTTGAGCAACAGGGAATTCTCATGTAGTTACGGTGGGTAACCAAGAGCAATGGCATTAGTTGGAGCTGCTTTGGAGACCTTTGTGGCCTCCCTAACCACAGGCTCACAGGGAAGTATTCCATGATTCCAGGCATGTTTTAGATTCTCTCCAATCAAGTCCTCATTCTTGTCTCTGGCATCTCACTTGAACAATACCAGACATTGTTAGAGGATTTACAGATTTTTACAGTTTTCTTTGGATACCATCACATCAAATACGTCCAGCTGTTTTGTGGGTTTATATTTGCTCCTCCATCTGAATGTGGGCCCAAGAGGGAGGGACTTTCTTTTATTTCTTGCTGTATCATTGCACCCGAGAACAGTGCCTGGTGGTGGGAAAATACCAGTAACCACTTACAAAATTCTGTATATAAGGAAACTTTGGAATCCAGAGAAGAGTAATAATGATACTTTTGTTCAACTTCTATAAAGTTGATTAATTTCTTCTGTTTTTGCAAAGTCCCATAAACTATAAAAACCCTACCTTTCTTTTCTTTGCTTTTTTTCTTTTGATGTGGGAAGTGATATATGCTGTGAATATGTTTTATTACCATTGGTTAATAAAGAAGCTGCTTTGGGCCTGTAACAGGGCACAATATGGCCAGATGGGAAATCTGATCTATAGAGAGAGGAGGCGGAGTCAGAGAGATGCCATGTAGCCACTACAGGAGACAGATGCCTGACCAAATAGCCTCGTGGTGATACACAGATTAACACAAGTGGGTTAAGATATAACCATTAGCCAGGAATATGCCTACGCTATTGGCCAAGCAATATTGCAATTAGTATAGTTTTTGTGTTATTATCTCAGGTCTGGTTGGCCAGAAATGAACAAGCAGCTTCCATCTACATTCTTTTTGTTGTTGTTGTTAATTTGTTTTTTTTTCAAAACAAGTCTTTACTATGTAACAGCCGTAGCTGTCCTGTAGACCAGGCTGACCTTGAACTCACAGGGATCCACCTGATTCAGCCTCCAAAGTGTTAGGATTAAAGACATGCACCACCACCACCTGGCAGACCCTACCTTCTTATCTGTCAAAATTATATCACATACACACACACACACACACACACACACACAATACACAGGCATCACACATACACAAACATATCGTATGGCTTCTGTTTACTTCTCGTTTTTAAAGTATTTTTTAATTATGTATATATGAGTGTGTTTGTGGGTGGTTATGTGTTGGGAGTTGTTAGTGCAGGGTCAAAGGAGTACAGGAGAGGCTCTCAGATGCCCTGGATCTAAAGTTACAGGTGGCTGTGACCCCCTGACATTGGTGCTGGGCACTGAACTCCAGTCCTCTGGAAAAGCAGTATGTGATTTTAAGTCTTAGACCCCCTCCTTAGCCCTTGTTTTATAACTGCATTTAAGACTATTTGTAAGCAGTTGTATCTGTGAGATCAAGAGTTTGAAATGCTGATTATAACTGTAACTATATAATTGTTGGTAATAATGTTCATAAATAATAAGTTAAAAGGTTTAAATTTAATTTTAAAAAGAGGATGACAATTTTGGCTACTTATTGCTAAAAGTAATCTTGCACAAGATATTTGTGCCATACTAGTGTGTTATATCTTTATGATAACTCAGCAAGATAGACTCTCAAACCAAGTAGTGCAGGCATTGTAAGTACTAACCTACCTGAGCAAACTGAAGAGAATAGACACAGGGTTATATAACTGAATAGTACATTAAGAACTCTGATGCTCAAATCTCCGAGTGAGAATTCTCATTCCTAGCATCCTGGAGGAAATATACAAATAATCTTGGGTTTGCCCCTACTTTGGATGCTTGCCTGTCCTGAGCGTCTAGCTTAAAGCCAGAAAATGGGACCAGAAAGGTCACCTGAGGAGGGGCTTCATTTGTTGTTGTATTCAAGAGAAGAAGGGCTTGCTAGAAAAATATGTTGGTGAAAGCTGTGTCTAATTGGTGACAATGAGAAAAGGACAGAAAAGGACAGAGATCTGGATGGGGAAAGAGAAAAATAAAATAGCTCCAGAGAAAAAATGTGTTCCCTAGAAGACCGCTAAAGACTTGTTTTTGCGAACTAGTTTACATAGGGTGGAGGAGGTGCAACCTCAGAGCTAGTCTGTTTCCTTAGTGCATAGCTTTTTGTGGTTGAAGTTACTGTATATCCCATGGCTGAGTGAGCAAAATTAGGCTGAACAAAGTCTTTCTAATGTCCAGAGTGTGTGTCCGTTTCTTTTCCTCTCCACAGCTCTTAGCTGTGTAAATCTTAGCTCAATGGTGATGAAGGATGCACAGTAATTTTCAATACATGTGTACATTTTGATCAAGTAGCTAGACTGCATATTTCCGTACAGCAGTAGGAAAAGCAACCGAAACATAAACTATCTAAGATGGAGGAGTAAGATGTGATCATGGTCTTCTGGTCCAAATTTAGTGGAGCTTGTGTCTAGAGTTTAGATGCCTATGGTCAACTGTATGTTTTTTGTACCACCCCATCTTAAGTGGATCTTGGATCTGTTATGAGTCATACTGTAACTATAGTTGCCTGTGGTAACCATTATATCTTCAGGACTGGTCTGGATAAACAGGACACCCAAGATTAAGTGGCTAAAGTCCAGAATAAGGTCCTCCAAAGTTGCTGTGATGTTGGATTCATGATTTTTTAAAATTTTTATTTATTTTAATATATTTTATTATTTGAGAATATATTACAATGTTTTGATAATAGTCACATCCCTTACTCCTACCAGTGACCTCTCCACCTCCTCCTAACTTCATGTCCCTGTAAACAGAGACTGTTTGTTTGTTTCCCAGCTTCTCAGGCCTGAATAATCCCACAGAAACTATTAATTTCAACATTGTTTGGCCAATGGTTCATTCATATTTCTAGCTAGTTCTTATATCTTAAATTAACCCATTTCTATTAATTTATGTATCACCATGAGGCTATGGCCTACTGGTAAGGTTCCAACTGGTGTGTCTTTTTCCTTTGGCAGCTACATGGCATCTCCTTGACTCTACCTACTCTCTCCATCTATCTATCTATCTATCTATCTATCTATCTATCTATCTATCTATCTATCTATCTATCTATCTATCTCTTCCACCCAGGCTATATTCTGCCATAGGCCAAAACAGCTTTATTCAAGTAAGGTTGGATAGGGGAGCACGGAAGCACAATTCTTAGATAAGGGAGCCACCTTAGGGTTGGCAAGAGACTTGA